>NC_059106.1:25691116-26026660 GCF_020740685.1 Jaculus jaculus
AGCCCCATAGGGAGTAGTGGGATGGAAAGAGCCCTTTGGTGTGTTCTTGGTTTGGAGACAGCAGTCAGATCTTTCGTCCTTGATCAGCCATGGGATGTGAGTCAGCCTGAGAAGGGTGTGGACATAATAAGGTGAGGAGTCTCCATTGCTGAAATGAGCCTTGAAGGGTCTGAGGGCTGGTTGCTCTGCCAACAGCACCCCAGAAGCTAGACCCACAAGGCCTCACCTAAGGGGTGTCTGGGAAGAACATCCCTCATCCACATATAGTTCAAGTATGTTCATTCCCTCCACAATTCATCTTGAAGTTTAATCCCATCATGTGACATTAAGAGGTGAGAACTTGAAGAAGTAATTAGGACTTTGCCCTCAGAAATGGATTAATCTATTGCTTCCATTACTGGGTCAATGAATTAATGTGCTATTTGTGTTAGTTACTTTTGTTGCAGCAATAACATGCCAGGAAAGAAACAACTTAAGGAAAGAGGGACATTGGCTTACAGTATTAGGGGAAACAGACCTTCATGGTGGAAAGGCAGGATTGTGAAGCAGCTGGTGACATTTCATCTGCAGCTGGAAGTAGTGGTGGTGACATTCCATCTGCAGTAGGAAGTATTTAGAAGTGGGACCATTACTGCAATACACCAGATCATGTGGCTGCTACATCTTGGCAACTGGTTTGAGGGAGGAATGTATAAAAATTTGGAACTCTGTGCTAGAAAAGCCTTACAATGTTGTAAGCAGAGCTTACTGGCTATTTGAGTGAGAGTTTGGAAGACCAGAAAGCTGAGAGAAATATTCAGGGGAATTGGGGCTTGACTGATGAGGTTTCAAAGGAGAGTCTGGATTCTACTGGGAACTGGAATACAAGCAGTCCATGTGCTATGCTTTGCTGGCAAAGAAACTTGCTGCATTCTGCCCATGTCCTGAAACCTTGAGCAAAGTTGAAATTACATGGGCTAATTTCTTTGGCAGAAGCAATTTCAAAGTGGCCCAGCATCCCAGCTGTAGTGTTGAGAAGAGAGGTGCTCCTCCCCTATCCATGCTGTGACAGAAACAGGAAGCTCGACAGAAAAATCTCAGGTGCAAACTGAACATGTGCACCCATTTTGACACCTGAGTGCCACTTTCCAACTGCTGGCTGCTGAGACGGTACGGGGGTGAAAAGCCCTTCCCCAGTAATTGTTGGAAGGCCAGCGAGGAGCTCCCACTGCAGCTCCATGTTTGCCATCCTTTCTGAAAGCGGGTGTAGCATTTGGAAGTCACCATGGTGCTACGCAAAATAAGGCACTTGGTGGAAACTTTTGAACTTTGTCAGGTTCATTGGCTTGTCTGATTGGTCTCTATGATTTCATCTTATTTGCATGCACCAATGAGGTCCTATCTATGTCTATATAAGCTCACACCCTTAGCTCCTCAAGGTGCATATTTGACAGGATATAAAGAGAGACATCTCACCCCATAATACCCCTAAAGGGCCCCAGCTGAAACTAAGAAAAATTGGTAAAGCAAGCAAGGGTCCTGTTTTCCTGGTGAACCGGATACCAGCACAAGGGGGAAGGAGACCAACACAGAGAAAACTCAATGCCTACCAAATCAGAGAGCCAGAGCCTCAAAGGCTCCCAACACCTCATCACTGAAGCAGACCCAAAATGAACCCAACATGGCTCAGGGAAATTTTGTGGAAGAGGGGGTGGAAAGAATGTCAGAGCCACATGTTGGGTCATGATATGCAGAGACATTTATCTTACCCATAGCTGTGGGCTAACTCCCTAATGCATGACCCATATACCTCAACAAGGAGGGGCCGATGGGGAGGTGGTATGTCACGGATGAGCCTAATAATGGTACCAAACTGACTATATTTGCTGAATACAAAACTAATTAATATAAAAAAATCCCTTCATCACCACTTGAAAGAGATAATGTCAGAGTTGTGAATTAATGAAATAAGCAACCAAAATTAAAAATATTACATTTTAAGGAAAAAAAATAAAGAGAGACATCTCAAAAAATGAAGGCTTACATTGCTTTAGTTGTGTCTGGTTCCCTCACCCCAGTGGCTGTTTGGAATTGGGCTTCCAGACCTGAGTGATAGAGGAATTTGGGATTTTTTTTTTCCTTGGAGAGTTGGAGCCTTATCTTGGTTCTTGGGTGGGAAATGACTAAGGAGCTGAGGTGTTGGAAGGTTATGGTCACACAAAGCTTGTGCTGTGTCAGTGGCCTCCCAATGCTTATTGTATGAATTTTGACGAATGAAATCCACAGGCTGGAGGATAAGATTTAGAAAGGTTTTATTACGCCTTAGGAGAGGGAGAGCCGATGCTCCGTGTTGCCATCTTGGATCAGACTAGAGTTCTAGTCCCACCAGAGCAGGGCAGAGCAGCATCCACGTTTCTTTGGGTCAGTCCCCAGCTGATGAACCAAAACAAACAAGCAACTCTCTTGCCCCTTGTCCATATTACTGCGGTTGCTCTGGTGGTCCTTGTTCTTTCAGTGTCACTTGACTGGTATCCTAAAGACTGTCAAGGGGTCAGAACTACAGTATCTTCACATCCCCTTTTTTCTTAACTTAAATTTTTTTGTTCATATTTATTTATTTATTTATTTGAGAGAGAGAGAAAGAGAGAGAGAGAGAGAGAGAGAGAGAGAGAGAGAGAGAGAGAGAGAGAGAGAGAGGCGCACACACACCAGGGTCTCCAGCCACTGCAAATGAACTCCAGATGCATGTACCATTTTGTGCAACTGGCTTACATGGGTCCTGGGGAATCAAGCCTCAAACTGGGGTCCTTAGGCTTCATAGGCAAGCACTTAACTGCTAAGCCATCTCTTTAGCCCCTTAACTTTAAAAAAATATTTTGTTGTTATTTATTTATTTGAGATAGAGAGAGATACAAAAATAGGCAGAGAGAGAGAGAGAGAGAGAGAGAGAGAGAGAGAGAGAGAGAGAAAGAGAAAGAAAGAGAGACATAGAGAATGGTCATGCCAAGGCCTCCAGCCACTGCAAACAAACTCCAGACACATGCATCCCCTTGTGCATCTGGCTTATATGGGCTCTGGGAAGTTGAACCTGGGTCCTTTGGCCTTGCAGGCAAGTGTTTTAACCACTAAGCCACCTCTTCAGCCCCTGAACTGTTTTTTTAATTGACAACTTCCATAATTACAGACAATAAACCATGATAATTTCCTCCCCCACTTTCCCCTTTGCAAATCCACTCTTCATTATAACTCTTTCTCCATTAGTCTCTCTTTTATTTTGATGTCATCATCTATTCCTCCTATTATGAGTATCTTGTGCCAGTAGAATCAGGCACTGTAAAGTCATGGATATCAAGATCAATTTGTGTCTGGAAGAGTGCATTGTAAGTAGTCTTACCCTTCCTTTGGCTCTTACATTTTTCCTGTCACCTCTTCTGCAATTGACCCTGAGCCTTGGAAGGTTTGATAGAGATGTTTCAGTGCTAAGCACTCCTCCGTGCCTTCTTCTCAGCAGTATGGTGCCTTTTGGGTCATCCCAGTGGTCATCACCATCTGAAAAGAAGCTTCTCTAATCAAAAGTGAGAGTAGCATTAATATATTGGTATGAACATTAAGTAAAGTGCATATAGGAAAGTTTAGGGGGCATAATACATGTATTTATCCAGACAAGAGCTGATGTTATACTCAGGGCTAATGACTACCCCCACCATAGGCTTTTGATTAGATTTTCAATACCAGGCATGTATTCCCTCCCATGGAGCAGGCCTCCAGTCCAGTTAGAAAGCAGTTGGTTTCCCCATAGCGGATATGCCACTATTGCACTGATTTGGTCATTTTGCCTGGCTGGCCAAATTAAGGCTTGCAGTTTCCACTGTTTACACTGCTGTTGACTTCTGTCTCCCATAGGACTGCATGCAGTGCAGTTTTTTTTTCCAGCTTCCTGTCAGCCGTTTTACAGGGAGGAGGTTTTCAGCTCAGCTCCTGCTTGATTTCTCAGTGATCTTGTACCCCTTGACTGGCAAGCTGCTGCCACCAAGAGTTCAAGCTGTCACACTTTTGTGCACTCTTGGTTGGCAAACACACTGCTACCAGGAATCAATTGTTACCACTTTTGCCCTCCTGGTTGGCAAACCTGCAACCAGTAGTAGTTAGTTAAGTATTCAGTCAAGCTTCAGTTATATTCCCATGTAAATAAATCCTGGTTTGTTCACCCTTTGCTGTCTGTAGAATCCACCCTATGGGTGCATAGGCAAGGACCTGGAAAGAATAGACTCTCAGCATGTTAACTGCTCTTAATTTAGATATACAGATTTATAGAGAAAAAGACTCAGCTGAGTGGGGGATCTTGCCCTTCAAAGGAGGATTGTGCTTCCATGCCTCTGCAATAGGTATATATAGATTTGGTGGCTCTTCTCATATCTTGCTAGGAAACCACTCGTCCCTTCTCTCTAACATTGTTTAAACCTGTAACAAGGTTAAAAGTTAAACATTTTCCCTGAGCAAACAAAATTGGAAGGTGGGTTTATGAGGGAAGTACTAGGGACTTAAAGACCATTTGTCTCTAAGTAAGTATAACTTATTTCCTATCTTTGACAAGATGTCATTTTGAAAACACAGAGTTTCCATGGGCTTTTGTCTTATCATTGGCAATGGTACCTGAAGTTTACTGTCTTTATTAGGAGAATGGGTAAGTCAGACCCCAGGGGTGATGGGTCATTATCCTCTCTCATTCTTCCCTTCCCATGTCATGCTGGTGTGACAACCAGCTCTCTTCTGTCATGTCTTCCTTGACATGAAACTCTTTGAAACTGTAACCCTTCCATCTTCTGGTTGTTTGTGGTTGAGTGTTTATAGCAATGAGAAACTAACCAATATATTATTATATCAGTTACTTTACACATTGCTGGGACAAAATACCTGATAAAATCAACTTAAGAAAGGGGTTGTGAGTTACAAGTTTGTCATAGAGAACAGAGAAAGACAAGAGAGAGTGGCTCACAAATAGCACAGGGTTTATTCAGGGTCCTTGGTTCTACTCATAGAGCCCTTAGGAGGAAAGAGGTAGGGTGACGGTGGTAGAAAGTTTTATAACTAGCCAGTCCCATTAGAGGAGGGAATGGGGTGGTTGTTACTGATCCCATTAAGAAGAAGGAAATGGGGGCAGAAAGTTTCCATTTGGAGAGAGAGAAAAAAACCTAGCTATTTTAGGGTTGGGGACTTTCCATTGCAAGATGGAGGTTCCCAGGACTGACAGGGGTTATTTATGCTCACAGATTGAGGGTACAGTCTGTCATGGTGGGGAAATAATGGTAGCAGGAGCTTGAGGAGGCTGGCCATGTAGCACCCACAGTCCAGAGGCAGAGAGAAATGAATGCTTCTGCTCGACTCATTTATTTTTATGTAATCTGGGACTTCAGCCCAGATTGAAAGGTGCCATCCACTTACAGTAGGTCTACCCACCTATTAGCCTCACACACATGCCCACAGATTTGTTTTCATGATTTCTAGTCTCTCAGCCCCAGGATTTAAAAATCCTATTAAATTGACAACCAGAGATTATCCATCAGAAACAAGTGTAGAGACCCTGAGGCAGGATGTAGCTTGGCTAGATGAAGAAATAAGAAAAAAAAAATCAATGAGTGAGGGAAGGAAGAGGATAAGATTAGTGAGGAAGATAGGGACCAGGTGTTTGATATGAAAATAAAAATAGGGCTTTGATTCTATTTCAAAGACAAGGGGATATTTTTGGAGCGATCAAGTGAATGCATGTGAGTGTATCTGACTGACACTGCGGCTTGAACCCTCTACTGCAGTGGCAAGATCTGGGGCCAGGAGATGGACATGGGGACAACCATGACAGTGGGCAAGGAGCTGCTGGCATGGGGGCAAGGGGGTCGATATCAAGGACAGCTAGTACTGTGAGGAGGGCATTGAACCAGCTGATGCACCAAGTGTGCTCTAGGACAGAACCAAGGAGACAGGGAGGCCTGGTGGTTTGTTTTGAGCAAGTGTGCATTCCATAGTGCCATTTCCTAAAATAAGGTGGGTCTGTCTGTCCCTTCCTCTTTTTCACCATCACACATTTCTCATTATCTGTCTCATTTCCTTGTTGCTAGAGGTTGTTACTTAGAGGAGAGAGAAGCCAAGTCATGCTGATGTTTCAGATGACTGACGGGTGACTTATCCAGATACCACATCTATAATGGTGGAACTTTAGGCCCATGTGGTGGGGTGGTTGTCGGCAGGGTGGGGGATGTCTCATAGGAGAGAATGAAAATGTAGCACCCATGCATACAACAATATTGTGAGGCTGGGAGGAAGATAGCAGCTATATATATTTTTTTTAAACAAAAGTTTATTTTTTCTTTACATTTTATCTTCTGATCGGTGTGAAAATTCAAATCAGATAAACACCAAAGAAATAGGACTCTAAAGTCAATTTCATGGAAGTTTAGTTTGTAATGGCTGAGCTGCGAAAAGGCAGGATGAGTGCTTCAGATGGCATTTTACAGCCTCTGCAGTGACTGGAGACTGATTTCTAGTCTCTCAGCCCCAGGCAGATCTCACTGAAGGGTTTTCTGGAAGCTTCTCTGAAGCAGTGTACACTGGCTATGAGGGGAGCTGGTGGCTGGACTGTCCAGGGACAGCAATACTCCTTGTTCCCCAGCTACACAATGAGCCTCTGACAGGGTGGTGGCACAGGAGGTGACAAGCAGGAGGGAGGTCTCAGGGCCATGGTGCTTTTTGAGGATCAAGGACTTTTCTCTAGAACATCCATATCTGGAACAGGGGCCAGAGTCATGAGGATGGAGCAGTCAAGATCATCACTGAAGGATGCTGGGAAGTGTCAAGTGAGGAGTAAGACCAGGTGTCCATGAAAGCATTGATGTGGGCTCACTGACTAGGTTGGTGCTAGACAGGGTGGCCCAGTCCCAGCGGGTCTGAGGTGTGGGGAATTTGGCCTTTCTTACCAGCATGGGAGGCGTCAGGGATAGGTGGGGACTGCAAAGAGATAATGGCCAAGACAATGAGAGGCTACAAGTCTTTCAAAAATAAAGAAGGAAAGTCACATGGGTCACCTAGCTATGGGATGTTTAGGGTGCTCTACAGGATGCAGGTGGGCTTAGAGGTCTGTTATGATTTTGAGGCCCATGTGCTGAAGGCGTGGTCTCTAGTGCTTTGGGGAAGTAACTGAATCATGATGGTTCTGACCTTATCAATGGGTTAATCCACTGATTATTTATTCAATTATTTAATGAGGTATTAGGAGATGATGGGAACTGAGAGGTTGGAGGCTGGATAGAGGAAGTAGTCACTTGAGGATGTGCCCCTGAAACTGTCTTTTTTTCTCTGCCTCTCTGCTTCCAGCTTCCACTAGATGACCAGCTTGGCTCTGTCATACCCTCCACCCTGTGATGATCTGCTTTGCCAAAGGGCCACAGCAAGGAGACCAAGAGACCATGGATGGAAACCTTTGAACATCGTAAGTCAAACAACCCTTCCCTGTGAGTTGTCTCTTCAGGCGCATGTCATGGTGACAGAAAAGAGTAGCACAAAGATGTGAGACACCTGATCTGGGTCTCGTGGTAGTTTTGATGGGACAGAGCTTCAGAGGAGGAGGATGGCAGGCAAGAGTGGGCCAGTTACTTCACTAGTGTCCATGTGAAGTTTGAGTCCAGCCTCCGTGCTGTTCAGTGGACCTGACTCTGATGGTTGGCATAAACCTGCCCTGCAGTGGTATGGCTACCTTCTTCAGGTGACAATGTGTAGGGAGAACACTGATAGGAGCCCACCCAGCTCACCTGCAAGAGCGACATGACTTTGGGCAAGACCCACAATCTTGACGTGCCTCTGCTTCCTCATTGTATATCCGTAAGGTATTCTCTGCACTTTCCCTGTAGGGTGGTGACAGGAATTAAATGACCTGATGCTTGCAAAAAACACTTCGCACCTCTGCTGGCACCTTGAAAGCACTCAATACACGCTATCTCTTGTTATTGCTTAGGAGTGTTGATGTGAGCCCAGGGCAGTACTAGGAGGTGCATGCCTTAGAGTTTTTCAGCCTCACTATAGCCCTGTGGGTGGTATTATCTTCATTGCACAGATAAGGAAACTGAGTTGGAGATCACATACCTTGAGACAGTTATCTGCGAAGTTATACTTGTTGGAAGGTGTGTGGGAAACTTGGCGAGCATTACTGGGAGTTTATATAGCCTATATAACATAACCTAGAGCTAGGTTCGAAAGCGCCATTGGGCCTAGGGAGATGACTCAAAGCACGAGGACCTGAGTTTAATCTTCAGTACCCATTTAAATGTCAGGTGGGGTGTGGTGTCCATCTCGAATTTCAGCGATGAGGAAGTGAAGACAGGGGATCCTAGGGACAAGCTGGCTAGTCACTGAGCTGTAAGACACCTTGTTTTAGCAAAACTAAGTGGAGGGTGACTGACATCAACCTCTGGCTTCTGCATGCACATACAAGTGCCATGCACACTAGCACACACATGCATTCATACACACATGTGCATACATACCAGTGTGGTGGCATGTTTCTATAATCCTAGTTCAGGAGAGATGGAAACATGAGGATCTCTGGGGCTTGCTAGCTATGTAGTCTTGCTGAACTGGTGAGTCCAAGATTCAGTGAGACATCCTGTCTTAAAAATAACATAGAGGGGCTGGAGAGATGGCTTAGTGGTTATGGCACTTGCTGTCAAAGCCAAAGGGCCCAGGTTTGATTCTGTAGTATCCATGTAAAGCCAGTTAAACAAGGTTGTGCATGAGGCTGGGGTTGGTTTGCGGTGGCTAGAGGCCTTGGTGCACCCATTCATCTTCTTTCACATAAATAAATAAGCTATTAAAAATAATGTGGAAAGCAATAGAGGAAGACACTTAATATCAACTTTCAGCCTCCAGATTCATGCACACACAAGCATAACACATTTATATGTGCACTACACATACACACATACAGTGTACTTGGTGTTTCCTACAGGAGCAGGTGCCAACCTTAATGCTGACCTGTTTGGGTATTCAGGTGAGGACGGATAGGGCTCCCATTGCTGGCATTGGGGGATAGATGCTGTAGGTAAATCTTGGACTTAGTGGGGTGGGTTGGCGCATACGGGCTCAAACCAGCTTAGCAAAATAAGAGCCTATTGCTTGCCATTACAGGATGTTTTTATTAAAAGCGCCATGGTAGCATGGAGGGTCAGGGATGTGCAGGGTTGGTTCTGTGAAGGATAAACTACAGAGCTTGGCTGGCTGCCAGGGTCTGCCAGGTGCCACAACCCAGGTCTTGGCACTCAGGCAGGCACACGTGGCTCAGTGTGCATTGACCTGGCCCTTGGCTCTCTCACAGCCAACCACGCTGAGCAGCTGCAGCCAAAAGATTTTAGTAAAGAGCAACTAGCGAGAATGAGGACTCAGCTCATAAACTTTTATTTAAGAGAGATGGAAGATTGCTCAGCTGACTGTTTCGGAGCCCAGAAATCTGCATGTGTCTGTGGGAATGGAGCTGGAAATCCAGCTCCTGCCAACATGGTCATTTATAGAGTATCTGCTGCATCCTGCATACTGCGGGCAGCTTTGTGGACACTGGTCCTCAGAAAGGCAATGGGACCTTGCCAAGACACCAGAACGGGAGCCGGAGGGTGTCATCCTCAAAACCCACATTTTCCCAGACTTAGCTTCTCAGATAGCCTCATTACACATCTCTCTCGCTCTCGCCCTCTTTTTGTATGTGAACATGTGTTCATGTGTGTAAGAGCAGGTGCATGCATGCCATGGGATGCATTTAAGGAGAGGGCAACTTCAGGTGTCAGTCCTCGGCTTCCACCTTGTCTGAGGCAGTCTCCATTATTACCAGCTGCATTCATCAGCCTAGCCAGCCCGGGAGCTTCTGCTGCCTCTGCCTTCCATCCCGCTCTAGGTATACTGGGATTGTAGATGTTTATGCCATAGCATTCCATTCTCTATGTGGGTTCTGGGGATCCAAACTCAGATGCTTATTGTTGTGTGGCCACTGAGCTCTTTGCCCAGCCCAAGTATGTCTCATCTTGTTTTCTCGAGAAAGGTCCTTGTCTATCTCAGGCTAGTCTTGAACTTGCTATGTGTAGCTAAGGATAATCTTAAACTTCTGAACCACCTGCCTGCACCTGTTGAGTGCTGGGATTACAGGTGTGTGCCACCATACCCAGCTTATGAGCTGCTAGATGTGAAACTCAGGGCCTTGCATGTGCCAAGCAAGCACTCTACTATTTGAGCTACACTCCCAGCCCCCACCTACCGCATTTTGATTAAATTCAGTTCACTCGGGACTGATGTATCCCTCTGAAGAAAGTTCCAAATGTAAATGACTGAATCCTCACTGATGGGTCTTTCTTTAGTTTAAGAAACAACGCTGATGTAAAAGAGACTGACATTTGGAAGCTAGGAGAGGGGTGTCCTGCTTTGAAAAAGCTTCAATAGCTCTTTCCTTTTAATGGGATGCTCCCTCACACAGACAGGCATGTCAGAGACAAGATCACACAATCGCATCGACATCGCGTGTTCTCTTGTCACTTTTGCTCTTCTGACTTCCAAGTTTCTGAGCGCTCGCCTTAAACTCTCCTCACGTTGACCTACCCCACGAATCCCTGCAATATTCCCTTCCACTCTTTAACACACAGGGTGACTGACATCCAGTTCCTCTGGACTCTTCCCTCAGGCCCCCTTTCTAAGGTTGCTGGGTAACATACAGGATGTCTCATTACAATTCACTTTCCGAGATACAATGAACAATAATTCTGTGTATTGAAGTATGTCCCGTGCAATATTTTGGACACATTTCAAAGTTGTTCATTGGCAAACTGAGATTCAAATTTAACTGGTGTCATTCACATACAAACATACATACACACACACACACACACACACACACACACACACACACACACACATATATATTTTTGAGAAAAGCCCAAAAGACTGGCTTTTTTTTATGTAAGAGATACACACACACACACACACACACACACACACACACACACACACAGAGAGAGAGAGAGAGAGAGAGAGAGAGAGAGAGAGTGAGAGAGAGAGGGAGAGACAGAGAGACAGAGAGACCGAGAGGCAGAGAGAGAATTGGTATGCAGGGCCTTCAGCCACTGCAATCAAACTCCGGATGTGTGCTCCACCCTGTGCACAAGTGCTACCTTGTGTGCTTGCGTCACCTTCTGTGTCTGGCTTACATGGGACCTGGAGAGTTGAACATGAGTCCTTAGGCTTTGCAGACAAGCACCCTAACCACTAAGCAATCTCTCCAACCCTGGTGTCTTATATTTTTATTTGCTAAGTCAGACAGCACCACAGTGAGCTCTTTCCTTGAAACTCTGACAAACTATAACACTCTGAATTCCTCTGTGGTGCACCGGATTAGTGCTTTTCTTCCCTTTTCACTAGACTGAGGACTTTGAAAAGCACCCTCAGCCCCCCACAGTGTGTTTTAAACCATTGTCCCACTCAGTTCAGGAGAATTAAGATGGAAGCTCCACCTATCCTCTGGCTTTTGGAGTGTAGCTTGTTTTTAGATTTTATTTTATTTTAATTATTTGAAAGAGAAAAAGAGGAAGAGAGAGTTTGAGAATGGATGCACCAGGGCCTCTGGCCACTGCAAACGAATTCCAAACACTTGCACACCTTGTGCATCTGATTTACATGGGTTCTAGGGAATTGAACCTGATTCCTTATGCTTCGCAGGCAAATGCCTTAATAGCTAAGCCATATCTCTAGCCCTGGAGTGTACTTTTGTATCCCGACATTACTGAGGTTTGGATTAGACAGAGCAGAGGGCTCAAAAAACCCCCTGTGTGGTCTGGAAAGATGGCTCAGTGAATAAAAGTGTTTTCTTGGCAAACATGAGGACCTAAGTTTAATCCCCTGAATGCATGTAAAAAGCTGGGCAGGGCCACGCATGTTTGTAAGTGCAACACTGAAGGAAGCAAGACAAGAGGACCACTGGGGCTCCCTGGGACTCACTGGTTAGATAGTCTACCAGAAAAAAGTATGTCAAGATCAAGGTTCTGTGAGAGACCTTGTCTCAAGGAAATGAAGTGGAGTGGTGAGAGAGGATGGATCATGTCTGTCTCTGGCTCTCTGGCTTCTGCACATGTGCACAAGGGGTATGTGAATCTGTACATATGTAACACCCCCCATACTACACACACAAATCACTCATACTACACACACACTAGAAGAAGAAAGATAAAAAGAAAGCCCTGTATTTACTTGTCTTTTCAGGAACCTCTATACCCAGCATATTTTCTGACTTATTTGAGGTCATTCTTTTTTGTCTCTGTCTCTGCCTTAAAATAAACTAAAGCAGAATTGAATAAAACTGAATTGAACTAAACTAAACTAAACAATCAGAGGAAGTTACCTTAGGTGGAAAGAAAATTTTGGGGGTTTTGGAGTACACTTGGCTTGTGTTCAAGGCATCGCAGTCCTGAGAGTTTGAGTTTATCTTTTACTCTTTTAAATAAGTCCATATATAAAGTTAATGTAACAAGGGTAATTATATCATGGAATTTTTTCAGTTATGGAAAAATCTATGTATTTGAAAATTTTCCAATTCAGAACTGATCATATTTCCCCCTAAAATCAAGACCATAGAGTATGTGTGTGTGTGTGTGTGTGTGTGTGTGTGTGTGTGTGTGTGTGTGTATATATATATATGGTTTTTTTTTTTTTTTTTTTTTTGAGGCAGGGTCTTACTGACCTGGAATTCACTATGGAGTCTCAGGGTGGCCTCGAACTCATGGCAATCCTCCTACCTCTGCCTCCCACGTGCTGGGATTAAAGGTGTATATCACAATGCCCAGCTTTATATTTTGCTTTTTGAGGTAGAGTCTCATTCTAGCCCAGGCTGACCTGGAATTCACTATGTAGTCTCAGGGTAGCCTTAAAATCACTTTGATCCTCCCACCTCTGCCTCTGGAGCATTGGGGTTAAAGATGTGCACCACCATGCCTAGCTATATTCTTTTAAATGAAACATTTGCCAACAAATTCAAGGTATAAACTACATTTTAAAAATAACAAATAGCATTGGATAGCATTGGTTTCATGTATGTTGACTTGTTAAAGCTGGACCATCAAATGTCTACTTGTTGATACAAAGTAGATAGAAATCACAAGTGTCCATGGGAGCAGTTCAGTACACATTTCCATGAGTGACGTTCATGTGGCCTTTCCTGCCCTGAACACTGGGCTGTGGTGATGCGGAGTCTTTAAACTTCTGTGGTAGAAGTTAGAAGTTCATTTAAACCAACTTTACCAGAGACAGAGTGGGGCCATTTAGGCATGGTACTTTTTTTTTTTTTTCCAGAGGTACTCACTCTGGTCCAGGCTGACCTGGAATTCACTATGTCGAACTCATGGTGATCCTCCTACCTTTGCTTCCTGAGTGCTGGGATTAAAGGCGTGTGCCACCACGCCCAGCTTAGTCATGGTATTTTTATCACTCACATAATATCTTGCAGCAGTGGGAGATGCACTGCCCTTTGTGTCCCTGGGCTTTCATGGGACAGCACTCATGATGAGGAAGGTCTGCTTTCTCCTGAGGCATAGTGTCCATCCTAGTGTCTTTGAACTCTACGTGCCACGCAGCAAGTGTGCTTTTTCTGGCACAAGACAGACCCTCAGTGATTGGTGGCATCTCTCCGGGGCCATCTGAGCCTTTCATCAGTAGCCAAAGCTGAAATGGTCCCCAGGAGCAAGATGAAGGAGACAGGCTGTGCCCATCTCATGTCTCTTCGCACCATCCGCCGGGTGTTATGTAGGGAAGAGGGGATTCATTCTCTTAATTTTTTCCCGGCAAGAACACCATTGTGTTCTAAATGATATGCATGCATGGTTGGGGTGTGGCCCAGTGTGATGGTTAATATTGGTTGGCATTGGTAGGATCCAGAATCACCTAGGAGACACAGCTCTGGGCATGTTTCTGAGGGAGTTTCTAGACTGGGTTAAGTGACATGGGAAGACCCACACTCACTATGGGTGGCACCATTACGTGGGCTGGGGCAGACTGAATAAGCAGAAGAAAGTGAGCTGAGCGCCAGAGTTCATCGCTCTCTGCTTCCCGATTATGGACACAGTGTAACCAGCTGTCCCTTGCTCCTGCTGCCTTGCCTTCTCCACCATCATGTAAGCCAAAATAAACCCTTTCTCAAGTTGCCTTATGTCAACCCTTTGGTCACAGAAATGAGAAAGGTAACTCATACACCCAGTTGTTGACAGGAGATGAGGGTAGACTGTCTTCCACAGAGTTGGTTCTGCTTAGATGATCATGATGAGCAAGTTGGAGCCAGGAAGGGGTAGATTTCTCTGAACAATACAGAAAAGAGGAGTTTGAAATTGGAGGAAGATCCAGGGCATCTGGGGTTCCCAAGAGAGTCATTCCATGCAGGAAGACCTGACTAAAAGAGGGACTTAGAGAATAATTAATCATCATTATTATCTGTTTTCAAGCTTGGGACAAAGAAGGCTTTCCAGTTGGGCACAGCACTACCATGTCCTCGGTTATTTTTGCCTGTTTGTTTATCTAATTGTGCATGGTGTACTTGGGTAGGCATGCATGAGCATGTGGAGACCAAAGGTCAGGGCTATGTGTCTTCCTCAATTGTTCTCTGCTTATTTGTGTGACGGGGTTTCTCTCTTTCTGGTGTATGTGTGTGTAGCATGTGTGGTGTCTCTGTGTGTGTGTGTGCATGTGTAGATGCACATATGCCCCATGTAATGTGTGCTTAGGCCAGAGGAGAATGTTGGATGTCCTCCTCTATTGCTCTTTCTCATTGTTTACTTGTGACAGTGTCTTTCTCTGAACCTGCAGTGCCCACTTGCAGGTAGGCTGGCTGACCAGTGACCTCAGTGATTCCCCTGTCTCTGCCCTACACAAGACTGTGGTTACAGATATGTAGGCATACTTGTCTTTTTACATGGGTGCCAGAGATAGAACTCAGCCTCTCATGGTTGTGTGATGAGCCCTCTCCGCCATGGACCTCCCAGAAGCAGTCTTTTGCTGAACATAAAACTCACTGTCCTTCTGTCCTTCTAGCCCCAGTTCTGGGATTACAGGTGTGCACCACCTCATCTGGCTTCTACACGGGCACTGGCTACCTGAACTCGGGTCCTTGTGCTTGTGTGGCAAGCACTTTACCCACTGAGCCATCTCCCCAGCCAGGCCCCTTGGCTGTTTTTAAGTCAACTGTGAGCACATGCACAGGTCTCTCTGAGCAGAAGCTTGTCATACACTTTCTAGTCATAGAAGCTACAGAAAAAACATTTTACAGACAGGCCATCTTTGAGCAATTTTAATTTTGATTAATACTTCAAATGAATCACTTAAAAAATAGAGCTCCTATTTGTGGCTTTCAGAAGCTTAGAGCCAATGCCAGTTTTTAAGAGTCCCTGGTTGCCTTTGGTATGTGTATTGGCTGCCTTGGCCTTTTGGATGCTGGGTGACTTGGTTGCCAGCCAATTGTTCTTTTGTGAAGGAGCAAAAACTGTTGTCATGTAATGCCTTTCTTGGAAGAGTAATGAGTTAGAGATGCCATCTACCTAGTGGTTGAAGGGGAATAGAGATCATGCATTAAAAAATACTTTGTGCACATATGCAAGGATGTCTTGAGAGAGATATGTAGAAGGGGAGTTGCTGGGTCGGAGGACTGGCTATTTAAGGTCTAGATAGAATCCACCATTCAAAAATGTCATGCCTATTTATACATTTGCCAACCATGATGAAGCATGATGAAAGTGCCAATTTACCTTGAATAAGAAACAGAATGCTCAATAGCCTGGATTTTGAAAATCTTTCCCAAGTGTGGTTTGAATATAAAATGTCCCTCATAGGCTCATGTGTTTGGACACTGTAGGATATGGAGCCCCACCAGAGGAAGTGGGTGAATGTGGGTGGCTTTGAGGTTTTATTGCCCCTCACTTCCTGTTCTTTCTCTGTCTCTGCTTCCTGGTTGTGGATGGAATGTGACCAGCTGGCCTTCTGTTCCTGCCACTGAGCCTTTTCAGTCTTGATGGACTATATTCTCACACTGTAAGCTCAAGTAAACCCTTTTCTTCTTTAAGCTGCTTCTTTTCAGGTATTTGGTCACAACAATGAGTAAAGTAACTAATATACTAGCTCTAGCCCATATTCTTCTGTCAATATGGCCGTCAAGTTCGAGTGTGCAGGGAAGAGAGACCAAAAGGGTTGAGAAGTTAAAGAAATTCCAAACATTTGGGTGCCAAATTAGTAGGTGCTTCATAGAATTCAAGAAGGGAGGCCTGGCTGCACCTCTTACGATCACACCATTATTGTCTTATCCCATGCCACTCAATGGAGTGGAGACAGTGGAGAAAGGTACCATGGAGAAGAAAGATTTCAGTGGCTCTGGAAAGACTGGGACACTTAGTTGAAGAGAGGTCACCCTGGGAAGATGACATAGAGGTGGCATTTGTTTCCCCATAGTCCCTTTGCTGCTGATCTGTGCTGTTTAAGGCAAATTCCATTCCTAAGTGATTCAGTTGCCAAATGATTCTTCCATCCAGATTTAGGTGGGTGGAACTGAGGACATGCTCATAGGTGTGGAGGCTGACCCATTGCTATGGGTGTTTAGGGCTTAGTGGGATGTTTGATGAGAAGAAGAGTTACAGCAATAGAAGAAAACTTATTCTTTACTAATCAAGAAGGTGCTTGTCCCACTAAATAGCCAGGTTTTGTCCCCTTCTAATTTCTGGCTGGGTAAAATGTAGCTTAAAGAATATAGAAGATGGTGTTAAAGAGGAAAAAATATCTATTAATTGTTAAAGCACAGTGGGCAGCTTTTATTCAGGGACCACTGAAGTGGAAGAAAGGGGCTTAGCTATGAGTACAGTGTGCACAAATGATCCAGATCTCAGTGAGTGGATGGAAAACAGCCAAGAGAGGAGGGTATCAGGATAGATGGAGGAGCATTCTGGATAAACTTGTCATGGTAGTTTAAATTTATGTCTCCCCATAGACTCAGATGTTTTATTAAGCTTGTAACTTGAATTTCCAGCAGCTTGGCTGGAACAGGTATCACTGGGTGCAGATTCTGGGGTCCAGCCTTAAAGTGTATTTGGAGCAGATCTGAATTCCCAGCCCAGAGGTATGCAGAGTGGTCTGAGCTGTACCTGGGTCCCTGGTGTTTGCTACCAGTGTATGCTTCCTTGTGGTGCTGGCTACTGGTGGTTTCTCTCTGCTTGGGCCTGTGAAAGGGTGCCAGCCTCTTCCACCATTATGGAACTTCCCCTGGATCTGTAAATATGAAATAAATCCTGTTCTTAAAAACTGTGTCATTCTGGAAGTTCATCCCAGCAATGTGGAGCTACTATATTTGCCTAACAAGATTCATGCTGAAGACATTCTAGGTGGTACATGCAGTCATTTCCAGAAAACATTTGTGTTGTCCTTATAAAGCTGTGGACTAAACACTACCTCCAAATGTGGTTTCAGAGAGCTGCCTGGGTGGGAGGGGTCTGCCTCACTGTGGGAGGCAAGATGCGGCCCAGTGTCTAGGAAAACAGCCCCGCCTTCCATTAGAAGCAGCTGAGGGGCTGAGGTGCTGTTCCAGCACCAGCTTGGCAATCTGAGCTTTTTGTCCAAACACACCGATCTCTCAAAAACAGTGGTAGACAGAACAGGGTACCATCTCAATAGGGGGCATTGTGTTCCATGTGCTATCTGTGGCAGTCCTGCAAATAGACCTATTGGGATCCTTCTTCCTGAAAGTTATACCAGCTCTATCAACTTTATATATTAGCATGCACAGCTCTCTCTCTCTCTCTCTCTCTCTCTGTACATGCATAGAACAGAGGATAACTTCAGGTATTGTTCCTTAGGCAGAATCTATCTTTTTATTTTGAGACGGGGTTAAAGGGTTTGTTACTGGCCTAGTGCTTACCAGTTAGCCTAGATTGGCTGGTCAGTGGGCCCCAGGGGTCCACTTGACTCTGCTTCCTCATCTCTGGAATTACAAGCTCATAACACTATGCTTGGCTTTGTTTTTTTTAGTGTAGGTTCTGGGGATAGAACTCAAGTCCTCATGTTTACTGACCTGAGCTATCTCCCCAGCTGCACCCACACATCTTTAGGTGCCAATGACTGCATATCTCCACTGAAACAGATGTGTTACCAGGTACCATTTCCTGCTGGCTTGATTCCCAGTCTTGAAAAGCAGCTCCATTTGAATGTTAAGACATAAATATTTGTCATATATTGTTCCCATCAATTCAATGCTGCCTCCAAATGGCTGTCCCTTTGTAAAGCTTCTGAAAGTCATTCAAAAGAAGCAGTCAGATTTTGTTTGCTCATTCCTTGGACGTCTCCAGGGGTGCACACGGGGTTTGGATTCTGTGAGACATGTTACGAGCTAGTCATCAGAGGAATGTGGGACATATTTTTGACATTTTAAGCACTGCTAACATTTGAAATCAAGGCAGGATAACGACTTTTATTAATTACCCATGTCTCCTCCCGCCCTTCTGTCCTCCGCCCGCTGCCAGCTGTTAAACAGTTGAGAAAATGGTAAATGAACACGATTATAAGCAATTATGTTTTTCTTTTTTAAGAGGCAGATGGAATCAAGGTTTCTATTTTAAGAGGTTTTCAAATTTAGCTCATGTCTACACAATGCCACATTATTTCAGAGGAGCCATATGTTTTCGTCTGGTGTCATTAAAATTTCATCCTAGAATGAGCCGGAATTGATGGTCAGTGGTATATATGTATTGGGGCATGTTTACAGATACTTTGTGGATGTACACCACTTTACAGACACACACTACTTCACGCTTGTAATTCCAGTGTTTCAATCCTTATCTTTTTCTCATTTGTCCACATAGTTCTCCCACCGGTAGGCAGTGATCTGAGGCCAGTCACGGTGCTGTGCCATTAGAATCTAGAGAAGAGGCAACATGCCCCGGGACCAAGGTGAACTCACTGGTGACGCCCTGTGGTATCTTGGGTGGGCTTAGCATCATGCAATGTCACTTTCTTACACTCCTCTGTCCTAAGAAAACTCTGGTAGAGATGTTCAACCAGAGAAAAATTTAGATGCAATGCCTTCTAATTCCATAGAGCTGTGGTGCTCAGACTGCAATGGTGTCAGCTGTTGTCTAGAGAGCCTGTGACCAGGTTGATTTCTCTATCTCTCCCCAGGTTGTCTGGGTTGAGTTCCTAGAATCTTTTTTCTGCATGCATGTGTGTGTGTGTGTTGTAGGTATGTGTGTGTGCAGATGAATGAACAACATATACACACATGTAGAGGCCAGAGGAGGACGATTACTGTTCTGTCTCATTTCCTGGAGACAGTCTCTCACTGAACCTGAAGGTTGTCTCTGCTCAGCTCAGTGCTGAGGTTACAGGTGTGTGTAACCACACCTGGTTATTTTATGTGGGTGGAGTTTGAGGTCAAGTCCTCCAACTTGTGTTATCAAGTGCTCTTAGCCACTAAGCCATCTCCCTAGCACAAAATCTATATTTATTTTATTTAAACTTCTTATATTAAATAAGTAATTTATTTGCAAAGAGAGATAGAGATAGAGCGAGAGAGCGAGAGAGAGAGAGAATTGGCACACTAGGGCCTATCGCCACTACAAACAAATACCAGATACGTGCACCACTTTGTGCATCTGGCTTTACGTGGGAACTGTGAAATTGAACCCGGTCATTAGGCTCTGCAGACTAGCACCTTACCTGCTGAACCACCTCTCCAGCCCCCAAATCTGTATTTCTAACCTGGACTCAGAACTTGGTACCTTTGGACTAAGGATCACACTTTGTTTCAGCATGTGTATGAGATGACCTAATCTGAGGGACACGCTAGTCAACAGATGGAAAAATTCAATGAATTTTTTGTGTGTGTTTGGCATGCATGGGTACACATGTGTGGACGTGTGTTTCAAAGGACAACCTCAGGTGTCATTCCTCAAGTGCCATTCACCTTTTCTTTCTTTTTCTACCATTTTTTTAAAATTGAGAATCAATACACTAACATTTTGTAATTTGATCATATTTCCATCTTATTATCCTTTTTTGTTCCCCCTCCACAGTTCTGTTCTATTGAGCACCATCTGCTTTCCAAGTAGTTCTTTCTTTGATATCCTATTCTTTTTGTCCTTCTCCTTCCCCTTTATAAAAATGCCAATGCGGGGGCTGGAGAAATGATTTAGTCTTTAAGGTACTTAACTGTGAAGCCTAAGGCCCCGGGTTCAATTTTCCAGGACCCATGTGAGCCAGATACACATTGTGGCACATGCATCTGGAGTTTGTTTGCAGTGGTTAGAGACCATGGTGTGCTCATTCTTTCTCTCTCTCTCCCTCATAAATAAATAAATAAAAATAAAATATTAAAAAAAGAACTGTTCTTTGGACTGAAGAGGTGGCTCATCAGTAGAAGGCACTTTCTTAAAACCTAGTGCTAGGATTACAAGCATGTGCCACCATGCCCAGCTCTGGGGATCACAATCAGGTTCTCATGTTTGTGAGACAAGAACTTTGCTCACTGAGCCATCCCTCCTGTGTAATATCAATTGCTGTGCAGCTCTAAGGAGTCAGTATAGTTATGGACACTTTGGAATAAAAAGGGAGGCAGAAAACAGCAAGCCCAGTTCATAAGTGAGATCTACATGGCAGCCCATGGCTGGTTCCCTGAGCTGGACTAGGCAGCCTCTTGACAGAAAACCTCTTGGCCTTAACTGCTGAGCAATCTCTCCAGCCTGGAATCTTCTGGTTTCTGAATGCAAAGTAGAAGTGAGTTATTATAGGCTTCTCTCTCTCTCTCTCTCTCTCTCTCTCTCTCTCTCTCTCTGTGTGTGTGTGTGTGTGGTGTCCATGCATGTGTGTATGCATGTTTATATGTTTATGGGTTGATGTTGGTGTTTCTGTGTAGTCCTCTCCACCTTATTTATTCAGAAAAGATGCCACTAAACCCAGAGCTCACTAATTTAGTTAGTTTAGGTAGCCAGCTTGCTTTTGCGGGGGGGGGGGGGGCTCCTCTTCTGCTGCCCCAGTGCTGGGATTACAGGAGCGCCACCACGCTTATCTGACCTTTATGTGGACACAGGGGATCCAAACTCATATTCTCACGTTTGCACAGTAAGCACTTTGCCAGTTCAGCCATTGCCTCAGCCCCAGGCCACTCTGATTTTGATTGTGGCATACATGTCTTGCAGTTGACAGTGGGACTGTCTGCCATCTTCCAATGGGTGACCCTTTGTAGCTCTCCTTCATTGTTCCTGCCACAAACAAGCTTTGTTTACTTTTGTCCCTGCATTGCATTTTGTAGTCAAAGGATATTTATTGAATTATTGCCTAGTTTATTTTATCACTTAAACTTATTTTCAGGGGTCAATGGATGTGTTTCTATTTGTGAAAATTGAAAATAATTCCATTAAAATCAATAAAAATATGTCTACTCTTGATTGCTTGTCAGTGAATATCAGGGGTTTTAGGAATAAATGATATATGAGAGAAAAAGAGAGAGAGGAAGAGAGAGGGAGAGAGGGAAGGAGGGAGGGAGAAGGAAACAGAGGGAGAGAGAATAGCTTGCTGAATAATGACTAAAGCCCAGGTTTTCTCAACCACCGAGAGAACAGCAAATGACTTTCCAGTGTTTGGTCTTGGCAGCCTTCTCAAGAGGAGATGCTCATGGCTAACTTTGTCTCAGTAAGCAAAGAGGCAAATGTCAAATCCAACTAAAAAAATAAAAATTAAAAAAAAAAACCAAGCCACCAGGAGCCAGATATAGCAGCTGCCTGGGGAGGATGTGGTGGAAACTGGAATAGCTTATGGCCCTGCCCAGTCTGTTATAAGTGGGCAAGACCCAGTCTAGGGGTGTGCTGAAGCTCAGTGGCAGGTGTCTGGACCTGCTCCTAAGACCTCTGGCTCCCTGGCACCTATCATGGTGCCCACCTGCTGGGGTGGCACGGTGCCTGTGGCAGCAGAGAAGCTCTATCCACTTGGCCCTGCCAATTAAATCAAGACTTAATAGAAAGTGGCACAAGTGTGGCCTCTGATTGCTCTAGCATCCAGAGCCCAGCTGAGCCTCCTGGCAAGGAAGAGCTGAGCATCCTGAGGGGCTCAGCCTCCTCCCCAACCCCGACCAAAGAAGCATCCAGAGGGAGAGTCCAGTTGTGGGGCCTTCCAGAGAAGTTGTTCATTTGATTGTTTGGGGCGCTGGTACCCAAGAGGAGCATGGCTGTGTTCAAAGGTTGAGCAGAGTGTGGCCTGCAAGGAGGGTGGAGGAGCAGGACCTCACGTTCGTCAGAAGCCGCTGGGTGCTGGCTGATGGGCTGTGTCTGCTTGGCAGGTCTGTTGAGAGCAGGACTCAATGAGGGGAGCTCTGGGCATGACTGCAACACATTGCAGGGTCTGAATGCACATTCCTGTGCCCACTGTGCTAATAAGCAGGATTCTGGGATGTTATACACGTACTCCTTTGTGCAGATCCCTGTAACGCAGTGAGGGCTTACAGAATACACCATGGGACAATCTTGAGTGCACAGGGTATTCTGAAAATTCACTTCACAAACAGCTTCAGTTCTGTAATAAACTTGCTCAGTTCAATGTCATATCCAAGCCTTTACTCTCTTTTCCCACTTTTTAATGCAAACTTCCATAGATACAGGCAATATACTATGATCATAATCCCCTCCCAAATCCTTCCTCTATGGAAGCCCTGCTTCTTTCCACTTAGTCTTTCTTACATTTTGAAATCATCATTTTCCCTCTGTTATTAAGATCTGTATAGGTCGTGAAAGCCACTCTGAGGTCATGAATATCAAAGCCACATTGTATCTAGAAGACAGCATTGTAAGTAGCCCTTCCCTTCCTTTGGCTCTTACATTCTACCACCTCTTCCACAATGGTCTCTGAGCTTTGAAGAATATGATCAAAAATTCTCACTTAGTGATGAGCTCTCACTCCATTGTCACTTCTCATCACTCTTTTTTTTTTTTTTTTGGTTTTTCGAGGTAGGGTCTCACTCTGGTCCAGGCTGACCTGAAATTAACTCTGTCATCTCAGGGTGGCCTCGAACTCATGGCAATCCTCCTACCTCTGCCTCCCAAGTGCTGGGATTAAAGGCGTGCGCCACCACGCCCGGCTACTTCTCATCACTCTTAATTAAAATTAAACCTCATCCTTCTCATGACTCAGGTACCAGACTTGTTGATATTAGTGGGGGGCAAGGAGAGTGGAGTGGTAAGAAGACCTCTTTCATTCTTTAACTTTTCCATCTCCCTTGGGTTGTGAGCCCTTCTGTGATAGAGCTCAGCGAAGGAAGGGCATGGGGAAAAAGAAGGAAAATTCTAGCACAACTTATCCTTTCTCAGTAGTTCTGCATCAGATCTTCCTCGGTTTGACAGATCAGAGCCAAGTGTCTGGTTGCCTTCTTCAGTGATCTCTTCCCTGGGAGGAACGTCATACTCTAAGTTCCCTTGGCTCAGAATTAAAGTCATCCCCTCGCTCCTGAAGCTGAGGTGGCACCTCTAGCTTTTTGCTGCTTACCGGCCTCCCTCAGCTCTCTTGCACTATTGGGAAAGTTGCAAAGCAAGCACATTGGCCACTGGAACTACCAAGTATTCCACCACCATCATCCCAGCAAGCCCCATGTCCAGGGTGCCCCAATGCAGCCACCTCACATGGGTCTACCACCAGCATGGTTTTGATTTTATTTTTCTCCCTTTGGCTTTCTATAACATCACATTCAGAGTTTGTAAATTCACTGAACAATTGTCAGTATTTTTATCCTTTCCCATGCTACCAGCTCACCATTGCTGCCATGCAAGTTTCATGTAAGCCCTGCATTTGTTTCTCAACACAACCTGTGGGTCTGTGAAAACTCCTTCAAGTCCCTTGGGTAACTGGCATGCCAATGAAAGAGCACTTGTTCTGTTGAGGAAAATTGGTACCCATTTAATGGCTAGTTGGTGCTATGTTGCTGAACTCATTCATACTTGTTTGCTTAAAGAAATGACTATTTAGAAAAATAGGAGGCAAGAGAGGTAAGTCAAGGGTCTCCAAAGATGGAAAGATTTCTTGGGGAATGGAAGAGACAGCTCTAGCAGAATTGTGATGTCTGCAGGCAGAACTCAGTGAATAATTTGCAAAACAAAAAACCCCAGGGGCCTTGTTCAAAGTGTCCAGGCAACTGCCACAGAGCATTAGCCTAGGATAGGGGTTGGCTTCCAGGCTGTGATGCTGGTCTGTGGAGGATAGGCAAGAGAAGGAACCAGGCAGCTGATGAATGACTAGATTAGAGCCAAATGTTCTACAAGCGCTGCCTGCCCCGCCAGGAGTGGCTGCTTTCCTGACTCTTAGAGGACAGAATCGAACCTATGAGAGGCTGTTGCTTGTCCAGGGCATGCAACTATCAGGTGGCAGATCCAGCGTTCATGTCCTGTCTTTTCATTGCCCCTCCCAGGCCCCCTTTCTGTCCCTTTCTCCAAGGCCTTTCCCCTTTACAACCTACCCAAATGCCCACCCTGAACCCCACAGGAGAAAAAAGCAAGAAGCAGAAAACAGCCCACCAGGAGCCACCAGTTCAGCCCCTCCTGCTCCCTAAAGATGTTTTTCTTCTAAGTTGTATCTTATAGGCAAATAAAATGTTTTATCTTCTGTGAAAGGAATCAACCTCTCCAGAGAAAACAGAGGAGTGAGGCTTCAGCACTGGTCCATCGGCTGAGGGCTTACAGGGTCCAGGATGATGAGTATTTGGAGTCCAATAATTTATTCCAGCTGCCTCCTGACACCCAAGGCTGTCCCAACCTAAAGAGAGAGAGAGAGAGAGAGAGAGAGAGAGAGAGAGAGGGCGGGGGGGGGGGAGGGCGGGCGGGAGGGAGAGAGAGAGGGAGAATGGGTGCGCCAGGGCTTCCAGCCACTTGAAATGAAGTCCAGACACATGCGACCCCTTGTGCATCTGACTTACATGGGTACTGGGAAATCGAACCAAGGTCCTTTGGCTTTTCAGGCAAGAACCTTAACCACTAAGCCACCTCTCCAGCCCTGATCTTAAATTTTTATTAGAGTAATTCCAGTTCTAAACTGAGTACAAACATAAGCTTCCCTTGGATAATCTTCCCTCACATATAAGCCCTCTAATTGGAAAACAATCTACTGTTCGATATCAGATTGAATGCTTCACCAGAGCACCTTCCTAACCTAATATTAGATTATATTAATTGCTAATTAATATGTTTTCATTTTCATTCATGCAGAAAGAATCAATACTTTAATTACAGACTGCTTAATAATATACCCTTATCTATCTTTTAATAGTGTTGCCACTTTATTTAGATGCAAACATCCAAGGATTTTTATCTCCCCTAGAGCAAATTATCTTTACTTTCAGTGACATAGTTGCTTTAAATAATAAGCAAGCCAAGGAGACATAGCATGAAATTACATCCCATCTCTGGAGCCTTTGTAATTAAATAAAATGTGTTACTTACAAGCCTACAATTCTCAATCGCTGGATTTTTCTAGAGAAGATTGGCAGCTATTAATTAATGGTCTTACTATCATGTTGCTCAGGTACCATGAGGCTGGAGGGAATTGGGGATTTGTTACCAAAATCACCGATCATTCCACTTGAGAATGGGAACCAGCACCATGCAGACTCATGACCTTTGGAACTAGGTAGGCTGGGGTTGAATATCAGCTGATATTTCCTACCTGGGTGACCTAGAGCCCATTAGTCACCTTCTTCATTTCAGTGATGTTCTTTGTAAAATCAGGATGATGGTAGTATGTAAGCTCTCATGGGGATTACGTGGGTTTGCGCAATGCCTCACAGGTTAGTGTTTGTATGTCATTATGATCAGTGACACCAAAGAAACACCGAACACTTAAATCTCTCTTAAAGACTGTTCCTAACATGTGGATCCTGGGGTAAATTATAGAGATTATGATGGTCCTATATCACAGGGGTTCCAGGGAACAGCTAAACACAGGGTCTTAAAACATCAAATCATACAATTTTCCAGGATATGGCATATATACTTAAAAAAATCTTTTCAGTATAAGCCACTTTTAATAATAGAGAAAACATCCAGGAGAAAATCCATTTAAAGAGACATTGTTAAGGGTTATCTCACTTATCCTGGTGCTAACTTACTCTCCGTTGGAGAATCTGCTTCTCTTTTTCAGATAGGTGTAGATCCTAAGGAGAGAGCCACCCCATCATACCTCAAAAGGGCCCCAGCTGTAACTAAGGACAATTGGCGAAACAAGCAAGGGTGCTGTTTTCCTGATGAACCAGATACCAGCACGAGGGGGAAGGAGACCAACACAGAGAAAAATCAATGCCTACCAAATCAGAGAGCCAGAGCCCCAGAGGCCCCCAACACCTCATCACTGAAGCAGACCAAAAATGAACCCAACATAGCTCAGAGAAATTTTGCAGAAGAGGGGGTGGAAAGAATGTCAGAGCCACATGTTGGATCATGATATGCAGAGACATTTATCGTACCAATAACTGTGGACTAACTCCACAATGCACGACCCATATACCTCAACAAGGAGGGGCCAATGGGGAGGTGGTAGGTCATGGATGAGCCTAATAATGGTACCAAACTGCCTGCATTTGCAGAAGAGAAAACTAATTTAAAAAAAGAAGGTGGCTTTCTCAGGGCGAGGCTTGTCAATTGCAGCTGGATTATGTTGGCCCCTGCAATTTTCTTGCAAAGCCAAAGGACCCCGGTTTGATTCCCCAGGATCCACATAAGCCAGATGCACAAGGTGGCGCATGCATCTGGAGTCATTTGCCATTGCTGGAGGCCCTGAAATGCCCATTCTCTCTCTCTCTCTCTGCCTCTTTCTATCTCTCTCAAGTAACCGAATAAAAATGAAAATTAAAAAAAAGGTTAAAAAAATAAAGAGACATTTTTGCTGTCCAAAGGAGAGGAATGATAAGAAATGGACTTCTTGCTGCCCATTCCTAACACTCTCTACTTCCAGATTCTCTGGCCTGCAAGATGCAAGGCCATGTGCTGAGAGTGAGGGAATGTGCCTTATGTGATTTCTTTTTCTTTTTCCTGTGGCTTTTTGAGAGGTCTGGAGCAAAAATAATATATACATATTTTTAACCTCAAGCAATTGAGTGTGGTGCTTACACAACTACCTTTTGGCAGCCATGGTGAGCTGAGTGGGAAAAGGCTGGAGTAGTTTCCATTGCAATCACACAACATTGTTCTCTGGTAGTATCTGGTGTTGTCTGGGGACACACGTCACACTGCAAAAGGAGAGATTCTTCATCTGGCAGAAGTGGGACTAGGAAAGGAGCAGGTAGATAAAGCAGCCCCACTCATCTGTGTGTGCTGGGGATTCACTGGCTGCAGACATGTCTACTATAACCAGATATATGCCTATCTGTACTTCTGTACTAGGCAGAGTGGGGCTGGACCTCCTGGCATATCAAGAAAAGAACAAAAGCCAGCCCAGGAGCCAGGTGTCAACTCAAGGCCCTTCTCTGTTTGATTCCTCCTATTATCTTACACATATGGTGGTTAAGCCGAACTCTCCCCAGAGTCCTATTGCCAGCTAGTTTGCTTTAGTGTGAGGGTTAATCTCAGTTGCCAACTTGACAGGATTTAGAATCATCATGGAAAAATTTTTCTGGGCATGTCTGTGAGGGATTTTCTAGATTTGGTTAATTAGATGGGAAGACCCATTCTGGATGCATGACATTACTCCATGGGCCAGAGTCCTAGACTGAATAAAAAGGACAATGCCAACTAAGGACCAGCATTCATCTCTCTCTGCTTCATGACTGCATATAAATGTGACCAGTTGCTTCGTGTTCCTGCCACCATACCTTCCTGCCATTATTTTAGGTAGGTAGACATTAGTAGACTTGAAAGTCATCAAAGGAGAGATCCTACTTCCCATTTCCCCAGTAAATATTAAAAGGGAACACATCATAATAGTTCCTCTATAGGATTTCAAATGCCACACAAAAGGGAGGGATGTCAAGGCATCAGAGCTATAGTGACTTCCTACTTAAGAGTTAATCCAGGGCTGGGAAGATGGTTTAGCAGTTAAGACATTTGCCTGAAAAGCCAAAGGACCCAGGTTCAATTCCCCAGGACCCATGTTAGCCAGATGCACAAGAGGGAGCATGTGTCTGGAGTTCATTTGCAGTGGCTGAAGGCCCTGGAACACCCATTCTCATTCTCTCTCTCTGTGTCCCTCTCTCTCTGTCTGTCCCTCTTTCTCTGTCAAATAAATATGAATAAAATATTAAAAAAGAGTTAATCCAACAGAACCTGTTAATCACTTATCCCCACCACTCACCTAAAGACATGCTAAGGGGGTGGAAGAAATAGTTACCTTCTTAATGAATAATATGCACATGGACCCCGCAGAAGTCCCTCCCTCAGGGTCATTGCTTGCAGGCCCTCACTTCTAAGGGGGGAGGGTGTGGGTAACAGAGCTATCAGTTCTAACTCGGAAAGCATAACTACTCCTCTTGTTCTTTCTCTCTCTTCTTTGCATGATGGCTGAAATCCCAAGTATGTTTTATCTGACACTCTGGGACTTCTCACTATTTTCTCCATAAATCTTTGTGGCTTTTTTTCACTCCTTGTTGTCTATGAGCCTAATTTCTCATGGCCATGGGACAAAGGGCTTCACAGTGACAAAGTTTGCACCACCCTGATGGGCTGTATCCTCTCAAGCTGACCCTGAATCCAATAGCAGTGACAGAAAGCTGATGGACACTGCAAGTTTTGATCCTGTGAACTGACACAAAATTTAGGGTCAGAGGGTGAGAGTCCTATATACCATAAGAGGAGGACATTGCAGAGTCAGAAATATCACTCCTTTAGCTAAGAAAGCAGAATGACACAGGAAGAATTAGACACTGATCATGTTGAGCCCAGGGACTCTCAGCAACACCCTGCTATTACAAACCAGGAGCAAGACAGCTTTTTAAACATGGTTAGCTAGGGACTGGCCCACAGAAATACGGATGCCACCTTGCCTGTCCTGGCAAGACTAGAACTCCAACCTAATTAAGTCTCATCCTAGATGTCTGTAGGTCACAGTAGCTTCCTGTTTCTTCTTCAGTTTCATGGGCTTAGCCCTCGTGGATGGGCTCTTCCTGAGTCAGTGTTTCTCTTGGGCCCACCAGTCACTTAGGTCTCTCCCTGCACACCTAAACATGGTGCTGAAGCTCCGTCTAGTAGGATGCCTGATTCCTGTAAATAGAGCTGTGTTCTAAGTGTGAGACCCCCATTCCCCTTTCATTTCCCCCAGGCTTCTTCCCCCAAGCTGTCTGGCACTTCTATTCCCCATGTGAGGGAGAGTCTTCCCTGGTCTTTTCCTTTCCCTTCTTAGCAATGCTGGGAAGGGGCAGCAGGAATTTCTCTCCCCTGCTTTTTTCTTTTCTCCTGTTTTTACCTTATCCATAAATAATTATCATAACTTATCCTTCTTTGCATCTGCATTTTTCAATTTGTTGATAACTTGGACAAAGACCCAAAGTTTGGAGTTCATGAGCCTGAAGGTCTCCTGAAGTATTATGGAGATGTAATCCTCCCTCCCACCCCTTCCCCCCAGCTCTAATCCAGCAATACTGCTCTTATAAGGAAGTGGGAGCAAAGTGTCATTCCCATCAAATGGGAATCTGCTTGAAAGAAATGGACAGGCTAGCCTAGAATACACTGGGAAAACAAAATCCATCCCATTTGAAAGATGGATGACTGCAATGCCATCCCCTGAAACATTCCCTTTCTTCTCTTCCTCATAGCTTGCCCTAGCTTCCTAGTTTCTACTGTTGACTTTTGTTTCAACTCAAATGCCAATCTAAACATTTGAGTTTGTTATGGGGGAAGCCAACTGCTCTCTGCTTGGATTTGAGGCCCGCTCTACAGGAAGGAATTTTTTGTTTGTTTGTTTTTCGAGGTAGGGTCTCACTCTGGCCCAGGATGATCTGGAATTCATTATGTAGTGTCAGGGTGGCCTCGAACTCATGGAGATCCTCTTACCACTGCCTCCTGGTGCTGGGATTCAAGGTGTGTGCCACCACTCCCCACTCCAGGAGGGAATTTTTACCTGGTACAGAAAACTTAATGAAAGGACTATGGGTTGCACTGTTGTCTAGCTAAATGGATATGTTATGTCCACCAAACTTCCCTCTAAATAACTATGTTCATGCCTATATATTAATGCTACTTTTACTTTTGGTTAGAGAAGATTCTTTTTTCAGATGCGGTGACTCAAAACTCATCAAAGTGATGAGAAGTGACACTGGAGTGTTCAGTACTAAATGAGACATCTCTATCTTACCCTTCAAGGCTCAGGGACCATTGTAGAGGAGGTGGCAGAAAGAATGTAAGAGTCAAAGGAAGAGTAGGATTGCTTACAATACTGTCTTCCAGATCTTCATGACTTCATAGCAGCTGACACTACCCACACAAACCCTGCATGATAGGAAAAAAAATGAGGGCATCAAAATTGAAGAGAGACTAGTCAGAAAGAAGAAGGTATTTGGTGGAAGGGGGAGATTTCATATAATGTTTATATTTATAGATGTTGTCAATAAAAATTTTAAAATAAATAAAAAGAAAGAGGGATAAAATCTGTCAATGTTCCTCTTTAGAATTTGCCCTCTAAGTTAAAAACAAAACAAAACAAAACTACTCATAAGCCTTTGAAGCATCCCCAATGTTATCTTTGCCTTCCATGTCACAAACCTGGCATTTCCACGAGAATGCTTTTTCATAAAAATCAGTTTTCAGAGCAGATAAACGAGAGACTCTGGTGGTAGGTACTGGTGGTCTCTGTATCTGAAACCGTTTCTGTTGATAACTGCTGCTATCGGCTACCACAACCGGCGCATAAAACCTGCCATGTCCTTGGGCATCATTCATGCCAGACACTTGGAGGCCTTCCTAATCACATCACAGCCCATCTGGTGAAGGGCTGTGCCTGTGTAAAGTTCAGTCAACCAGCTCACAGACCAATAATTCTGTGCTGAGCCAAAGGTGTGCTCAGATCTATGTTGGGAATAGCAGGGCACATCTGGAATTGTGGGCAGGGAATTACTCTTCTCATAGGTTTGTAAAGAAGTGAATATACCCAGTCCTTTATCCACTCTGCAGCTGATGGAAACAATCTACTCAGACTAAAAGGGGCAATGGCTAATGTCACATGTGGTAAAACTTGTACCTCTGAGGTTTGACCTAGAAAGTTTGAGTTTGTGCAATTATTGACCATGAAAGAAAGCTCACAGGAGCAGAAACCATAATCAGTAAAAATTAATTTCTTAGTAACAATAAAAAATGACAAGCAAATTAAGCCTTGAAGGCCAAAATTATTTGAAAAGAACTGACTTAGATAAACTATTAGAGACATGAAAGTGGAGAAAATGGATTCTTCACAATGACTAGCATTATTATCTGTCACACAGCTGTCTCCTGTTCCCCACACTGTGAGCCTCTTGAAGCTTGGATATAGTCTGTAGCCCAGAGCTGTGCATTAATAGATATTCTTCTTTTCCTTGAAGGAACAGATGAGAGCAAAGATCCCAATAAATGCATAGAAATTTCAGATTTCATTGAGATTTATTGTTATCTCAAATAGGAACTCACAGTTATTGATGGCTGGACTAGTAGCAGAATGAGTCACAGCTGTGGACATTCCACACAGAAACAGGGGCAAGATGCCCAGATGAATTGCACCCAGTGTGGAGACCAGCCGGCATAAGCAGCCTGCATGCCCTGACCTCCCGCAACCATGAATAAGTAAATGTTCAGTGTGGCAGAACATGCTTGATCTGACTGGATGGCCCAGGCTAGCATCGTAGCAGCCCATTTCATAGAAAAGTGCACTGACCTTCAAAAAGCTAACCTGCCCAAGTCAGACACAGAAATAAACCTCATGTTTCATTGTCAATCACAACTGTGTGCAAAAATCATCATGGGCCTTTCTAATCATCCAGAAGCTCAGCTGTGTCCTGTGGAATGCTGGGCTCATCGGCGCAGCACGAGGCAGAGCTGGGGTTGAGGATCTATGAGGGCTGGAGAACTGCTGAAGGGGGGCTGATGCTCATAAAATCAGGGAACTTTAATGGGTACCAGTATGTGGGGCTGAAGAAAGGGCTCAGTTGGTAAAAGTGCTTGCCTTGCAAGCATGAGCACCTGAGGTTGAACCCCAGAAACCAAACAAAAATGCTGGATGTAATCTCAGTGTTAGGAGGTAGAGACAGATCTGATGCATCCCTGTGGCTCAAGGAATGACACCTGAGATTGTTCTCTGGTTTCTACAAATCCCCCTTCCCCCATACATGCCAATATGTGATTCCTGCTCTGTCTGGTCTGCTTTGACTCTCTAGAGAGGAGCATGGGCCTGGCCTTAATAAGAGTTGGTGCAGGCCCTAGAAGCCACAGCCTGCACTTGCTCCTCAGTCACCTCCCATCCATCCCCATCTCTAATACATAGAAGAAATTTCCTCTGCTCACCAGAAGCAAAGAGTTGTTCTCAGCTAACAGCCCACAGCTGTTTAATGAAGCCAGTGTTCAGTGGCAGATGCTATTGTCTGTGGTACTGAAGAGACACTTGCAGACTTGAACCTGTCTAGGCCCTGGAGGGCAGGAGCTGTGTCTGTGTTTCTGTGTCCCCAGCAATAGCCCAGAATGGATGCATCAGCTCTCCATAGCAGACCTTCCAATACATTTATGAAGTCACATCAATCCTCAAGAGGCTACAGAAAGGCCTGACCCTGCAGGTTTCCAAATAAGTCACTTCTGTCCCTCCTTTCCCATGACTCTAAGATGCCAGAAGACCAAGCAAGGAGCTATGCTTTGAAGGTGGAGCCAAGACATTGTCACAGCCAGCATCTGCCCAGCACACCAATTTCACAGTGGTGCAGATGGTGAATGGCTCAGCTGGCCCTCAGTACCTCATGCTAGCAACATCCTAAGACTTCTTAAATGCTCCACAAAGTCAGATTCTCTGTCTTCTATGCCTGTTGGTGAGGGCTAGGAAGTATGTGAGTGAAGGAGGAGCTAGGCTGAGCTGGGCATGCTTTCCGGGGACTGTTCTCATTACCTAGAGTGCTGAAGAATCACTGACTTTGCACCTGTGGCTCAGCCATCACTGGAGAGATGGGGCAGAGGGAGGAACAGAGCCCAGAGCTTGGTTATACCAGCAGGACATGCCAAGTATGATGGGCATCACCATCTTTTGGCCAAGACCCCAGCATATTCCCTTCTTACTACTTATGTTCCTTATGGGAGAGAGGTTTGAGCACTGACCTCCTGGCTTTACTGCAGAGAGAGTAGACCATGCATGCAGTAAACAAATGTGTTTTCACCCTCTAAGGTGCTCAGCTCTCAGGGCTGCCTGTCTATATGCTAGGCTTGGTAGTGTGAGCCCATAATCCCAGCACTGGGGATGAAGAGACAGAGAATCCCTGGGGCTCACTGGCTAGCTGGTCTAGCACAACTGGTGAGCTCCAGGCCAGTCAGTGACTCTTAAATAACAGGTAGACGGAGTTCCTCAGGAGGACACACAATGTTATCTTCTGCCTCAATATGCTCACATGAGAATATACACCTGTACATACCTTGCACTCCTTACACACACAAGCATGCACACACACAACAATGGTGGGTATGATTGTTGTGCCTGTAATTTCAGGATTCAGGAGGCAAAAGGATCACTATTTTGAAGCTGGCTGGACTACATGGGAAGACTTAGTCTCATAAAAGAAAATTTAAAAGCTGGGAAGATGAAAGAGAAAAAGTGTTGTAAGATCTTCCCCTAAGAAATAGGAAGAATAGTTGGCTGAAACCTAGTCAAGAGCTGGACCCTGAGAGCTGAGCCACTGCTCAAGGTCCCTTACACTGTGAGACATTTGCTGGTCAAGAGGAGTGAGATAAAAGACAACCATGGTTTTAAAAACATATTCTTTCTCTCTCTCTCTCTCTCTTTCTTTCTTTCTTTCTTTCTTTTCTTTCTTTCTTTCTTTCTTTCTTTCTTTCTTTCTTTCTTTCTTTCTTTCTTTCTTTCTTTCTTTCTCCCTTCCTTCCTTTCTCCCTTCCTTCCTTCCTTCCTTCCTTCCTTCCTTCCTTCCTTCCTTCCTTCCTTCCTTCCTTTCTCTTTCTTTCTTTCTTTCTTTCTTTAGAAAGAAGAGAAACAGACAGAGAGAATGGGCATGCCAGGGCCTCCAGCCACTGCAAACTAATTCCAGATTCATGTGCCACATTGTATATCTGGTTCTATGTGGGTACTGGGGAATTGAACTCTGGTCCTTAGGCTTTGCAGGCAAGTGCCTTAACCACTGAATCATCTCTCCAGCCCAACAGCTGTGTTTCTGAAGCTTTGTGAAGTTGAGGGAATGTTTGTACTTGCTGCCTTACATGGGAGGAGATTCAGGCTAAACACAGAAATGTGGATGAAGGCTGCACATGGGACTAAGGATGCTTGGGACATGAGCCAACCCTCTCCTGGGCAGTGGGCTGACTTTACATTATATGATGGCCCAGAAGACTTCAATGTAGATTAAATGTTAAAAACATATTTATTTATTTATTTACTTGAGAGAGAGAGAAAGAGAGAAGAAGAGAGAGAGAGAGAGAGAGAGAGAGAGAGAGAGAGAGAGAGAGAGAATATGGGAATGTCAGTGTTTCTCACCACAGTAAACTCCAGAAACATGTCACTTTGTATATCTGGCTTTAGGTGGGTACAGGGAAATTTAAACCTGGGTCTGCAGGCTTCCCAAGCAAGGGCTTTTAATCACTAATCCAGCTCTGCAACCCCTAAAAAATATATATTTGTGAGTCAGGCTCTAATAGCTGGTTTCAAGCTCACAAGGTAGCAGAGGATGACCTTGAACATTTGATCCTCCTGTTTTCTCCTCCTGAGTGCTAGAATTACAGACATGTGCCACCATGGCAGTCTTATGTGGAGCTGAGAATTGAACCTAGGGCTTCATTCATGCTAGACAAACACTCTATCAGCTGAGCTACATTCTCATCCCCAACACTCACTTCTTAATGAAGGAAAAAAAAAAAAAGAAAAAGAAAAAGACCAATCTAGCAGGAATTATAGCAATTCTAAATTTGGTTACACCTAATAACATGACGTCAAAACAAAAATTCCAATGTTTACACACATGGAAGGAGAAACAGATGTGCCTATAGTTATAAAACAAAAATTTCATACATAATACATTTTCTCAATAGTAACTATAATAAGCAGACTTTTTTTTTAAAAAAGTAAAGCTACATGCTCAGTGTGGTGGCACATTCCTTTAATCCCAGCACTCGGGAGGCAGAGGTAAGAGGATTTCTGTGAGTTTGAGGCCACCCTGAGACTACATAGACAATTTCAGATCAGTCTGGGCTAGAGTGAGACCCTACCTTAAAAAACAACAACAAGCACCTCCCCAAAAAACAAAACAACAAAAAACAAACAAACAAACAAAAAAAGTAAAGCTACAGAAAAAGGAAGGAGTACAAAGAACTTGATTTTATGAAACACACATGAAAAGCCCAGCTTCTGACAACTGAGAAGTACTTAACACAGTTTTAAAAAAAGTTTTTCAACTATATTTTTATTTATTTATGAGTGGGGGAAGAGAATGGGCGCACCAGGGCCTCCATCCACTGCAAACAAACTCCAGACTCATGCACCACCATGTGCATCTGGCTTATATCGATACCGGGGAATCAAATCTGGGTCCTTAGGCTTCACAGACAAGTGTCTTAACTAAGAAATCTCTCCAGCCCCTAACACACTTTTAAGCTGACCACAGAGTCAGCAATAACTTGTCTTAAGAACTTTTCAAGGGCTAAGGGAGATGGTTCAGTTGGTCAAGTGCCTGTCACACAAGCATGAGGATATGTGCTCAGACCTCCTCACCCCAAGTAAATTCTAGGCATGTTGGCAAACATCTGTAATCCTAACTGGGGAGGGAGACAAAGACAGGTAGATCCCTGGGACTAACTGACTAGCTTGTCTAGCCGAATGAGTGAGCTCTGGGTTCAGCGAGAGACTCTGTCTTACAAAGTAAGGTGGGGAGTGGTTGAAGAAGACATGTGTGCTATTTAAAATTAAATTTAACTAGTTAACTATGTTTTATGGGCTCAAAATCCATGTTACAATGTTCATTCCTATTTCAGCTTTCTCAATTACATTGATAGCATATGAAAATTTGCATTTAGCCATTTCATGATTTTGGTCTATGTTCTCACTCAGGAATATGTTCTGTGAGATCATATTCACCTGACATCCATGTTTTATAAGTTTGAATATGTGACTATGGCTCTCTATTAGGCTGGCAGACAGAAGAGCCAAACCACCCATGTCCAATGGAGTTTTCACAGAAGAACTCTTGGACACGAAGACATTCCAATCCATCAATATGTTCTACAAATGGTTACTGTCGGGCTGGGGAGAAGGCTCAGCAGTTAAAGTTGCTTTTGTAGCCTGTTGCCCTGGGTTCCATTCCCTAGGACCCATGTAAAGCCATATGTTCAAAGTGGCACATACATCTGGAGTTCACGTACAGTGGCAGAGGCTCCCGTGTGCTCGTACTCTCTCTCTGCTCATAAATAAATGTAAATATTTTTTAGAAGAAAATTGTTACTATTAATGTGAATGCTTTGACTCAGATTTGGGAACTTGAACATATGCATGAATTTTGGTACAAAGTTACTCAACAATAGCTTCCTATTGTTCTTTTATCTCAGAATAAGGTGCAGATGCTAATCACTGAAATATTTAACCATGAAACAAAGCCACCAATAACAACAGGCATTCCCACTAGTATGAGAATGTCCTACTGTTCATGGGTTGTTTAGAAATGAGAAATAAGATTAGAAATGCCTTGTGTACCATGACTAAGCAGTTTAAACATTATCTTAAAACAACAGGGGACCCTAAAGGCATTCTAACTAGATAACTAGAGAATAGATAGGTAAACTGAGGCATAGAGAGATTTTTTTTTTAACTGCCTTATCCCTGTCACACAGCAAACAAGTGTCCAAAATAAGAGTTTGCCCCTGGAAATCTGGTTTCAAAGCCTGTGCACATAATCTCCATTTTAAACTGCTTGGCCAGTAAGAACCCTAAGACACCTATGCACATGCTAACCAAATGACCCACAATAATTGACCCCCATTTCTTATCCAAAGCAATTGAGATTACTTAAGTTGGCAGGTCTATGTGAACCTAGGAACACCACCTGGTGAAAACTGCTGTCTTTTTCCTCCTTCACAGGGAGATTAGGATCATTAAACTCGGGAGACAATGATAGCTTAATTAAAAGGCAATTGTGGTACAGAAATGTTTCATCTGGGAGAGCTAAGCACTGCTCATTAGAACACCCCAAGAGGGACTAACCAGGTGACCACTGATGGATACTGTAAGGATGTCGCTGTGGAGGCTGTAATTCTTAGACTTGAAAACACGTGCTAGACCTCCACACACCATTAACTGAGGCACCAGGGAGCTATTGCCAGTAGCAGCGAATAGCAGTGCAGTCACTGTTGTAAAGGGACTTGATAGTACTTCTGCAGCGCAAAGAGCTCTGAGTGGGAAACCAAAGAACTGCACAGGCCCCGAGCCAAGGACTACTAGGGGACAGAAGAAGAACCCCTGCTAGGTAGGGGTTGAAGTCAAAGTCTGAAAGAGAAGGGGTTCTTGCCCCTAGAATACCTCCTCAGAGGACAAACAGGGGGTGGCTGTTATTTCCACATCCTAACAGATCCATAGACTTTCAAAGCAGAAAGCAAATCAGCAATCAATAGTCCTCCAATAGTCCTGGCAACTGAGCTAGGCCTGAGAAGTAAATTAACTTGCCCACAGGAATCCAGTCACAGAGGAACTGGCCTTAGCTTCTGTTCTCCTGAGAACAGACATAAGTTAGGGCATGGTTTATTCAGGAATAATTGCAGAAGGAAAGAGCTGGACAAGTGAAGCAGAGCAGGAGGAAAATAAGAGAGCCTTGCCAAGGACCTTAGTATAGGCAACTGGAGCTGCCAAGGACCTTAGTATGGGCAACTGGAGCTTGTGTCCCCATAAGCCCCTGAGCAGTGCACAGAATGTCCAGCAGGGTTGTCACAACAAGGACAGGATGAAGAAGCATCAGGTCCTGCCTGATGTGAAGGACCCTCCCTGGAGATGATAAGTCCTATTCAGTCCTGTGTACACATTGGCTGAGTGACGGACCACACTCCCTTCCACATTGAAAGATCTCCAATGCTCAGAAGGCAAGTTGGAGATGTGTACTTGAAGTTCACCTACCAAGAGGCCTGCTGTAACTGTCCACCCAAACCTGGCCAAATTTAGTAGTGACCTTAAAAGATACAGACATCAGGGGGCTGGGGCTATGACTCAGCTGGTAACATGCTTTCTACACAGGCATGAGGACCTGAATTCAATGCCCAGAACTCACATGAAATCCATGTGCAGTGGTGCATACCTTTAGTTCCAGTGCTAGGGAGGCAGAGACTGGAGCATCTCCAAGGCTTGCTGGCTAGGTTAGCCAAATAGGTGAGCTCTGGGGTCAGTGAGACCTTGTCTCAAAAAATAAGGCGGGGAGTGATTGAGAAAATCTAACAGTTAGTGTTGACTTCTGACCTCTACACATGCATGCACACTTTTTCTGTGTGTGCGCACACACGAAATTGAGCATCAGAGGTACCCATAATGCTAAAACATATTCTGTGGGTCTCAGGGGTGTGACATTGACCCAGTTTCTGAGCAACTCGGGGAGTCCATGCACTATCATCACAGTGCCACAATAAGTTCAGGGTGTTATCCAGCATGTCTTTCACCCATGGCCTTGAAGGCCAAAACTGTAGAACTCCAAATCTACCTCAGGGTCAGAAGGGGATCTAAAAAGCTACTGTTAGCAGGAAACTGAGCTCCAGGATAGCACAGGCAGTTCCATGTCCTAGCACTGTGCTGAGACAGAAATCTTTCATCTCTAAGCACCCTGAATCCAGCTTTGATATCAATGTGTCATAAAGTCTGAAGGAAAATGAGTCAACTTTAAGAGAATGTTTAAACAGCTGACTTCAAAGTCCAGAATCGATATTGTCCTCCTCTTGCCAGGCTGTTCCTGACATTGTTAAAGGGGACTCAGGTGACAAATTAGGCACAGGACCACTGAAGTGTCTGGGAACATCAAGAAAGTGACAGCAGATATCTAAAATGTGTCATTACCTTTTGCAATGGAGCATATTAAGAACCCAGGAGACCCTGAGGATTGAGTTCATTGTTGTTCTAGGCAGACTGCCTGATGCAATGCCATGCTCCTCAGATGGAGATGGCAGCCTCCTGAGGCGTGCAGTTGAGTGCCAGAGGAACTGAAAAACTCTCCGTAAATATGCATCTATTCCAGATGCATCCATACTGCTCTAAAGTATCTGGGGGCTTATATGGAAAAAGATAGAGAACAGAATGCCAAGTTGATGTTAAATTTTTAAGATGAAAGTTATAACTTTGAAGACTTTTTGCATCATGATGGGCAACGCAGGCAGCAGCCACCAATCCTCTTAGGGGTCTGAGTTCACTCAACTCTCTTCTGCCCTGAGGGTAATTTTGATGGAAAGGATGAAAATACACTGGTGAGAAGAGCAGTTCTTTGCAGTCACATGGACCTGGGTTCAAATGAGTGCCCCATTTGGGTTACTTTGGATGATATTTTTCTGAGCCTCAATTTCCTCATCTGTTTGAAGTGGATCTGTGAGATTTTGTTGTTGTTGTTGTTATAGAAAATACCCAAGAAAAGCAAGTTAAATGGGAGAAAGATTTATTTTGGCTGACAGTTTCAGAAGTTTTAGTTCACAATCATTTGACTCCATTGCTTTGAGCCTGAAGTGATTAAGCACTTCACAGTGGTGGGAGTGTGTGGCAGAGGTAGATGCTGTTTTCATAGGAGAAGGGAAGGGGGGGGAGAGGAGGAGAGGAGAGGAGAAGAGAGGAGAGAAGAAGAGAGAAAAAGAGGACAGAGGAGAGAAAAGAGAGAAGTTCAGTAAGTTATAGCCTACAAGAATATGTCCCCAGTGATCTTCTTCCTGCAGTCAAGACCCACCTCCCAATTACCCATCCAGTATGAGTTCATCAATGCATTTACCCATTGCTGAAATTAGCACTCTTATAATCATTTTCAGTGGTTGAATCCACCAGCTAGAGACCAAGCATGCAACATATGAGCCCTTGAGAACTACTTCATGCACAAACCATGGCAGTGGATCATAAAGCCTACCCGATAGGATTGTTGGGAGAGTTAGTTGGGGCAGTGTAACAATGTGGGCAGTATATGATTGATACTTGATCAACATTTGCTCCCCTCCCCATTTGGATAAGAAAGAAGCAAATAGAAACTCATATTTAGGTTCAAGTAAGGGCTTGGGCAGAAGAACAGTGACAGCTATAAACTATTATCAGTTATAGTAGCTATGGAGATGTGTTCAGTCTGAGACCTGTGGGCCACACGTGTCCCATGATACCTATGAATGCAGCCCAACTCACTTGTAGATGACAATGTTATGTCCCAAGATTGAACACTCCTAGATGGTCCAAGTCCTCCAACTTACCACCTCCCACATGCCTACCCAGGCTGAATGACTCAGTGCCCTCATCCTCTGGCCACATGACTACCTTGGCCAACACGATGAACTGAGTTTGATGGTGGGAGGTTTGCATTGTGCTCTAGACTTGGCTTATATGACTTCTTCCATAACCTTGAGAATGGCATGGTCAGACTCACCTGCTGGAAGAGACTCTGGGAAGCACAGCCTAGTCTTCCCAGATGTTACAACCCACGGGGGCCAAGCCAGAGGAGTCTACAGCCAGCCAATCCCTAGCAATAGGAGACCCAAGATAGGACCATCTGGCCAGTCTGCAGCTGACCCTTGACATCAGAACAATCCTTCTCCCTCCACCCAAGTGAGGAAAATGCTGCTTCTTTTTTTCTTTTCTTTTCTTTTCTTTTCTTTTCTTTTCTTTTCTTTTCTTTTCTTTTCTTTTCTTTTCTTTTCCTTTCTTTTCCTTTCCTTTCCTTTCCTTTCCTTTCCTTTCCTTTCCTTTCCTTTCCTTTCCTTTCCTTTCCTTTCCTTTCTTTTCTTTTCTTTTCTTTTCTTTTCTTTTCTTTTCTTTTCTTTTCTTTTCTTTTCTTTTCTTTTTTTTTGGTAAAAGAGCGCATTAACAATCCCAGAGACCCAGCAATGTCATTGCTCTAGGTAAATTGCTTGGCACAGTGGTTATCAATTGGCAAAGGACAGGCTCTTGAGGCAGGTGGCTGGGTGCCAGAGGTACTGACAAGCACTCCATAAATGATTGTTACTGAGTGTTCTGGTTGTTTGTTACATACAAGTATTGGGGTGATAGGTAGCTAACCCAGGTTACAGGCTATACTGTGGACACCCAAACCTCATATGTTGAGGCCCAAATCCCCACTACCTTGGACTATGTCAGTATTTGGAGGTGGGAAATAAGTAGATTTAAATGAAGCTTTTGGGGGTGTGAGACTATGGTCCAATCTGACTGGTATCCTCATCAGAAGTGGACGCTTGGACACACACACACACACACACACACACACACACACACACAGATACCAGGGATGTGTGTGAACAAAGGAAAGACCACATGAGGATGCAATGAAAAGGCAATTATCTTCAAGCCATAAGGACAGAGGTCTGGACCAGATTCTTCCATTCTGGACCTTGTAGAAGACCACCTTGTTAGCATCTTGACCTTGAACTTCCACATCTCTACACTGTGAGAGCATAAATCTCTTCTCTGTAGGCCTCCAGTGTGCAGAGTTTGTTATGGCTGTCTGATACATCAGGTGTTGGAAAGTCAGTCAAGATATTGGTCTTTTGTTTTACATATGAACCTCTTTGGGGCCTCTCGACTAAATATAATTGGCCCTGTAGTTGCCAGTATGTGGTTTATACAGCTACATGCTGGAGGCTGAATCTCACAGGAGTGAGCCATGGCAGGTACTGACTGTCACAGGGCCTCCATGTTGACATTCTTCCTGAGGAACTGAAGTGGCATAGATAACTCTGTCATCATTTTAATCCTTCTCCATTACCAAAAATGGCATTCTCATAACTTTTTTTAAGGAAATATTTTGGGGCTGGGGAGATGGCTCAGTCAATAAAGTGCTTGCTGTTTGGATACCTGTGTAAAAGCCCAGCACACCTGCACATGCCCGTAATCTCAAAGTTGGAAAGACAGAGTTAGGAGGATCCCTGGGACTTGTTGGCTAGCTTGCTTAGCCAAATGAGTGAGCTTCGGAGAAGATGGCTCAAAAAATAAGGTGGAACTGGCTGGAGAGATGGCTCAGAGGATAAATGCACTTCTCTGAGCAAGCATGAGGGCCTGAGGTGGGGGGGGGGTCTTAAATTTTCAGAATTCAACTTTCCAGATTCCATGTAAATAGCTTGGCGTGGCCATGAGCACCTGTAGCTCCAGTCCTGCAGAGGGCAGCAGAGATCAGGGAATCATCAGGCCTCATGGGAAGACAGCAAGCTCTGGTATCAATAAGAGACTCTGGCTCAAATGAGAAGAGTAGAAGAGCAATGGACCAGGATACTAGAAGTTTGGCTTTGGCCACCATAGGCTAATGCCTCTGGTCATATGTGCATATACTACACACCACATATCACATACACACAAACTAAAGAAAATAAGGCGGAGGGGTTGGAGAGATGGCTCAGTGGGCAAAAGCACATTTTGCACATGCACTGGGACCTGAGTTCGATTCCCAGCACCCATGGTAAATGTCAAGTGTGGCTGTGCATGCTTGTAACCCCAGCACTGAGCGGGGTGGAGATGGGAGGCTCACTGGTGCTCCCTGGTCAACCAAGCTAACCTAAAAATGAGGAGGTCAGGTTCAGTGAGAAACTGTCTCAGGCAAGAAAAGCAGATGTGTGATAGAAGAGGACATTGAAGATCTTTGAACTCTGCACGTGTACACACAGGGCATATGCATCTGCACACATATGTGCTTACACCACACATATACACACTTCTACACACATCTGATGTCAATCTTTGACCTCCACAAACACCCCCACTCACATGTGCCCACACACATAAGCACATGCATACCCACAGCACACACAAGTATGCATATACAGACACAAAGAGCAATATTTTCATAATCCTGAGAATATAGTAAACAAAGTTGAACTCATCAAGGAAACGTCAACAGAAAGGCAAACCTAGTTCCAAGAAGAATTTGTGAAGGAGAGCTCTCACACTGAGAGAAAAGACCTTACAGGAAGGTTCAGTTGAGTTGGGTAATTTAGGTAATAAGTTAGCTCATTCCTTGCAGGGTCATAAAACCATAACTTTCAGGATCATCTTTTCAAGCTGACAGAAGGAAGATGATCTCTTCTTAGGAGTTTTACAGAAGTGGAAGGTGGCTGATCCTTAATCAGGTGTGCAAGTTAAGTTCCACGCCTAAAGAACAAGGTAACCTTAGGTTGATGTGTTAAAAATGCTTTGCATAACCCTTCTCAAACTGTTTGCTCTTAGGATCCTTTTATGCTTTTAAATAACTTTTAAGTATATCAGGAAAACCCCAAAGAACATTGCTGATGTGAATTCTATCAATATTTTCAAAACAGAAAATTAAAACTAAGAAACATCTTGGTTTTTAACTTATTTTAAAACAATAAAAACTTTGTCATACATAGTCTTATTGAAACTATATTTTCTAAAAAAACTGAAACAGTGAGAAAGGCAGGAATGTTCTCTTTGTAACCTTCCGTAAATGTCTGGCTTAATGAAAAGCAACTGTATTATCATATGTGCTTCTGCATTCAATCTGTCACAATGCTTTTCTTTGGTTGCAGTATATAGGGTTTCACACAATATGATATTAAAATGAAGAGGAGGGCTAGAAACATGGTGCAGTAATGTGCTTATTTTGAAAGCATGGAGTGTGGAACTTCAACCCCATGCAAAAAGAAATGAGATGGTACACGCCTGTAATCCCAGTGCTGGGGAGGCAGAGGTAGGAGAAGCCCCCGAAACTTGATAACTGTCTAGTCAAGCCAAATTGGTGAGATCCAGGTTCAGTAAGCGACCCTGTCCCAAAAACTAAGGTAGAGAGCAATTGAGGAAGTAATTGAACTGATGTCAGCTTCTGTCCCCGACGTGCACAACACTGCACACACATGCATGCACATCCTGCACACACTCACCTACCCTCACAAACATACACAAAATGAAGAGGAGGAAGTATTTTAATAGTGTTCAGTAATTGTGGATTATTTTCATTCCTGCTTAAAACTAGGCAAATAACAATTTCTCCAGGTGATCTGCAACTTAAAACCACGTTGGCAAATGCTTAGCTCTCCGTTATAAGAAAGCTCACTACTCGACCACTTCATGCAGCTCTTTCATCCATGCAAAATATTCTCATGTGTGGTATTTAGAAAGTATTAGTTAGTTTTATTATGTATCTCTTCCAAATATAGACACATCCCATTATGCTGTATTTTAAAAAAAATCATTGACATTGCCACTGGGTTTGGGTTCTTTCTGTGGCGAGTCTGTGGCACTAATTACTTTGATGAAGATGTGAAAGTATAAGAACACAATGACACATTCATGTGTAAATAGCTACTCAATTAAAAGTAAGTCATGTCTTCCTTTTGTTAGGAAAGTAGCTTTAACCTCACAGCCCCACCTAAAATCTTTTAGGACACCCAGGAGTCCCCAACCCCTCCTTGGAGAAGCACTATACTAGAATGATGCTGAAAATACTGCACTCATCTCTTTACCTTGTTTAAAAGTTTTAATTAGCTTTTTTTTGTTTGTTTGTTTTTCTTTTTGGTTTTTCGAGTTAGGGTCTCTCTCTAGTCCAGGCTGACCTGGAATTAACTCTGTAGTCTCAGGGTGGCCTCGAACTCATGGTGATCCTCCTACCTCTGCCTCCCGAGTGCTGGGATTAAAGGCATGTGCCACCATGCCTGGCTTAGCTTTTTTTTTAATCTGACATCCACACAAATACACTGTTTCATTCAACCCAAATTGGTAGCAGGAGCCGGAGAGAGAAGGGATGTAGGCTGGTGGGAAGGTAGCTACCACTCCCTGATGTATCACATGTGTGAGTCACATGACTATGTGGAAGTGATGCCTTCTCCAACTCCACGCTGCAGAACTGATGTGAAATCTACAGTGATCATAATTCATTATGGTCTTTTCTTTTCTTTCTTTCTTTTTCTTTTTTTTTTTTTTTTTTGAGGTAGGATCTTACTGTAGCCTAGCTGACCTGGAATTCACTATGAAATCTCAGGGTGGCCTTGAACTCATGGCGATCTTCCTATCTCTGCCTCCCGAGTGCTGGGATTAAAGGCATGCACCACCACTCCCGGCTTCATATAGTCTTTCTGAGAGCAGGCATGACCACCCAAATGCAGCTGTTAAGGGCTTACAAGTCCCACAATGTCACCAAATGCCCCATTACCATTAATCAGCCAAGTTAATTTGCCAATAATGTCTGTCTATAAGCTGCATGCTGTTTCCAAACTCTCAGCAGATACATTAATTAAAAAATAATACAAATACATCCAACTCTTGAAGGAGTGTAAATACGGGCTTTTGTTTCAAGCCTGTAAGTTGTACCCTGATGACTGCCTCGGTATTGGTCCTGCATGCTCTAGGTGGAATATGTGAAGGGTATGGGGGTGACAAAAGGTGGTACCTGAAGATTGGCCAGTTCACTGTCACAGGCTGTTGGAGATCAGGTCACACCCAGGAAGAGTCAGGCCTATGCTAAGGCCTGCATGCTGTATCCACAGTGTTAACCAATCCGAAAGCGAGAGGCCAAGTATGTGGACTGCTGTGCTGAGGGTGACGGGCAACCAGTGAGAGGGGCTACACTGCCACCGTTGGGCTGTGTTGAATTTAGTTGTATTGGTTGCTTTTCTCAATGCTGTGACAAAATGCCTGGCAAAAGCAAATTCAGGGAAGAAGGGGTTATTTTGGCTCCCAGTTGGAGGGGACACATAGTCCATCATGGCTGCAAAGGTGTAGTGATTTGAGTAAGAAATGACTAGTGACTGGCTGGAATCTAGAGGGAAGCCAGCCCCCAGATGGTTAGCCCATTTAGTGCTGGAAAGCACTACAAGAGCTACCAGTGGGGAGGATCCATTCAATGTGAGCAAGCAGGGGTCAAAGATACTCAGAAGCAACCAGTCTGACTTGATGTACAGTACACACCAGTGCAATGGTGGCACACAGCCTTGGTGGATAATCAATACCTCTCTGATTGGCTAAGAGATCTGCTCAGTGGAAAGGAACACATGGCTGGAACTGGGAACTAGTTCATAATCTTCTAAGGCCCAAGATTATGGTATCCAATGACAAGCTTCCTCTAGTCTTTGGCCAAAAGAGGGGCTACACCCAGCAAAATCTCCCTAAATTGACAATGCTTATCCCATTTTAACCTATGCTAACTTCATTCACTATTGGAATATCTGTTTTTCATTTCCAGAAGGTAGTGAGACCCAAGGAGATAAACTACCCCCCACACTCCAGCCAAGGCCCAGGTGAAACCACAGAGGAACTGGTGTGAGGAGCAGGAGTGCTGCTTCCATGGGGAGCCTGGCCATGAGTACCAGGGTGAAGGAGACAGATACTGATGATACTCAACACTTACCAAAGCAGAGATCCAGAAGCTTCCTTGAGCTTTTCACTGACATAGTCTTAAAACACACCTAGCACAGCTCAGGGAATTTTACAGAAGAGGGGCTGGGAAGATTGTAAGAGCCACAAGTTTGGATGGCATGCCCAGAGGCATTGCCCCACTCCCCAGTGACTGAGTGCTGCTCTTACAACTCATATTCCATGGGGAATACCAGCAACCCCTCTGTATTTGTCAGGCTTCTGTAGAGGAACAGAACTGCTAGAATGAATTATATTAAAGAGGGAATTTATTGGGTTAGCTTACCATAGTCCAATAGCAGTTGCAGACCCAAGAATCAAGGAACATGGTAGCAGCACAGTCCACATGGGCAGGTGCCTTAGCAGTCCCAATCCATCACTGAAGGCCTGGAGGCTTCCTGAGGAACTGCTGGTTTAATCCACATGGGTCTTCAATTGACACTGGTCTTTAATCCATGCTGGAAGGCAGCAAGCAGCTCTGGCAGCCAAGTGGAAGGAAGGGGCTCTTTTGACCCATAGCTTCCTTAGATAAAGTCCCCCTCTGAGAGGGTCCTCCCATTCTGGGGGAAGGACTTCCTCCTTCAGTGAATCCTTCCTGGAAGCAACCTTGGAGACCCGCCCGAAAGGGATTTCTGTGGATTACTAAACAGATCATGTTGACAACATCTTAAGTATCACAAGTCCACCCCTTGTCAACTTGACACCAACATATCTCCTTATATCATACTTAATTTACAAATAAAAACAGTAATTCTGCCCAATATGGTATAACTTTCCCATGTACAACTGGAAATGCAAAATCTTTCCCCTAACACAGAGCAAGGCTCCTTGAGGAATGCTTAGTTTCTAATATAATAGGTCTAATATAAATTCAACAGTTAGTTGGTGATATAATCTTAATATTGGTGTAGATATGTACAAACACTCTGCATCAAGGTAGGACAGAAATATTGCAATTACAGTCCTCATTTCTGTAACTGGTCTTGTGGCCTTAGCTGGTATTTGTAACTACCTTCTTCTACTACCTATTCTGAATTTCCTCCACCTTCAGCAAGCACCTCAGCAGGTCTTGGTTCTTACTTGGAGGGGTGACCCATACTTTCATTCCTGAAGGATCTGGACCATTTATCATACTACCTCTATTGGGTTGTTGTAGTTGTCCATTGACTTTAATAACAGGGCATGGTAACACTAAGAGACATCCTCAAGGATCTCCTGCACTCTGGACAGACTCTTCTTTACCTCCATTGTGGAGGAGTAGTCTCATTTTACCTTGGTAAAATGGATCAATCACCCCTGCTATCACTGTAACTCCTTTCTCAGCCTATTCACTCAAGGGCATCAGGAGCCCAACGTGGCCAGGGGGAAGTTTTAACTTCCAGTTCAGTGGAATGTTCTTTGTACCCCTGCTCTGATAGAAGTGGTCCAATGTAGTCAACTTGTCACCAAGTTGCTGGCTGGTCACCCTGAAGAATACTATCATATGGGGGGCTCAGAGTTGGTCTCTGCTGCTGGAAAATTTGGCACTCAGCAGTAGGCGTAGCCAGGTCAGCCTTAGTTAATGGAAGTCCATGTTGTTGGCCCATGCATAGCCTGCATCTCTGCCACCATGGCCACTTTGTTCATGGGCCCATTGGACAATGACAGGGATGGCTGAGGAAAGAGGTTGACCACTATCTACAGAATGGGTCAGCTTATCAATTTGATTATTAATGCCATTGTCTGATGAGGTCACTTTCTGATGAGCATTTACATGGGACACAAGTATCTTTATATCTTTTGCCCATTCAGAGAGTTCTATCCACATACATCTTCCCCAAATGTCCTTTTCACCAATTTTCCAATTGTGCTCCTTCCAAGCCCTGGACCATCCAGCCAAACCATTGGCCACAGCCCATACATCAGTGTATAACCGCACATCTGGCCATTTTCTTTTCCTGGCAAAATGCACAACCATCTGCACTGCCCGAAGTTCTGCCCATTATGAAGACTTCCTTTCACCACAGTCCTTCAGGGTTGTCCCAGAAAGGAAGGTCCTCAGTGGAATGGGGGCAGGGAGGAGGGAAATGAAAGTACCAACACATGATGCATCCATGAAAAGTATATCCATAATAAAAAGTGATTTAAAAGACATTTGCAAAGTAAGAAAAGTAAATTTGAATCAGTTATGAAAAAAATCAAAAAGCACTGGTCACATTGCAACCACAGTCAAAAGCCAGAGAGTTGACAAGAAATAAGGATGGACTATAAAAACTCAGGTCTTTACCCAGTGACCCACTTCCCTCCGAGAGGTTCTATGGCCTCCAAAACAGCACTACCAACTTGAGACCAAGTGTCCAAACACATGAACCTGTGAAGACATTTTACATCCAGGCCATATAGTATTGGGCCATGTGGGGGATGACGGGCACACCAGATTCTTGAGGGGGAGGAAGACCAGGCAGGATGCCACTGTAATGTCCACAAGAGGAGCTGGTAGCATGGACTAAGGCAGGATGGTGGAGGGAGAGAGAATAATGCCTTCCAGGGAAGTGCTGTGTGGAACAGAGGGTACAGGCTGGTGATTCATCAAGAGAGAAGACAAAAGTGGAGAATTTATTAGTTACATTGCGGTACAGCTCCAGCGGGCAAGGCAGTAGAGTGAAACTGTTGGTGCAGGGTTTACACTTACCCTGGGGATTCTACAGTGTTTCAATGTGGTCTTGTGGGTTTTGAGAGCAAGGGAACCTTTCTCTGCTCTGGATGGACTTAGCTTAAGGATTAGATCCCTGGACACTCAACAGTCATGAAAACTCCCCAAGCCCATGGCTTTTGAGTTTATTGTCTTGTGTTCTATGAAAAATGATGAAGCAGATGGGCAAGTGAAACAAGGGTCTAATTAGAAAAGGAAGTGAAAGTCAAGCAAAGTAAAAGAAAAGCAGAAAAGGTCTGAGCAGGTAGTCACCTAGTGACTTGGGTAGAGGCTTTTCCTACCCCTGGGATGTAAAGTAAGTATTGAGTTGGGATGGATTGGACTGGTTACTTTGAATATGTGTGGCTCTTGATAGGCTGGTGTGCTAGACAATCGACTGGTTACTTTGTATGAATATGCCAGCTGACCTCCTGGTGAGTCAGCATGAGTCAGGATTTTTGGAATTTCAGTTCCTCTAAACTGTTCTTATAAAACCTCTGCTTTCATTGGCCTTTCCAGGATAAACAGATTATCCATTTATTCTGTTTGGGTCTGTACCTAGCTGCCTACAATACAGGGGTAATTTACTCCTGTGCTCTATCATTGGTGCCTCAGAGCAATTGCATAGGGAATTATTGTGGTTAGTAACAGCCTGTCCTTGAGGCTGCCACAGTCTTACCCCGAGTCAGAAATGCCTCAGTACAATGGCACCTGCAGAGTGTTGAATTGACAAACTCTTCCAGGTCTTGGTGATGGAAAGGATTTGAAGGTAGAAGGGGAGAGCTATATAAAGGATGACACTTAGATTATTGGTTTTCATGATTTGATGGATAGCTGGGAACCCCAGAGGTGGTCAGGCTGGGGAGAAAGCATGAGTTCTGACATGGCTACAGGGCTATGAAGTGTGATGTGCCCATGGAGGTGAGAGGTGGAAGATCTTTATGGGCTTGATGTTCAGGAGCAAAGGTCTGATAATTGAAGCTACTGACATGGAAGGCATTTGCCTGGGAGAAAGAAAAAGAGAAGGAAAGAGTGAGAAGTTAAAGGAACAGAAAAAGACACTATAGGAAGAGGAGAAAGAAAGGAGATAGGATTAGTGAGTTGCAAACTAAAAAAGATATTAGAAACAGTAAGATTTCTTCAATTTAAAGTCGAATACTGAAAGATTATATTGCCAGGCCACACAGTCACAGGGCATTGAGAAATCAAGCTGGAATGGAGGTGGAGGCAATCTCCTTGCTGGCTAGCTATCATAGTGCTAGAAAGTTTTATACGAACTGCTGGGGGACAAAAATATCATAAACAATGTGAACAAACAGTGCATCCTGTGAGCTACAAAATTAGCCAGTCAGGCAAGACGTACCCACAGGTACAATAGTGGCACACAAGTTATGGGCGTAGTCAACTGCTCTCTGGCTGGATATATGGCCCACTCAGTAGAAGGCACTGAACACCAAATCAAAAGCTTATGGCTGGGAAGACCCAAGAGGGAAGCTTCCACTGTTCTTTGGCTAAATGCAGAGGTTGTGCCCATAAAAAAAGCCTTCTAAATGTCTATGCTTATCCCCTTTGATCAATGTTGCTATCACTGTTTGTTAGAGAACCTGTGTTTCACAGATCATTGTGAATACTAAGGAGGCCCAAGACACCTCACAGTGACAGGAAGAGAAAGCTGAGTGCCTAGAACAGAACGAGTCATCTCTATCATACCTGCCAGGGCCCAGGAAACATTACAGAGGAAGTGGTGGGTTAAATATGAGTGTGCTCACTGCTAGCTGGAGAGCCTTCTCTATGGAGATGGCAGTAGACACTTGGGGGAGGGGATTCAAAACTCATCAAAACAGAAAATAAGAGGTTACCAAGAGTTCAGCAGTGAAGAAAACTTCTACCATGCCCTCTAAGGCTCAGGGAATGCTGTGGAATAGGGGACAGAAAGAATGTAAGAGCCACAAGGTATGAATGAAGGTATACTGTGAGGCACTGTCCTCTTGACATGAACTGGTACATTCAGGAAGCCACAGTGATACCAGTACCTATACTAAGGAGGGTCCTCAGCAGAATGAGGCTGAGAAATGACAAAAATGGATAACCTGGATAGAGGTTCATACATCAAAGTTCCCAGAAATAACAACAAATCATTGAAAAAGGAAGATAATTTGTAGAGAAAGCAAGGAGTATGTGGGTCGAGCAGTCAGAAAGAGCATCTGAAGAGTAAAGTATTGAAGAAGGCAGGGAAGAGAGAATATGGGGGAGAGCAAGAAGTTATGGCAAACACTATGAGAAACTGGCTTTGAACTTTGGGTTAAGGAAGCTGTATGGATATCATCTATTTGAGCTCTAGGGTACCTGCTCACCATCCATCCTTACTCCACCCTGTACTCCAGCTGTTTCTCTCCTCTATTAGACCGCAGTCCTCACAAGGCAAGGAACGTGTTCATTGCTGTTGTCTGGACTCAGCACACTATGCCGTTCCTGTCATCAAGAGAGTATGTGTAAACATTTGAAGAATGAATGAAAGAGATAGCAATGTTCTGGAAGCAAAGATAATAAATGACAAATGGGAAAATATCTTCAGGGGTTATGTTAATCCATTCTATCATAATACAATACCTGAGGGTAAGTCTCTCCCAGGTATGATTTTAGAGACTGAAATTTCAAACAACATGGCACTAGCTCTGATCTGGGCCTCATGAGGAATGGGATTCTGATGGGAGCTCATGCCAGTGTCAAAAATCATATGGAAACACAGGAAGCCAGATTAGAGCCCCCTTGGGCTTACATTACTTCCTTTTGAGGGCAATGACCCCAATGACCCAATCACCTTGGACTCCATTTTTTCTTCTTTTTTTTTTTAAAAAAATATTTATTTATTGATTTATTTGAGAGAGAGAAGGGGGTGGAGAGAGAGAGAGAGAGAGAGAGAGAGAGAGAGAGAGAGAGAGAGAGAGAGAGAGAATGGGTATACCAGGGCCTTCAGCCACTACAAACGAACTCCAGAAGCATTGGTCCCCTTGTGCATCTGGCTTACGTGGGTCCTGGAGAATCAAACTGGGATCCTTAACTGCTACACCATTTCTCCAGCCTTCCATTTCTTTTTTTTTTTTTTTTATATTTTTGTTAATTTATTATTTATTTATTTGAGAGTGACAGATACAGAGAGAAAGACAGATAGAGGGAGAGAGAGAGAATGGGCGCGCCAGGGCTTCCAGCCTCTGCAAACAAACTCCAGACGCGTGGGCCCCTTGTGCATCTGGCTAACGTGGGACCTGGGGAACCAAGCCTTGAACCGGGGTCCTTAGGCTTCACAGGCAAGCGTTTAACTGCTAAGCCATCTCTCCAGCCCAAGCCTTCCATTTCTTTTTAAAAAATTATTTTGAAATTTATTTTTTTTGAGTAGTGTGTGGTGGTGCACCCCTTTAATCCCTGCACTTGGGAGACTGAGGTAAGAAGACTGCTGTAAGTTTGAGGCCAGCCTGAGACAGCACAGTGAATTTCAGGTCATCTGGGGTAGACCAACTTCCTACCTTGAACAACAACAACAACAACAATAAAACAAACAAACAAACAAAAAAAAAAACAAAGCCCAAAATTGTATTTACTTGTATGTGTGTTCATTGATGTGAGAGCAAGAGTGAGAAAGAGGGAGAGAGAGAGAGAGAAAGAGAATATGCTAGGGTCTCTTGCTGCTGCAAACAAATGACATTCAGATTTATATGGGTTTCTAGGGAATTGAACCCATGCCTGCAAGCTCTACAAGCAAGTTCCTTTAACAGCTAAGCCATCTTCTAGTCCCAAAGCCCCACCTCTTAATGCTCCACACCACCACACATCATCACATCAGGGACAAAGATTCCAATACATGAACCTTTGCACATCACACTGTGCAAACCTGAGCAGAGGCAAATAGCCATGTGAACTGTGGAGGACCTTGTAAGACTCTGTACCACTTAGGAAGCCAGTCCTTTGCCATGTGGGCTGTGTCAGACAGGAAAACCATGATCTCAGGAGCTCATGGGATCTCATTGCTGAAATGTCAAACCTCAGTTACCTCCAGTGGCAGCTCCTGGGTGCAGTTGAATGACTCAGCTTAACATGGACCTCTTCTCAAGGAGCTTTTTGTCACATTGGGAAAGAAAAGCTATCTTCAGGGATCAAACAGGAAGAACATCTTAGGCATCAAGTCTGAAAGTGTAAGGGAAGTCCTAGAAATCAAAGAAAAGAGGTGTTGCCATGAAATGGGTAATTAGAGTTGTCACAGAGAACATAAAGTTAAACCAGGAAAAAAAACTGAATGTCAGTCACTCTAGTGAAAAAAAGAATCACACATCCAACCTTTAATGAGGAAAGGAAGTAGGAAATTTAAAAAAAATGTACAAGGGTATACATTAGTCAGCTTTATTAGTTATCAAAGTAAGGCAACATGGGCTGGGAAGACAGTTCAGTGGAAATAAGGATAAAGGGTAAAGTGTTTGCCATTCAAGCATGAGGACCTGAGTTTGATCCTCAGAACCTATATCAAAAAATGGGGGGGGGCTGGGGAGATACCTTAGTGGTTAAAAGCTCCTGCTCACTTGCAAAACCTACCAGCTTGGGTTCAGTTCTTAAGTATTCATGTAAAGCCAGATGCAGAAAGCCTCACAAGCATCTGGAGTTTGTTAAAGAGGCTCTGCAATGCCCATACACATACTTTCCCTCTTTCTGTCTCTATAATTTCTCTTCTCTCTCTCCCCTCTCCCTTTATAATAAATAAATGAAAAAATTGAATTTGATTATTTATTTATTTATTTATGTGTGTGTGTGTGTGAGAGAGACAGAGAGAGAGAGAGAGAGAGAGAGAGAGAGAGAGAGGGAGAGCTGGAGAGATGGCTTAGCTGTTAAGGGGTTTGCCTGCAAAGCCAAAGGACCCAGGTTCAACTTCCCAGGATCCATGCAAGCCAGATGTACAAGGTGGTGCATGCATCTGGAGTTCATTTGCAGAGGCTGGATGCTGTGGTGTGCCCATTCTCTCTCTCTCTCTGCCACTCCCTCTCTCAAATAAATAAATAAAAATAAAATATTTTTAAAAAGAGAGAGAGAGAGAGAGACAGAGAGAGAATGGATGTGCCAGGGCCTCCTGCTGTTGCAATTGAACTCCAGATGTATGTGCCACTTTGTGCATCTGGCTTTATGTGGATACTAAGGAATTGGCCTAGGCCATCAGGCTTTGCAAGTAAGTGTCTTTAACTGCTGAGTCATCTCTCTAGCCTCAAAGATAAAGTTTTTGAAAAGCAAGGCATATTTGTGTACACTTGTTATTCCAGCATGGAGGAAGTAGATGCAAGGAGGTTCTTGGGACTTTCTGACCAGCCAGTCCAGCCTACTTGGTGAGTTTCATGCCAGTGAGAGACTGTCTAAAAAAAAAAAAAATTAAAAGAAAAGAATAAAGGTGAAAATGCGGGCTGTGCCTGAGGAATGATACCCAAGGTTGTCCCTTGGCCCTCACACATGCGCACACACACACACACATACACACACACACACTACCCCTAAATACACATACACATAAAGGAAGAAAGGCAAAGTACAGCCATGTAACGGGGTGTTTCATTTCAAAAGTAAAAACAGGCAGTTAATTTAACATAGCATCTTGCTTCCCAAGGTGTAGAAAGTGGATGCTCACTTATTCAGTTGGCCAAGTGTGCATCAGCACACCTCAGCACCTCAGGAGAGCAGCTTGACACTGCAGCCACAGAAGTCACTGTGGACCATGCAGTCAGCCCACAGTATCCATGAGGGATTGGACCCAGGACCAACTCTGGCTGCTTAAATGCTTTACATTAATGATGCAGGATTTGTATACAACTAATGAATGTCTCCCATAGACTTTACATCATCTCTGTGTTACTTATAAGACCTACTTCAGGGACTGGAGAGACAGCTCAGTGGTTAAGGCACTTGTCTGCAAAGACTAAGGACCTGAGTTCGATTCTCTACTACCATGTAGAGCCAGATGCACAAAGTGCACATGTGTCTGGGGTTCATTCACAGTGGTTAGAGTCCCTGCAGCACTCATTCTCTTTCTGTCGATCTCTGTTTATAAGTAAATAAATAAATAAATAAATACTGAACAAATAGAAGCAAACTTTCAAAAAAAAAGACCTACTCCAGTTTACATATATAAATGACATGTAAATAGCTGTTGTATTATATTATTTAGGGAATAATGATAAGAAAAAAATATCTGCACATATTCAGTTCAGGTGCAATTTTTCAAAGTCTTTTCCATTCATAGTTGGCAGATTTCCAAGGATGTAGGACAGCCAAATTCAGAGGCCTGGGTGCGATTCTTCTGGAAATTTTCCCTAAGGAGATAATTAGAGTTGAAATATGTAGGCATAAGAATGGTCACTGCAGTACTAGCTTTTAGTGATAAAGGTTGAAAATAGCCTAAATCTCCAAAAATAGTTAATAAATTATGTACACACAGACATTTATGCATGCACTAGAAACATGATCTTGTAAAACACATTTATTAATAAAGGAAGATGGTCATAAATATATTAGGTGCAAAAACAGATTATGAAACACAACGTAGGGCTGGGAGATGGCTCAGGGAGTAAGATCCCTGCTGCACATGCGTGAAAAGCCGAGTTCGGAGCCCTGAACACGTAAAGCCAGGTGTAGTAGCACCATCAACTGTAATCCCAGTGCATCTAGGGTGGGATGGAAGGTAGAGGGAGAAGAAAGCCCAGAAGCTCGTGGGCCAGCTAGCCTGATGAATGAGGCAGTGGAGAACAAGAGACTGTCTCAAACAAGGTGGAAGGTGGAACCAATACCCAAGCATGTTCTCTGATCTACACACACAGGTTGACATGCATCTGCCCATACTCACACTCATGCATGAGCGCGCACGCACGTACACACACACAGATATAAAAATAGGTATATTGTAGTTGAATGATTTTAAACTATGTTTGCATGTGTTCATGGAAAGATGTCTGGTGAGCTATAGACCATTATGTTAGCTGAAGCTCTCTTTATGTGGTTCCTGGCATTTGTCTGTGTTTTCCAACTTTTCTGTAATAAGCCTTTGAAATGGGATTTTAAAACATGATTTTTTTTTTTTTTCCAGCGAGTGAGGTCAAGAGAATTCAGGGTGGTATATAGATGAGCAACGTCACAGGTGTCTCAGGCGAGGGTAAAGTGGCAACAAGTCGGGTGGTAGGAGATGCTGTCCTGCTGGTTGTGTGACAGGCACAAAAGGCCATATGAATGTAAAAGGATTTCCCTATGGGTAGTGTTCCATTCTTCTCACCACCCTCAACCCACCCGCTGAAGAGCAGACGCCAGGGCCTGTACCATACATGGACAACTTCACAGTGCACGGTGTCCAGGCTCTCTGACACTGTTATGGTGCTTTACCGTGGAACTGTAAGGTGAACGGTTCCAGAGCGATGGAGCCTTTCTCTGCTGTGGTTGGATTAAGTTTAGGAGTTAGAGTGCCTGGCATTCAATGCTCACTAGAACTCCCCAAGCAAGTGACTCTCTTACAACCTGCTAAGAACTGACAGGTGTAGACAAAGTGGAAGGGCAATTGAAGCAAAGCTTTATTTTTAGGAAGTCAAGCTTTCTAAGATGGGAGGTAGCCCACTTTTTAAAAAAAACTTCTCCCAGTGTTCCTTCCTTTCTTTAAAATTTTTTTTGTTTATTTATTTGAGAGTGACCGAGAGACAAAGAGGCAGATAGATAGAGAATGAGCACTCCAGGGCCTCCAGTCACTGCTAACAAACTTCAGACGCATACGCCACCTTGTGCATCTGGCTTAGGTGAGTCCTGGGGAATCGAGCCTCAAACTGGGGTCCTTAGGCTTCACAGATGAGTGCTTAACCATTAAGCCATCTCTCCAGCCCTGGTAGTCGACTTTTGACTGGGACCAAGGCTTCTATACCTTCTGGGATGTAAGTTATGCATCCGATTGGGGTGGGTTAGATTAGTTACTTTGAATATGTCAGGGGGGTTCCACCCTGGAAGATGTAAATTAGGTATCAAGTCAAGGTGGACTGGATTGGTTATTTGAATGTATATGGGAGCTCTTGATACATAAAGAACAAGGGCTGGTGGTCAGTTAGCACCTTGTTGAGTCATGGCTTTTTTTTTTTTTTAAATTCAGGTCCTGGACTCTGTTTCTGGACTTGTCATTAGTGATAGTTTTTGGGCATGTAATCCTAACTACGTACCTACAGAATGGGCTCTAACTCGCTAATTCCTATCAGAACTTTGTGACCAAGCAGCATACAGTCTTTGGGGTCTGAAGGCTCTACAGCTGGCAGATAAACTCAAGAAAAGCTACTGCAAGCAGGAGTCCCCCAAGAGCCTTTTAGTGGCTCAGCTAGAAGGTACTGTGTGCCAACTTTGATAGGTTTCCCTCTTTTTACATTATAATCAGGACTGGTGAACTCCAGGTAGGGCACACATTTCCTTCTTTCTTTCTCTGGATTATTTTTGGTTCCTGTTCCCTGACGACACTAGCTTTACAGCCCCCAGTGTGAGAAAAGCACATAGGATTTCCAGCCCCGCAGACAAGTTTCAACAACCAAGAACCTGCTCCTTCGTGGCTTTGGTCCTCATCTCTTGGAAATGAGCTATTGAAGTCTTGCAGCCTGGCCATTTGTTCATCAAGAGAGACCAGGACAGCATTTTCCTAGGCAATACAGATTGTCAAGGGCTGAAACTAGGTTAGGCATGAGGGAAAAGTGTCTCTCCCTGGCGGAAATCAAGGAAGAAGCTAGAAACTCCATGGAGCCACAGGACTGATGAGTGGGGTAACAGGATCCATGCTGGCTGTCCCTGCAGAACCAGGTGCTGGGCACCATGGAGCAGAAAAGCCCAGGCAGAGTGCGAGAATGAAGCCCAGATTCCTATATAGCAGAATGGTTAATAGTGACTATCAATGTGGCAGAAACTAGAATCATCTAAGAGACAAATCTCCAGGCATGTTTGTGTGGGAGTTTCTTGCTTGGGTTAATAGAGGTGAGCAGCACCTTTCCATGGCTGTGGTCCTGGACTGAATACAAATAATAAAGAGAAAAAAAAAAACAAAAAAAAAAACAGGTGTGGTGGCGCACACCTTTAATCCCAGCACTCAGGAGGCAGAGGTAGGAGGATTGCTGTGAGTTCAAGGCCACCCTGAGGATACATAGTGAATTCCAGGTCAGCCTGGGCCAGAGTGAAGGCCCTACCTTGAAAAAACAAAAGGAAAAAGAAAAAGAAAAAATAAAGAATAAAGAAAGCTGAGCAGCAGTGTTCACCTGTCTGCGTTCTGACTGCAGATGCAAGGTGACTGGCTGCCTTACACTTCTGTCACCATGGCTGTCACACCATGATGGCTGGTACCTTCACACTGCATTCCTTAAGTTACTTTTGTCAGGCATTTTGTTGCAGGAACAAGGAAAGTAAACAATCTGAAGGGAAACCCAGATTGTTGTCATGTCTGGATTTGTTTGTCTGTGCCCACTCATGGCCAGAGATCACAGGGGAAGACCCAGGGTACAGAGTCTTTCCCATGTACTGTGCCATCTGGCTGAAGGAAGGTAACTTTGCTCTTAATTATCATGGCTTTTACCCAATGCCTTATGTCATCTCCATCTTCTATAGTTATCTCCAAACCCAAGCCAATCCATGGGGAGATGTCTCTCTAAAAATATCACAGGACATTCATATGGAGTCTTCTTTTTATAAAAATTATTTATTTATGAGAGAGAGAGAGAGAGAGAGAGAGAGAGAGAGAGAGAGAGAGAGAGAGAATAGGTATGGTAGGGTCTCCAGCCACTGCAAACGAACTCTAGACGCATGTGCCACACTGTGCATCTGGCTTATATGGGTACTTGCGAATTGAACCTGGGTCCTTAGGCTTTGCAGACAAGTGTCTTAAGTACTAAACAATATTGCCAGCCACTTTTTTCTTTTTATAAAATTTATTTATGAGAGATACAAAGAGATGGGATGGATGTGACAAGGTTTCTTACTTCTTTAAGTGAACTCCAGAGACATGTACCACTTTGTACATCTGGCTTTACAGGGGCATTGGGGAATTGAGCCCAGATTGGTAAGCTTTGCAAGCAAAAGCCTTTAACTACTGAGCCATCTCTCCAGCCCCATGGGATTGCTTCTTAATGCTTGAAATCCTCCCTTGTTACTGTATGTCACCTAGTGTGGACCCCAAAATTCCTGAGAGCTATCATTGCCCTGGGCTGTGAGTCCCCTAAAGGAGGGAACATAGGTCCCACAGGATTAAATGCCATTTAGTTAGAGAACACTTGGGTATGACCTTGGTAAAGATGAACACACACATAAACTATGACCCAGCAACTCTTTCCTCCTTTCATCTTGGGGAAACACTGCACAAAATGGACAAATAAATGTTGCCATATTCATTCATTAAACAGTGACACAGACATGAATGGACCGAAGGGCCACGCTGAATTGGAGAAGCCCACGTGAAAGTGGCATATCCAGTCAATATGAAGTCAAACCATTATTACTGAGAGTTGGAGAGTTGTCTTGCAATATCTGCCCCAGATTAGGCTTCAGACCCCAGTGGATACAAAACTCTGCAGATGCTCAAGTCTCTGATATAAAAATGGCATACTGCTTCATATAAAGTATACATAGCCGCTCACATACTTAACTTTTTAATTTTTTTTTTTTAGAGGCTCTCTGAAACCTAGGCTGTTCCAGAACTCATTATGCATCCAGACAATCCTCCTATCTCAGCCTCACAGAGAACTGGGATTAGAGGCATGACCCACCATGCCTGGCTCTCCTATGACTTTAAATCACCTCTAGATTACTTATAATGCCTATTGCAACATGAGTGCCAAATAGCTGCACTCTATTTTTCAGGATGTACACAAACACAGTGTGATCTTTGGTTGGTTGAATCCAGATGTGGACCTTGGTGACACATACAGATGTGATAAAACTGTAAAGAGAAACCTGGTGATGAGAATTCACAATCTCACACAGTGCCATGCTCTGAGGACTGGGGGCAAAGGTAAGACAGATCTAAAGAGCTGGCACTGCCTTACTTCTTTTTCTTTTTTTTTAAAAATCATTTAAAACAATTTTATTTTTATTAATAAGAGAGAGCGAATGAGTGATTGAGGGGGGGTGTCAGATAAAGAGAGAGAATGGGCGTGCCAGGGCTTCTAGCCACTGCAAATGAACTCTAAACACATGTGCCACCTTGTGCATCTGGCTTACATGGGCCCTGGGGAATCAAACCTGGGTCCTTAGGGTTTGCAGGCAAGTACCTTAACCACTAAGCCATCTCTCCAGCCCTACTGCCCTACTTCTTACATGGATGATGATAATCAGTTCAGCTGCAAATATCCATGACACAGCCCATGTTGCATGACTCACGTAGTTCACTGTTTCCAAAAGGGAGGCTAGAGAAATAATTTAATAGCATTCAGCACACTGTTGGACTTAGCATAGATTTTTTTTTTTTTTTTTTTTTGCTTTTAGTAAGAAAAAAAAAAACAACCTTTGAGAAGTCAAGTATGCAAATGGTTGGGGCAACAAAACCTAGGAATTTAGATAAATCTATATGTGTGTAGCAGACTAGAGATCAATATAGTATGAACCAACCCAGGGAATACCTGTGCTATTTTCTATATCTTGGCTTATCTTGATCATGGAGTCCTATTAATGTGTGGACACCGGTTACAACTCCATCTTGTCTATCAAAGGAATGTGGGCAACTAGTCTTCCTGAATGACCCCTCTCCTGAAGAGTGTCCTCTACTCCTTATTACTTCCCCTGATGGCATGTGGGGTCTGGGAAAGGTTATGATCCTGGTGCTTGGAAGAGTGGCCAGTTCCTCACTAGATCAACTGCAAAGGATGAGTCTGTACGTGATGGATTGTGGCCCTGATCACTTAACTCTCTGGTTGGCGCTGCTGTCTTTGAAGAGCCCAAGACCTCCCTCACTCCTGTTTGATTTCTACCTTCACAGAACAACTTGCACAAAATCCTTAGACCTTGGGGTCACTTTTCTCCAGCCCTAAACATTACTTGAGGGTCTGAGCAGGTGGTTGATGTATTAGTTATGTTTCTTGTTGCTGTGACCAAATACCCATCAAAGAAGCAACTCAGGGGAGGAAGGGCTTAATTTAGCTTACTGTTTGAGGGGACACAGTCCATCTTGGTGGGAAAGGCATGGTGGTAGGAGCATGAAGCAGCTGGTTACTTTGTGTGCACAGACAGGAACAAGAGAGCCATGAATGCTGACCCTAACTACTTCCTCTTTTTGAAAAATATTATTTATTTGAGAGAGAGAGAGGGAGGGAGGGAGAGAGAAAGAGAGAAAGAGGGAGAGAGAGTGTGTGAGAATGGCTGTGTCAGGGCCTCTAGTGACTGCAGAGGAATTCCAGACTCATGTACCACCTTGTGCATTTGGCTTACATGGATTCTTATGCTGTATAACTCCAGTTGAAAAACTCAAAACAAAAATATTCTTAACAAGAAAAGAAAACATGATGTCTGATAATACTGTCACAAACGCCCACTCCAGCAGCCATGAAAGTCACAGAAATGGAACGTGAAAATCTGCATGAGAACTGTTCCCACATCACACACATCTAAGATAGCAGATGCAGCCTATCACAAGTGGTCAGCACCCTCAATCCAGGTTCTGCACCACTTCCAAAGCAGTCAGGGTAGCTCATGAATTATGAGGACATGGAGGAGGTTTGGGGGTTGGTGCTTTTGAGTGTAATGGAGTCCTAGTTGAAACAATCTGAGTTAATGGGGATTTCATATGGCAGAGTGGTACTTTTAGTAATGTATTTTTTTCCAGCTTCTTGTTTCAGAAACGTGATAAATTTGTAGTTCCTAAACCTAAAGTGGCTGGGAAGAAAAAAAAAAAAACTCAGAAACTTCTGTTTCTGATGAATCTGAGTGTACAAATTGGCTCAACCACTTTCCAACTGTGAAAGCTTCTTAGCAAAAACAATTTAAGCTAAGAGCTTCGGAATCATTATTTCTGCAATTAGCATATGAACATGTATCTTTCATTCCAGAGTCTTGCTCTAAGTCTCTGAGTTAACTCAGGGAGACCTCTGGGGACACTAGCAGATGCTCAGTGCAATAAGAAGTGATCCTTCTTGTTGAGCTAAGTCAGGATGGCATGGTCACTAAAAGTCAGCAAGGTAGGGATGGCTTGGAGGAAGTTCTAGGAGATGCTCTCAGCCCCTCCCCCCTGGGTGTTGAAGAGTCTGTTTTGAGTGGCAGGACAGGTTGGCTTTCTTATGACCCTTTGCCTACAGTGCAGGGAACATTCTCAGATGACTCAATATAAACAAAAAAATTCAGTCATAATTCATACAATTAGGAACTGCTGAAATCTAAGAATCCTACTTGTTCCATCTATGATGGAAACAGTTAAAGGGCAATTGTCACTTGATAACCTAAGTATCAATCTACATCCCAGTGGCAAGAGATCCCTCTGCCCTTGATTACCACCCTGGTGTGGTCCAGTGACCTGGAGCACAGGAAATGATTTTCTCATGAGCATTAAGGGAATAAAAGCTGGTATCTGTAGAAATTCTCGGTGCAGCTTTGGGCCACAGTGTTTGTTAGACTTTTTCAAACTGCTGGTCTGCAGTAGATCCCATTTGTTTCTGAATGGACCTTCTTTGTCTGGGCAAAACTGCACCTGTTTTGATTATCCTGCAAGGCTCTTAACTGATTAGCACTTCAATGTAGAGGGACTGGAATGTTGCCAGCCCATAGACAAATTACCCTGGGTTAATTCAGTACCTTTGATGGCCATTTAATATCCATCTCTGTGTATGAGTTAAATCCCTGTGACCAAATTAATCCTTTTGGAATGCATTAACCGACCACTAGCTTTCACTAACCTAAAGGCTAAGAATCTCATCATGTAGCATCTGAGGCCCATAGCAGAGATTTCCCCACTTTCCCCCCCACCAGAGATTTTCCCCACCTACCTGATGCCTCCCTTCACCTTGGTATTTGAAAAGTGTTTTGGTTTATTACATTTGTTCTGTAACTATAAAAACTTTATGTAATTATTAACATGTTGGAATATGGAATTCAGGGTAACCTAGATCTGTGTTCCCAAGCCATAGTCACTCATATTTGGCTCAGAACAAACTGTCTCCTGGTCCCTTTCAGGTGAAAGCTGTATGTTTTACATTGATATCAGTGATGATGCCACTAATACAAGGATCATATCTGAAGACCCATGCTCTAATACCACCACTTCCATCAGAGACAGAACACATGTCATACTGATATAGGATTTTGGGGGTCCTGGGAAGAATCCCTAGGTCTGTGAACCCCAACTTTTGGAGCCTTATTTAGTTACTGGAACATTTAGTGAAGAATTAATTAAATGAACTCCCCAAAGGGTAAATTATGAATTATGAGGTTTATTTTAGGGAGAATTAGTATCCAAGGGAAAAGGGGGAAAGAGAGGCAGACAACTCTCCAGGGAGTCTATGGAATGGGCACACATACACACACGTGGAAGGCGACACACAGGGGCTCAGGAGAGAAGATTCAGAAGTACATGCACACATGTGGACTGTAGTTGCTAATTCCACAAAGTACTGGAGGAGAAACAGGAGAAAGGTAACTTTTTATGGGCAGTCATCCAGGGGCAAAGGCAAGAAGAGCATGGATGCCATCTTGCCTACCTTGGCAGGACTAGAACCCCAGTCTGATGCAGTCTCATACAAGATGGCTACAAGTAATTCCTCAGTAGTAGTACTTCCTGCTTCTTCCTTGGCCTGGTGCAGCTGATGACTGGTCCTTCCTGAGTCAGCCCCTCAAGTCCATGAACCAATCAGGTCTCCCTCTTACACTGCTGAGTCTAATGGCAAAGCTCCTCCTAGTTTGACGTCCGACCCATAAGTGGGCCTGCCACATGTGGCAGCTCTCTCTCTCCCGAGTTCTCCTTCTGCCAGCCTCCTACTCTCCTGGTCCCAGCTCTGGTGAGCACTCCCTCTTCACCCCCTTCAAGGAGGGGGTGCTCCTTTCTGCCTGGGCATTTTCCTGCGTGTTTCCCTCATATATTTGATTCCAGATTCTGTCTAGCTTTGCCATACGTGTGATTCTTCTCTAAGCTCTGGGCCCTTTCCTAGTGAATGTCTTGCCTGGTGGGCCACTCTGTCTACTTGGTCCTAGGAATAGGAATAATTTTAAATGTGTCGGGGAAGCATTTCATGACACTTAAAATGTTTGTGAAATTCACATTTCAGTGTCCATAGATAAAGTTTTATTGAAATGGAATGTGTTTACTTGCTGGACTTTTGTCTGTGCCTTCATTTTTTTTTTTCCTATGCACGTGTGTGCATATTTGTGTATGTGAAGTTATATGTGTGTGAGGCCAGAGGAGAAATGGGTTTTATCCTAAGGGGCACTGTCTGCCTATTTTTGAGACAAGGTTTCTCATTAGCCTGAAGCTTACCTCTTAGGGTAGACTGGATGTCCAGTGCGCCCCAGGGATCCTTCTTTCTCCCCCTGTCTAGTTCTAGGATTACAAGCATGCATCACCATACCTGACTTTCTCAGGTGGGGACTGAACTCAGGTCCTCATGCTTGTGAGACGAGCACTTTACTGACTAAACTATCTCTGCAGCCCCTGTCTGTGTCTTCTTTCGAGGTACAATGGCAGAGGTGAGTAGAAACAGAAACCACACAGTCAGCAAAGATTTTTCATATGGTCCTTCACAGAGAAAGCACACGCCTTCATGGGACCCCAGGGTGGAAAGGGAGAGACTAGGGCCTGGTTCTCCTACTTTATCTTGTGCTCTGGGTTCATCTTAAGATGGATACTTTGCAAGGAATAATTTCCTCAATACTTAGACACTAATAAAGGGAAACAATACTATGTTTAAATTGTCTGTAATCGCCCCCTTACTGCTTGTATTGAAATGAAAGCAATTAGAGGGCAGAGGCCCGCAAAGAAGTCTGACAATTTATACAAAATTAATGTAACAAGGGCTGGAAGCCAGTTTGTTTATGAAAGCAACCACATAATCAGATCGGAGCAAATAAGAAAGGGGAAAAAAATCTACAAACCTGTGATTCTGAGTCAGTATTTCACTTTTGTTTGCATTTAAATAATAATGTATCTTGTGGCAAATTATATCATGCTTTTTCCACTGGGGAAGGGGGGGAAGAAAAACGCACTCACCAGGAGGAAAGCTGTGAAAGAGGCAAAAAGTGATAAACTTCCCCAAGCCTATTTACAAATGCAGTCAATGAAACCGCATTTTAATGAATTGTGCCACACAATCTGGTGGTTAATGAGCTGCAAAAGCCTTTGTCAATTGCAGTGACTGGGAACTAACTCTTTCAGCTTCGGGATCAATAAGAGAATTCACAGCACTGCACTACCCCAAAGGGCACTCTGGGGAGAGAAGAAGTTGTTAGGGGTTGCCATCTCTACAGATCGTCATAGAAGGCCGCCATCTGTTTTGTCTTTCCCCCTTATACTTAAAGCTTGACTTCTGACCAGAGGGAGCCAGTGACAGTTTGGAGATCAAACTATACAGATCAAACTACTATGAAAAGCCCATACAAAATGGCAGTGGAAAGACTTGACTGGCTCTAAAAATATCTCCCAATACTGTGGTAGCTGCTGGCGTGGACCCCTGAGAGTGTGTAAACCTCAGACAGTCAACATTCTTGATTTACAGAAGCAATGGCAGCAGGATGTTGGGGGATTTAGGGCAGAACTAAGGCATCCTATGACTTCTGCCCACAATAACTTTTATCTGCTCTTTTCACTGCTCTGACTTCAGAAAACCACATTCTTTCTCAAAGGTCTGGGTTGTATGATCACATTATCAATCTCCATTACTCAGAGTCATTGCCAAGGAGATATGGTTGCTACTATGGTCTAATGCCGCCAGACATGAAAGACTCCAGGTGGATAAAGTCCTCATTCAACAGCAGGTCTGCACCATTTGTTGATTACTTAATACATGGAGAGGGACCTTGGGAAGGGGGGATGAGTGCAACATCAAGCCCATCCTTAATTAGCTCCTAGATCACTAGAGGAGACAGACATTTGTGTTCATTCAACAAATTAATAGACAATTGGGTTGCAAATTTTTTGCTTGGCAAAGATCTTTAATTTTTAAAAATTTATTTATGAGAGAGAGAGAGAAGGTGTGCCAGGGTCTCTAGCCACTGCAAATGAACTTCAGATGCATGCACCACCTTGTGCATCTGGCTTAAGTGGGTACTGGGGAATGGAACCTCGGTCCTTAGGCTTCACAGGCAAGTACCTTAACCACTAAGCCATCTCTCCACCTCTGGCAAAGTCTTAAAAAGCTTTTATTAGGGATGGGAAGATGGTTCAGTGGAACTGAGTTGAGGTCTCCAACACCCAATAAAATGTCAGGTCTGGTAGTGCCTTCCTGTAATCCCAGCACCAAGAAAGCAGAGACAGGGACTGGGTGGGGAACTGGGTAGCTAGTCTAGAAGAATTGATGAGCTCTAGATTCAGTAAGAGACTCTGTCTCAAAAAAATCTGAGGTGGAGGAAGATATCCAATATCAACTTGTGCATATGTGCACACATATGACCACATGCATGCATATGCAAAACATGTTTTAATTTCATGTTAAGTAGCTAGTGAACATATTTCAGGTGACTAGAAAGAAGCCTACAAGCCATTTTGCTGCCCATACCTAAGTAAGTGAAGTTAATCCTCCCACCCCGTTCTACTTTTTACTCAGAGGCAATTTCTTCTGCACCTGCGTCTTCATGTATTAAGGTTCACTCTCTCTCTCTGGCATCAAGGTATGGAACTATTAGCAAAAACCACGAGAAACCAATTCAAGAGGAGAAAGACTCATAAAATGTGAAGAGTTTAAAGTGGTACTGAATGTTGCATGGAGGAAACTGCCACAGGCCATCCCATTTCGTCAACAGAATGTTCCACATGGCTGCAACCAGGACACTGGTGAAATGTTTTGACATGTGGCTCTGCAGAGAAAAGAGAAAGTGGGGTATTCTGAGGGAACTGGACTGCCTGAGGTCACCCAGAATTCATTATCATGTCTTATAAACTTTTCTTGGACTTCAAAGCTATAAAAAGACCCATTTCTTGTCCTTAAGGAGTTTATAGTCTGTCCAACGAGTCAGGTTTATGCACAGATATTCGGAGAAGGGAACTAGTCAGTTCTGATAAGCAATTGCTATGGTTTGGATGCAATTTTGTACCCTGCACACTCATGAGGTAGAGGCTTAGTCCCAAGTGTAGTGATGTTGAGAGGAACTTTTAAGAGGTGGGAGCCTAGTGGAAGGTAATTGAGTCATTGGAGGCCTTCTGAAGGGACTAATGCTCATCTTTACATGAATTAGTTCTCACTAAATTGAATTGCTATAATGAGCCTGGCCCCTCCCTGCTCTGTTTTCCTGCCTCACCGTGTCACCCCTTTTTTGTAATGCTGCCCCATAATGTTCTCTATCATACTGTGATGATATAGCCAAGAGGACCCTCATTAGAGGATGAAAAAATAGATTCATCTCATATGTTAGTCAGAATCAGTTGTCACCTATAAAATTATATACTGAGATTGCTTGGTTTCCAACTGATGGCAATTTGGGAGGTGGATCCTTGCTGGAGGAGTTGTGTTCAAGGGGACAGGGCATGGGGTGTTACAGGAAGCTCCTCTGCTAGAGCTTGGCTCCCTCTCCTGCTGCTGTTTCCCACATGCTGCAGCAGAGGTGATGTCCAGCCTCTGCTGATGCCATGCCTTCCCCTGACTTCATGAAGCTCTCTTCAAGACTATAAGCCAAAATAAAAACTTACTCCTATCAGGTGCTTGTTGCCAGGTGCTTTATCCTAGCAATCACTAGAAACCTCATTTTAGACTTCTGGTTTCCAAAACTGGGAGCAAATGAACCTATTTTCTTTATAAAGTATTCAACGTCGGGTATTGAGTTATAACAACAAAAAGGGACTAATTCAGTAGTGTGTGTGTAGTGGTTTGATTCAGGTGTCCCTCATAAGCTTAGGTGTTCCGAATGCTAGGTTTCCAGCTGATGGAGATTGGGAATTAATGCCTCCTGAAGGTAGTGTATTGTGGGAGAAGGCTTAAGGGTGTTATAGCCAGTTTCCCCTTTCTAGTGTTTGGCTCACTTTCCTGCTACTATTGTCCACCTTATATTGGCCAGGAGGTGATGTCCACCCTTTGCTCATGCCATCATTTTCTCTGCCTTCATGGAGCTTCCCCTTGAGCCTGTAATCCAAAATAACCCCCACCCCCTTTCCCATCATCTGCTCTTATTTGGGTGCTTTTTTTTTTTTTGCCAGCAATGTAAACCTGACTGCAACCATAATGTTGGTACTGAGAGTGGGGTTGCTGCTAGACACTTGACTATGTGGCTTTGCCTTTTGGAGTTTATTTTCAAGAGGAATGTGGAAGGATTTGAAACCTTGGCCTAAGAGATGCCTTGCACTGTTGTAAATACAGCTTGACAGACTGTTCTGGTCAGAGTTGAAAGATCTGAATGCAGTAAGAACTATGAACTGTGAGGTTTGGCTTATGAGGGTGAGAAAGAGCTTTCTTTACTGGGACTGGGCTAGAAGCAGATTGTGTGAGAGACTTGTTGTTATGGCCATGACTTGAGAAATTGTGCAGGGTTGCTTTGTGTAGAATTGGACTGGTGTGAGCAGAGGGGTATGTCACAGAAAGAAATCTTTGGGTGAAACTGTGGCCCACTCAGCTGCGAATATATCATAGGTTACAAACCTTGAGATTGGGCCAGCTGACCTGCACTTTGGCAATAGGAAGAATGTAGACTCTTTTGACGGGGCCTGAGTGCTCAAGGGGTGTCCTGTTCTTCAAAGTCTGCTTTATGCCCCCTCCCCCTGATTAACAAATTGGCACCCCATCTGGTATTATGGAATATAAGAAATTCAGAAAAGATAGGGTCATTGAATTTTCAACATGGTCTTGTGTTTTGGAAATGGCCATGAGCAGTGTGTAGCAGGTTTGTTGGATGCCTGCATGGAGACCAGATGGAGCTATGAGGATGGATCATGGGTTGCAGTAGAGAACCAGTGGAGATTCAAGGACCACAAGATGGCTGGGAAGGAGAGCTGCTGTCCCCAGATGAAATTTTCCAGGATTATGAGTAGCCTAGTTGGAGTTGGAGGGGTGGTATAGGAACTCCAGAGACTTGTAGCTGTATAGAATTATCGGGCTAGGAGACTTGTCACTGGCTAGAGTTGGTAGACTTGGAGCTACAAAGTTTGATGTTTGCCCCGGTTATTTTGTATTGGTTGAATATTTCTTTGGTATGCCCAATGCCATCTTTTGCAGTGTGAATGTTTATTCTGTGTCATTATGGGTTTTTGGGGGGATTTTTTTTGTACTATGGCTAAGTTAAAAGATCTTGGAATAAAGGAATGTTTGAACATCATTGGGATTGATAAAAACTATGGGTATTGGGCTGGAGAGAAGGTTTAGTGGTTAAGGCATTTGCCTACAAAGGCAAAAGGGTCCAGGTTTGATTCCCCAGGACCCACGTAAACCAGATGCACAATGGGGTGCATGCATCTGGAGGTCATTTGCAGTGGGCTAAAGGCCCTGGCATGCCCATTCTTTCTCTCTCTCTCTCTCTCCCTCCCTACTTCTCTCTCAAATAAATAAAGAAAAAAATATTTAAAAAAACTATGGGGATTTAAAATTGGATTGAATGTATTGCATTTTACATCATGAATGGTTATCAGTTTATGGGGGCCAGGGGCAGAAATTGGTGGTTTGATTCAGGTGTTTCCTATCAACTTAGGTGTTCTGAATGATAGGTTTCCAGCTGATAGAGATTTGTGAATTAATACCTCCTGGAGGCAGTGTGTTATTGGGGGCAAGCTTATGGGTATTACAGCCAGTTTCCTTTTGTTAGTGTTTGGCATGCTCTCCTGCTATTGTCCACCTTATGTTGACCAGGGGGTGATGTCCACCCTCTACTCATGCCCTCATTTTCCCTGCTATCATGGAGCTTCCCCTCGAGTCTGTAAGCCAAAATAAACCTTTTTTTTTCCCCCAAAAGCTGCTCTTGGCTGGGTAATTTCTGCTAGCAACTTAAACCTAATTGCAACAGTATGGTTGCATTTCTTGTACTTCAAGAAGATCTGAAAATCACCAGCAACCCTGCTAAGAGAAAAATAGGATTCCAGGGGTTTCTTTGGAAGGAAGTCTATTCCACTAGGAGAGGTATGAACCCACACACCAGATTTTTCCTGTGATGGTTACTCTTTCCTTGGACTTGGTAGGGGTGGGGGGAGGGTAGCTGACAGAATAGTTTTGCTAATCTGATGCAGTCTTTTTCCTCAAGCATTATTGCATGACTAGACAAAGCTATGACAGTCAAGATTCAACTGTCAAGTACTAAAAAACCCTCTGAAAATGAGTAGCCCACACTGTGGAAATGATGACCTCATTTTTCTACATAGGGGACCCCCTTTCCTGGCCCTCCTTATGTCTTCATGGTGTCCACCATGTTGACATGACCATGGAAGACTTTATACAGGATACTCATTCCCTTCAGACCTATATCCAAGAGGAAATTTTTTTTGTGGGGGGGCATGCAGGTTCCTGCCTATTAAGCCACTCTGACATGTTCTGAAACGACCAACCCCTAGGAAGGCCAGTTCACAAGGTCCCAAATTTCAGCCCCAGAAAATAGCCACACTGCACACAACACAGTAGCCAGGTAGCACAAGATTAGGACACACAGAGCTGGAGGTGAGCAGCTGGAGGTTGCATCGTTTTCAACATCTGTGCTGACACACAGGGCAGGACAGACTTTTCATGCCACTAACTCAAAGTGCAGGTAGGAATGAGCTTCTGTTTTAGCATGTTTAAATGTGGAAAAGCTCTCTTGCTCTCTCTCCTTCAGATTCAACATTAAGTTCTTGGGTTTTAAGTCTCCAGTGGCCTCCCCTCTTTGTTCACATACACTCTGTGGTAGTTTGAATCGGATGTCCCCATAAACTCATGTGTTTTGAATGCTTGGTCCCCAGCTGGTGGCAGTAGGGAGGTGGATCCTTGCTGGAGGATATGTGTTGGTAGGGGCAGGCCTTGAAGTGTTATAGCCCAGCCACTCTCTTGCCAAAGCTCATCTTCACTCTCTTCCTGCCTTCTGCCAGCTGCTGTGGCAAGAAGAGATGTCCAGCCTCTGTTCTACCATCCTTGCCCTGCCATGCTGAAACTTACTTTTGAGACTGCAAGCCTAAATAAAGCCTTCCCTCCCATCACCTGCTTTTAGTGGGGTGTCACTTTGTGCATCTGGCTTAGGTAGGTACTGGGGAATTGAACCTGGATCCTTAAGTTTTGCAGATGAATGTCTTAACTACTAAGCCATCTCTTTAGCCCATGGCTTCCATTTTAGAGATGAGGAAATTATGACTTGGAGGTGGGTATCTTGCTGTTAGTGGTAGAAACAGTATTCCTTACCAGGCCAACGTGGGTACAAAGCCTGCACTTGGGTACTGACAACATCCTTTTGGGCCTATACTGAGTTTGGGCTTCTCTGCCTCAGTGAGGGGAGTCAAGGAGCTGCCTTGTATCCTATTAATTAAGAGGAAAGCCATTACTTAGCCAGATTTTTTCCTAGCAAGTTGGCCTTTAAAGAATTGCAATTAAGTGCCTAGGCTTTATAAGCAGACCCAATTTCACTTGGAGCAGGACAAGATAAAGGGAAGAAGCTCATTAGCTTAAAATGTCATGTTACCTTTGCTACAAAAGGGAGCTTTTAAAAAGCCAAGTGTAATAAGAAAATTAAAACAACATCCGGGCAGCTTTCTACATTCATACTAAAAAACCAAAATATTACAACCACATATGGCCACCCTATTAATGAAAAGATCATTACCTTTCCAGGCTCCAAGCAGACAGGGCTGGGGCCAATGGCAGCAGGTGCAGAGCTGAGGCCCTCAGAACTACTTACTACTGCAACTTGTTATTCCTGCTCCCTTCTTTTATTTTTAAGTATTTTTAAATTTGTATTTATTTATTTGACAGAGAGAAAGAGGGAGAGAGAGAATGGGTGTGCCAGGGCCTCCAGTCACTGCAAAGGAACTCCAGATGCATGTGCCACCTTGTGCATCTGGCCAACATGGGTCCTGGGTAATAGAACCTGGGTCCTTTGGCTTTTCAGGCAAATGCCTTAACCACTAAGCCATCCCTCCAGCCATCTGCTCAGTTCTTGTTGCTGCTAACACAGCTCATGAGCCTGCATGGCCCATGTACCACCATCAAACTGGCATGCAAAAGAATGCCTGGAGATGTTTGCTTATAGATAACATTGTTTTAAAAACCCAACCCTGCCATCTAACTGGTATTTCTCTTTGTTGAGGTCAAAATCACTAATGGCACCTTCTGGACCCTTCATTTAGGCCTGTTTGAAGACATTAGGTGTCTTCCAGGTTGGAAGACAGGACTCCCTGTTTCAAAAAGTATAGTCATGACCAGCCATGAAGAGTCAGCTCACTTCAGGGGACCGTTGTTATGGAAGCCGTCCACTTGGGGCTGTAGTTACCTTTGCATTGCTGGGACAAACACCCGAGCAAAAGCAGCACATGGGAGGAAAGTTGTCTATTTTGGTTTACTGTCTCAAGAGAAGCTCCATGATGGCAGTTGAGAACAAGGGCATGAGCAGAAGCTGTACATCACCTCCAGGCCCAAATCATGTAGACAACAGCATCAGTAGAGTGTGCCAAATACTGGCAGGGGGAAGCTGACTATCACACCCATGAGACCACTTCCAACCACACCTCTCCTCCAGCAAGGCTCCAGCTCCTACATTGTCATCAACTGGAGACGTAGCATTCACAAAACATGAGTTATGGGGGACACCCAATTAAACCACCACAGAACTTAAGGTTCAAAGCTGAATAGTGAGCACATCACTGCATTGCTGAACCCATGAAACAAGTACGTTTGTGCCTCTATGCTCAATGAGGCTTAACTGAATGAAGATGGATGGGGACACTGGAGCCACAAGGTGATTAAAGGATGAAGTTGCTAGTGTACATGCATTATGGTTGCCATGAAGTGCATGGAGCTCACACTCATGTCTCAAGTCCCTGACCCTCCCTGTAAGAGTGCTTCAACCCTTCTAGGGCAAAGAACACTTGCTGCTGTGGTTGGGACAAGGATCCTCTAAAGAGCCCACGTATCGCTGACCAGGTACCCAGCCTTTGGTGCTATTCAGCAGAAGTGGAACTTGCCTCTTTCTTTGCTTCCTAGTCACCACCAGGTGAACAGGCCTTCTTTTCCACATGCACCCACCACAGTGTACTATGGGATGCCACAAGCTCAAAGCAATAGAGCTGAGTGACCATGGATTGAAACCTTTGAAAGCATGAGCCAAAACAATCCTTTCCTCTTTTAAAATTACATATCTATTTTTATTTTTACTTATTTGCAAGCAGAGAGAGAAAGAGAGAGAGAGAGAAGAGAGACAGACAGAGAGAGAGAGAGTGAGCACGACAGGGCCTCCAGCCATTGCAACTGAACTCCAGATCCATATGCCCCTTATGCATCTGGTTTATGTGAGTCATGGGGAATCGAACCTGGGTCCTTTGGCTTCTCAGGCAAACACCTTAACCACTAACATATTTCTTCAGCCCTAAACTCACTTACCTTAAATGTTGTGTTGTAGTCATGGAAAACTAACATGTTTACTTATACTCCTTTCATTATCCTATTTTATCTTTTACTTTGGCTGGAGAATTAAGATGCAACAGCTCATGACAAACTGTGAATTTGGAAAGTTTCTTCTCCATAGGCTTCCCTTACATTCTTTGTGGCAATTCATTCTTTCTCTCTTTCTGTATTTTTGCATGTGTGCATGTTCTGTGTGTGTGTGTGTGTGTGTGTGTGTGTATGTGTGTGTGTGTGTGTAGTATGTAGAGACTGCAAGGCAACTGTGGGTTTCGTTTCTCAGGCACTATTCTCCTTATATGAAGCAGGGTCTCTCTTTGGCTTAGAACTCATCAAGTACACTATCATGGCTGTCCAGCAAGCTTCAGGTATCAACCTGTTTCTACCTCTGCGATGACAAGTGAGTGTGATCATGTTTGGCTAACTTTTTGAAATTTTATTTTAGAGAGCAAGAGAGAGGTGGGGGAGGGCAGGGAATTGGCTTGCCAGTGCAATCAAACTCCAGATGCTTGCATCACCTAGTGGGCATGTACGACCTTGTACTTGTCTCATTTTCTGTGGGTCTGGCTAATGTGGGATCTGAAGAGTTGAACATGGGTCCTTAGGCTTCTCAGGCAAGTGTCTTAACAACTAAGCCATCTCTCCAGTCCATTGGCTGACTTTTTAAAACTGTGGGTTCTAGACACGAGACTCAGGTCCTTATGCTTGCAAAGGCAAGCACTTAACCTACTGTGCTATCTCTCCAGTCCCCGGAAAGCTATTTTCATGAATAAATCCCAACATTACTGCCCAACTTCTTCCCAGATGGATGCCTGGGCTGAGGGTGGTTCTAGCATGAGGGGGGATGAGGTGAACTTGCAGGAGCCAAAGCAAGTGTTTCCCTTGGTTGCCAGACCTCCACCTGATTAGTATATGCAAGTGACTAACTGTTCCGTCCTTCTCCAAGGTGATGGTGTGAGAAGGCGGGGGAGGTGGCAGGGGGTGACAGTAGAGCCCCTGTGAGTGGGTTTAGAACTCTTATGGGAGTGGGAGATAGCCCAGAGAGTTGCCTTAGTGTTTCTACCATATAAGACATGGTCAACTATGAATCATGAGACTGAAGCCTCTGGTGTCCTATTTGAGATGTCCCAGCCTCCAGAACCATGAGGACTAAGCCTCTGTAACTTTCAACAACATTTTATCTATCCTATGCCTGAAGTTACTAAAATGCCATCCTCAAGACGAGGTCATAGCATCGGGCTCTATTTATGTGGCCACCTAGGAAGTGCTTTCCTGCATTAATTTGTAGGGACTTTTCTCACAGGTCTTCTCTGTTCCTCTTTAAGTGCCCAGCATAACAAGATCTGGGTGGTGGTGGTGGGGGGCGGGAGAGGATAAAGAATTTGAAAATTACATCTGCCTTATTTTACCCTTAAACACCTGTTAAGATAGTCTGTCATGGACCCATGTAAATCGAATCCACTATCCCTGCTTGCTTGTGTGCCAAGAATTGCAATGCCAAATTTGCAGGATAATTGTAATAACTCCGTGGCAATAACCGTCTTTTCTCCGATACGGTTATACTAGTCTACCAATCATCTTTATGTTTCTGGTATTTTTTAAAGTACTTTTATGATACTTCACTGAGCTTTCATATCTAGTAAGCTACCACAAATCTTGAAGTTTTTTTTTGTGTTTTTTTTTTTTTTTAGTTTTGCAATTCTAGTGATGAGCTACAAATCCTTTATGGAAGAAAATATGTAAATATCAGTATAGGAAGCTAGTACTTTAGAACTCTTTCAATAACAGTTTCTTTTTGAGACTTGAGGGCAACAAATCATACATCTAAAAAGACCACCATACAAAAAGTTAAAAATGGTGATAGAGAATTAGCGCCTAGATTTAAAAAATTTGTCACTCAGATTAAGGATAAAAAAGTGTTCAGAGAGTAGAAATGGTGAAAAGCCATGTAGAGGGATTTCTCTGGAGACAATTCTGCCTCTTCTTTCTGTGTCTGTGTGTGGTGTACAAGTGTGTGTGTATGTGTGTTTGCATGTATGTACACATGCATGTGCGGGCCAGAGGACAACATTGAGTTGTGCTCCTCAGGAATACCAACAGCCTGTTTTTCTTTTCAGTCAGGTTCTGACATTGCATTAGAGCTCACCAATGACGCTAGACTGGATGACCAGAGGATTTCCAAGAATATGTCTGTCTCTGCCTCCCCAGTGCTGGGATTATAGGTGAGTGCCATCCATCAGTCCTGGCACTTATGTAGGTTATGGGGGATTAAGCTCAGGTCCTCATGCTTATGAGGCAAACACTTTTCTTACTGAGCTATTTCCCCAGTCCTATTTTGTCTTTTTTTCTTTAAGCCATGTTGACAGAGAAATGTACTTCCCACCTTAGGTCAAGAGAGGGGTTAGTCAGGGCACAAAGTAATTATGATCTGTGTTCTTTGTGGCAGGGGTGCAGCAACCCCTGCTCCCCTCCTGTAGGACTGGAGGTGGGCAACTGCCATTTGCTACGTGGGGCCCTTGGAGTTTGCAGTCAAGCTACTGTCTTTCCAGATGCTTCTGCCCCAAGGTTGTGGTTCATGGGTTGGCAGACCAGCTCCCTGCAGACACTGCCTGCAATGGGTCCCACTGGAGAGAATCAGGTTGATGGGTCCTGGTGCCTATAGAAGCCATAAAAGGGTTACCTAGGGAAACACTGGGCACCCTCAGTGCATTGGGATCTATTTCCAGGAAGTATCTGCAGAATCACTGATAGCTCCCTGATAGTAGTCACTATGGGGCTAGAGAGGATAAGGTCATCTGAGGACATCATGCCCTGAAAAACACTCCTATTTTCCCCATCCGAAGGCTCTGAGCCTGGGTTCCAAGGCTCTCAGATAGGTGCAGCAGGTCCTCTTTAGACACCTGTACTCCTTGATTTTGCCTAGCCTATGGACCCAGGTATCCTAATGTGTGCTTTGTGAGCATTCATGTCCTAGAATTCTTGAGTGCCTAAGAAAGCTGAGAAACTCCATTTTCAGCCGCCATTCACCTGAGGCAGGGAACAGACTTGTCTCCATTGAAACACTTGAAAAGAAGCAGCAGGAGGCAAAACCACCATTTGGTTTCTGATGATTTCCTCTGAGTCCTGCACACTCCATGCTCATTCTATATATGGAACAGAGTCATGCAGGCCTCCTGGCCTTGCATTAGTGAGCTTGCTTTCAGAATTTTGACATCAAGAGGCAGCCTTAGGCAAAAAGTGCTTTTTTTTGATTTCATCCCACTTTACCTGTCCTGGCCTTTCCACCACCTGCTCTTACCCTGTATGTCCCCTGTATCAAGGTTCAGTGCCCATCACTGTTGCACACTGATGTGCGTTTGTGCAAAAACAATCAACAGCAAGGACTGGCTCTGGGCAGAGAGTCACAGACAAGAGCCTTAGCATCACTAGCCTGTGTAGCTTGCTCAGCTACCCTCTGCTTGGATCGCTCTGCCTCCATACCTTCCCATGCTTCCTCCTAAGCAAGCCTGTCTGAGTTCTGTAGAATGCTGACTACAAAGATGTGAAATGCCTCTTCAGCAAAGGTCTTAAGGAGGCCCCCTAAGAATGGGGCCCTAAGGGTTATGTTCTATGGCAGAACTCATAGATCCTTCTCATCAGAGCCACATAGATCCTGGTTGGGGCAGTGGGCTGCTGAGTTCACTTGAGTAGCTGAGAAAACAGTAGACCAGAGATGGTGAAATATGCCCAAGGCTTCACAGCAAAAATGGAGGATGGTGACGGCAGACTCTAGCTGGTCAAAGGATTTAGGATAAGTGTTGGATACTCAATCCTAACTGGGGTATCTATATCACCTCACTCCCAAGGCTCAGAAAACATTAAGGAAGAGAGGGGAGAAAGAATGCAAAAGCCCGGAGGAAGGCTGTGGTACTCTGTTCACTGGGTATGGCACAGCTGTTGCACTCCTGAACTCTCAATGGCTTTCCTTACTTACACAAGCCCTGCACACATTTGGGCCTGTCAGTATTCCATCCTGGACGGGTGAGAAGCTTAGGAGGCCTCACCTCTCCCTGAAGATTTATATGGAGTTAGTGGTTGCTAAGGGTATGGGGAGATATTTCTTCAGTGGTGTAGTCACTGGTAAGTTGTTCATGCTCCTATGAATTAACCTTACCTATTCTCCTGTAAGTATTTCTAATTTAAAACATACATTCACATATGTACAAAAAAGACATAAAAGAAGAAGGGGACTATTTGGTAAGAGGAGATAAGTTAGAGTAGGAGAGGGACAAGAGAGGCTAGTGGGGGAATGAATATAACCAAAGTGCATTATACAGGAGTATAAAAATGTTCTACTGTGCTGGTGTGGTGGCGCACACCTTCAATCCCAGCACTTGGGAGGCAGAGGTAGGAGGATTGTTGTCAGTTTGAGGCCACCCTGAGATTACATAGTAAATTCCAGGTCAGCCTGAGCCAGAGTTAAACCCTATCTCACAAAACAAAAAAACAAAACAAAACGAAAGTTCTACTGTGATGGAGGGATGGCCCAGGGTTATAAGTGCTTGCTTGCAAGCCTGCCAATAAAAGCTCAACTCCCCAGCACCAACTTAAGCTTAATGCTCAAGTGGCCCATGTGCCTGTGATCTCACCCCACCTACAGCAACAGGAGACAGAGCCAGGAGAATCCAGAAGTTTGGGGGCCAGCTAGACTGACGCAGGCGAGGGCACATGGAGCAAAGTGGCAAAAGCAAAATAACATCAAGGGAGACCCTGTCTCAAGCTGTGCACCACTGTCCACTTGCCCCCTCCCCCTCCCCATCACACACATCCACACATCCACCAAAACAAGAAAATGTCATACTACAACCCGTTATTATGTGCAGTGCATATGTTAATAAAGCTTGTTGGAAAAACCACTATGGAATTGCATTTTTATGATATTCACAGGGCTGTGTCACCATTGCCACATTAATTTTAGAGCACTGCCATTACCCACCCCAAGTGATGGTCTCTTAATAATCATTTTTGCTTTTCTCCCACCCTACTCCCTTGCCTTAAGCAGCCATCAATCCACTTAACATTTCTATGAACTTGTGTATTCTGATCATGACATATAAAAATCATATGTTATGGAAACAATGGTGAAAGCTGTCACAGTGTTCCTTTTTTTTTTTTTTTTTTTGGTTTTTCGAGGTAGGGTCTCTCTCTGGTACAGGCTGACCTGGAATTCACTCTGTGTTCTCAGGGTGGCCTTGAACTCATGGCAGTCCTCCTACCTCTGCCTCCCGAGTGCTGGGATTAAAGGTGTGTGCCACCACGCCCGGCCTGTCACAGTGTTCTTTACCCATAATACCTCTGCCTTCTTCAGACTTAGGTGTTTGAAGTACGACAAGGAAGGGACTATGGGTACTGTGGCCCAGTACCATGGGCTGGTCTTGTGGTTAGAACACTCCAACAAATAGAATGGGTAGTAGCAACTTTAAGGAGACAAGAAAGGAGGTTATGTCCTTGTGTAGAAAGCCAGGGGGAAGGGGCCCCATGGGGCTGGTGGGGCTGGAGACGCATCCATGTTGGCAACCCCACACAGTGACAATGTGAGGGTCTGGGGAAGGGAAGGGGTGTTGTTTCCTGCACAGCGTGTGCAGCTCATACAGCCCAGTGAAAAGTTCCTCTGTAGATGTTAGGGTCTGTAGTCCAGCCTTGCTGAGCTTCAAGCCAGTTCCTGGGCTTAGATAGACTTGGGGAGCAGAGTGCGAGCTGGAGAAGTTGAGGCTGGACCACTGTGGGCTGCATGTGTCCTCTGAAACTCTCTACTAGTCACATTTAACAAAAGTGAAAAGAAACATTGTAATAGTACATTTTAATGGATATAACATATCAAACTATGATTTTTTTTATATATCATTCATAGAAAAACCACTAAGATATTTTGAAATATTCTAGACCAATCTTGCATTCAGTATGCATTTTAAACTTTTATGGACCAGCCATGGTTCACATGCTCAAAGTCACATGTAGCCATTGGCTACCATCTCGGGGCCTGTGGTAAAGCCTGACAGGAGTCTCTGAGACCAAGGCTTGGCCCAGCTGGGAAGTGGACCTTGAGTGTCCTTTAGTAGGAGGAGTCGGGTGGGAGAGATGGCCATGGTTCATACCTCTGAGGTCCCAGTGGCACTCAGTGGTAGCTCTATGGCTTGATGGCCACCTCCTTAGGCTGGTCCTGTGCAAGTCTGGGAAGGACAAAAGTAAATCATGTCCTTTTGTGATCTTGCTAGAGATCTTGCCTATGGGAGTCCTTCTGGGGGTCAGTTTTTGGCACATTCTGAGTTGTCCCAGCCTGGAGGCAGGTATGTGTGTGACAGCTTTTGCTTCCTGAGGGACCCGTATTCCGAGTCCACAGTGAGCTGGGGCCGTGGAGGGGACCTGGGCAGCACCTTATTTTGGTTTGGGTGCTCTGCTGTGTCCAGCTCCTGGGCAAGAAATGAGCCCATGATGGTGCTGAGAGAAGGTTAGAGTTAAACTGTGGCTCTGATGGTGCTAAGCTGGCTTCTATGATCTGGGTTGATCTGCTCTTGAGTGTCCATGTGCACACACACAGGGGCAGTTCCCTGGGAAGTTGGGGAACTCACATGACTTGTCTTTGTGCTGGGCTTTTCTCCTTCATTCAGAAGTCCCCCCCCCCAACACCCAGTTCCTGTGCTATCTTTGCTGCTCCCCCTCAGGGCAGAGAAGAACCCACCTGGCCAAGAATATCTCTGGTTAAGCCGCAAAGTCAAGCAGATTGTGGTTTCTCTAAACTCGCAACAGATTTTCATGTCTGATCTTGGCACCTGCTGTTCGCTTTACTGAAGGGCATTTACACACCTTGTGTGGTTGTCAAGCTTCTAAAAATATAACAGCTGCCCTTCACTTCTACTGTGAAGCTTCTCCCTCCCAACTGGAAGAGTTACTGTCCTCAAGGCCTTGGGCTATTGGATATGAACCACTGCCTGTGTTCAGTATGACAAACAGCAGGTGCTGTGGCCCATGGCCAGCTTCTCCAGGGGAAGCCTATTTGCATGTTCCCTGTAGCATTTATTGCAAGGATCCAAGTATGTGTGCCCTAAACTAATGTGGGGCATTAGGGAACCCATCTTATGCCTCCTAGTATCATTTCCTTTTAGAGGGGTCAGTAAAAATAACCTGTTTAACTCATGCTGAGGACTGGATGCTAGACAACCTCAAGCCTTGCTCAGGGCTGGAGTTTTAGATACTGCGCAGAGGCAGCATCAGGGAGACATCCCGGGATTCCCTCACAGACTGCAGGCTCTGCAGCGGCACATTCAGTGGACTTTGGATAGAAAGTGTTGGGGAAAAAGAATGCTTCTTCATGGAGCAAGAGCAGACTGTTTACTTGCCATCATTCCATCAATAGCATAGCATTGCAACCATTTGCATATTTTTTACATCACTGTGTGCATTATAACTAACCTAGAGGCGATTTAAAAGATGTAGGGAGATGTACATAGGTTATATACAAGCACAATGCCATTTTATGCAAGGGATTTGAGTGTCTATCGATTTGTGGATCTTTGAGATGTTTTAGAACCAACCTCTCATGAGTCCTGAGAGATAAGTGAATATAGCATAAGAAATCATAAAAAGAGCTGTTTGTTTATGTTTTCTTCTGTTTGTTTACTTAATGAATGAAAATTAAAAGGATACTCAGGAGACTGGAGAGATGGTTCAGTAGAAAAGGTACTTGCTTGCAAAACCTAATGGCCTGTGATTTAATTTTCCAGTACCCAGGTAAAGCCATAGGCACAAAATGGCATATGCATTGGAGTTTATTTTGTAGGCAGAAGGCCCTGTCAGACCAATTCCTTCTTTCTTATTATAAATAAATAAATAAATATATTCTTTAAAAGTATACTTAGTTTTGCTTTCATCTAAACAAAAATCTATACTTGGGGGCTGATGCCTAAGTGGGTTAAAACATTTACTGTGTGTGGAGGTTTGATTCAGGAGGTTTGATTCTCCCATAAACCTAGGTGTTCTGAATGCTGGGTTCCCAGCAGATGGAGATTTGGAAATTAAAGCCTCCTGGAGGCAGTGTATTGCTGTGGACAGGCTTATGGGAGTTATAGCCAGCTCCCCCTTGCTAGTGTTTGGCACTGTTGTCCACCTTATGTTGGCCAGGGGGTGATGTCCACCCTCTGCTCATGCCATCACTCTTTCTGCCATCATGGAGCTTCCCCCTCAGACCTGTAATCCAGAATAAACCTTTTTTTTTTTTTCCCCCACAAGCTGCTCTTGGTTTGGTGATTTCTACTAGCAATGCAAACCTGACTGCAGCCTGAGTGCAGGTCCTCAGAGCCCACACAAAGCTGGGAGAAGCAGTGAGCATCTGTCATCCGAGCCCTTCTGCACTGAGATGTGGGGCAGTGACAGGAGCACCCTCACGAGCTCACAGCCCAGCTACCTTGGTGAATACAGAAGTGAACAAGAGACCCTGCCTCACAGGCTACAAAGATGCTCAGGGGTTAAGGTGCTTGCCTGCAAAACCTAACGACTTGGGTTTGATTTCCCAGTACCTATTTAATGCCAGATATGCACAAAGTGGCACATGCATCTGGAGTTCATTTGCAGTTGCTCGAGGCCCCAATGTGTCCATTTTTTAAATCTCTCCATCTCTCTCTGCTTGCAAATAAATAAATAAATAAATAAATAAAATATTGAAAAAAAAGACTCTGCCACAAACAAGGTGGAAGGCAAGGACAAACACCCAAAGTCCTCTGCCACACACATGCCCCCAGTGACATAAACTCACATACACACACACAAAGATAATAATATTAAAAAACTAAAAATAAAAATGTACCCCTACTTGTCTCCATCCTAGGAAGATTCATAAGCAAAATATGCTTTTTGTATGGAAGAAATGTCTAAAGAAATTCTTTTTCTAATTCTTTTACATGTCAATGGGAGTAGACTCATCTAGGAAATCTGACAATAGTGGTGTTTTTAGGGATGGCCTGTCAGTTGATTGGAGGACTGGGGTGAGTGGGTAAGGGGGGCACTTATTAGACCTCAGTTCGTTGTGAACTTGCCAGATGACACTGATGAGTTGATTAATCAAAGATTTTTTTTATCACATCCTAACCATGAATTACATATTAACCTAATATGATTAATAGACTCCATTGATTTTACATTTCATGGTTGAAGTATGTATTGGCAAAAGCAAAATTTAGAGCTCTCTGAACAGCTAGAAAATGACTGAAGCTTTACAGAAGTCAGGAATGCCATGGGGCCCTTGCCGTGCCTCTAGGAGAGAAAGGACATGTATTGATCACTTCGGATGTGCAGTAAGCCAGCTCCAAACACAGCTGGTGTTGCCATGACTGGTTAACATTTGTTCCCACACTCTTTTTATATGGTAATGTTTTTATTCTTTTAAAAAACTTTTCTTATCAATTTTTATACATGCATGTCATGTATTTTGATAATAATCCCATTTTCTACAGTGGTGTAGCATGAGCTCTGGAAAATAATCCGGTAGCCATGCTCTTGCAGGCAATCCTAATTCAACTCAGCGGGACACACACACACACACACACACACACACACACACACTCACACACCGAGAAAAAAAGAGACATCAAAGTAGAGCGGGAGTGTCCCCGTGCTTCGTATGGTGCTCTTGGCTAGGTGAATGTTCAAAGCAAATGCAGCAAGAGAATGACAGGAACAAGGAAACCGCAGTAGGAGAAGCTCACTGCTCCTGAGACACAGGCCAGTAGTGTGGCAGAGGGAGACAGACAAACAGGCAGGTCTGGTTTGGATCCTGCTCTGTCCTCAATGTACCTAGGAAGTTCCTATCATCCTCCTCAGCTCACCAGAGCCAAGGGGCCAGACATCACCTCCATGCCCTGACTAGAGGAGCCTTATTGCTGTACCCGAGAGGAGTGGACAAATAGTGTTCTTGTGGACTCAGGTTCGGGATATCCTCTTGGGGAAATGCAAAAGAGAATGAATCATGGAATCCCACACTAAGAAAACACTCCTTCCAGCACCCAGGAAACATGACTCCTGACGAATAACTCCATTAGATAGGTCAGCTCATTGTTTTAACTAAGTGGGTAATTCTCTCGTCTGGAAAGAATGATCACTTTAGGCTTATGTACTGTTTCATACCAAATGCAAGGCTTATATGTTAGAGTGTTAATTAAAATTTTATTACTTGACATAAATCTGTGTTTCTAAGTGCCTTCTGTAAATGCAGGATAGCTTTTTTTTGTTTTTTTTTTTTTAATGGCTCCCTGTCAGCCCAGAAGCTGCCCGGCTGGCTTGCAGATATTTGACTGACAGGTTCTGTCCTGGGGAGAGCTGAGGCAGCGACCCAAGGGCAATTTGGTGGGGCTGTCTTTTGTAGATGACATGGCTACCCATTTCCAAGGCAGGAGGGCTATAAAGAATTGTATGGCCTGGCTGAGCACCTCTCAGGGCTGTGTGGCAGTCTCCACTCTCCATTTGGGGTCAAGACTGTTTTCTTCATCTTTATAGGCTTGTGGACCACTCCCTCCATCTGAGGCATGAGGGTTCGGAGACAGTCTGGCTGAGGTTTCAAGCCAGTGACGTTTAAAGCAGCCCTGAGGTGAAGGCTACACTTAGGTTCATGCTGACTGAGTTAGCTTGTTTTTAATGTTGAGGGATAAAAAAAAAAAAAAAGATACCGCAAGTGTCTATTTTTATTAAAGTCAACGTGTCCAAGTCAGGAAGAGAATGGAGAATAGACCATCAGAAACCAGACCAGTGTGGCTCAACATCTGCGCTCACTTCACCAGCATTCATTTGTTACACGGCCCACAACATTAATTCTTGTGAATATCGAACCCGGGTCAGCTCTTAACGTGTAGCTTGGTGCTTTTCCCTCATGCCAGGCCTCTGTTGCCAGCCTCCATCTGGGATCTCATAACTTAATTCCTCATAGATTTTTTTTGCTGTCTTGATGTCTATGTCTATCTGGCATTGTAGGTCCCGGGCATGGATGTCTCTTGTCTGGCTGCTAAGTGGAATGCTGGACATTGCCCAAGCTCAGTGGCCTTGCACGTTTCAGGCCCTTTCTAGCATCATCACAAACAGGAAACCTGCCAGTTGGACTCAGCTTGCCTGTGACTGTCACTTGTCACATATTTGTTTTGTGAACTCCCGTCATCTTTGCCTAGTGAACTTCTGGCATCTTTGGGCATTTACTCTGACATCTTGGCATTTGAGTCCACTTATGCCAATTGGATAAATGATGATGATGCATATTATACATGGATTAAGTAAAAAATACTCTAAGATAAAGGGACCATGTGGCTTTGTTGAAGGCTTCAAATCTTCAGAGCAATTGTCGGTGTTGCTACTGAGTCCTGGAGAAATCTGCCCCTGTGTTCTTGGTTCTCTGTGGAACCTCCCAGGGCCTTGTGTCCTGCTTCCTTGCTGCACTGTGGTTCTGTGCCCAGTGGTTCTCACAGGCCACCTGACCTCTCTGAGAGGTATTGCTCACATGCTCCATCTAGTCTCCCTGTTGGACACAAGGACATCACACTATCCTCTCCCTTGCAGTTACATTGTGCCCATTTCTAGGAGAAGAAAAGAAGGTAGGCCTGGAGAAATGGCTTAGCGGTTAAGTGCTTGCCTGTGAAGCCTAAGGACCCCAGTTCGAGGCTTGATTCCCCAGGACCCATGTTAGCCAGATGCACAAGGGGGCACATGCATCTGGAGTTCATTTGCAGTGGCTGGAAGCCCTGGCCTCTCCCATTCTCTCTCTCTCAATCTCTTTCTCTCTCTGTCATTCTAAAATAAATAAAATTAAAAATAAAAAAAGAAGGTAGACACACTACATGTGTCAACTTGACTGTCTCAATGACAAGCCCACTTGTGGTTCTCACTGTGTCTCTTCAGTGAGTCTTGGAGACTCCTGTGGCTATGTGGAAGCAAGAGCTCGATGCCTGCAGGAAGGCTGGGAAGATAGCTCACTCAGTCAAGTGCAATCATAAGGACCTGAGTTCAGTCTCCAGAACCCACCTAAAAAAGATGAGCATGCTGGTAGGTGCTTGTAATCCTAGCACTGGGACTGTGGACATGATGAATTTTGGGGGCTTGTTAGCCAGCCAGTCTAATCTAATTAGAAGGATAGTTTTAGGCCGGTGAGAGACCCTGTCTCATAAAAAAAGGTGGATGGTGTATCTGAGGAATGACACCCAAGGTTGTCCTGTGGCCTCCACATGCACACACATGCACTCACACTCATACAGGTTTATGTACCTTCAAACACACACATACACACACGCACACACACACGCACACGTACACACATAAGCACACGCACAGCATGCTATATCACCAAAGTCCCAAAAGGCTGTGAAGATTGACCCAGGGTTGAGTAAAAAATGGAACCTCTGATGTTAGGTGATTACATGCTACTATGCATGTGATAATCCTGTTCTGATAAGTGATGCATTGGCAGTGCCTCTGTGCAGGTATGACAGGTAGGGACCTGTGAGGTTGAATCCTCACAGACCATCCCATGGATAGATGAATATGGTGACCCAGAATAGGAAGGGCTTTGCTTTTCAACAGGACTCAACAGAACCTCAGGCAGGCAGGGTAGACTTACAGAGGGATGGGCCAAGCAGAAATAGTCAGGACCTATCCTGATGTATGGATTGGCCTGCTATTTGGCTTGGGAGAAATGGAACAATTCCTGTGCTTGACAATCACTTCACATCTGATTTGAGTGACCACTTGTCAGGGAGGATTCCAAAGACTGTTGTCACATCCCCTGGGAACTTATTATTGCACTGAGCTCAGGTTCAATGTCAGCGGCCAGCACCATCGCCTGAGGACTCTTGTGGGTGACCGGAGCCTGTGCTGCTGTCTGTAAATGTCAGAATGAATGCTCTCTTCTCAGGTATGCATGTCTCTCAACCAACGAGTCAAGAGGTGTTGTCCTTTTCTTCACATTGCTGGGACAAAGCACCTAACCACAAGCAGGTGAGGGAATGAAAACTTTTATTTTGGCTTACAGTCTTGAAGGGAAGCTCCATGACTGCAGAGGAAAGCCTGGCATGAGCAGTGGCTGGACATCACCTCTGCCACAGAAGGTGGAAAACAGTGGAGGGAGAGTGAGTGGCATTCTAGTAAGATGGAGCTGGCTGTAACACCCCTAAGCCTGCCTCCTCCGTCAAGGCTCCATCTCCCAAATTGCCATCAGCTAGGTACCATGCATTCAAATCACATGAGATTATGGGGGACATCTGATCCAAAACCATCACAAGAAGGTTTGTCCATAAACAAGCTTTGCGTCTCCACACTGTGTGCCACATGCACGCTGCTTTGCAGGGTCACTGTGCAGGGCCAAGCCCCAGCTACCCACAGCGGTACCTAGCTTAGTAGCACGCTGTACAGAGTGTCTTCCTGACTTGTCTGCATTTACAACTCCCTTTTGGGATACTCTGGCTGAGCTTCCAAGGGTGCTCAAACTTTTGAGGATGACTGTTGATTTCAGTGGATGGAAAGAGGTAGCGGGAAAGGGACTGTGCTTGCGTTGTTAAAGGGAAGATCAGAGGCGCACAAACTGGCCTCTGTTGATGTCCTGCTCCCACTGTGCAGTGTCCTTTCAAATGCAGCTGATAACAATCCTTGCGAGACAGACTTTATCCCGGTTTTATTGAACAACTGGACATCCATAGACATTAAGTGTCTTGACCAAGACTCAATGTAGAGAAACAAAATGGGTTAATGAGGAGAGACACACACAGTTTTCAGAGTCCTGGGGACTGGAAGTGTGAGATCAATTTGTCATCAGGATTGGTTTCTGCCAAGGCATGGTTCTTGGCTTTCAATGGCTGTCCTTCCCCCATCTGTCTCTACAAATCTTCCTTCTGTGTGTTGTGTGATCTAATCTTCCCTCCTTATAAGGACACTGTCATGTTGGGTTGGGTCCGTAATTGGATATGACCTCCTTTTACCTTGATTGTCTCACTAAGGGCTCTCTTTTCAAATACCATCATGTGCTGAGAAACTGGGGATTGGAACTTCCAAATGGGAATTTTGGAGGGCTATATTTTAGCCTCACACCACCTTTCTATCTACAAATCAGGGGCCTGGAAATTTCATTCCAAATGCAGGCTTGCTTTCATATTCTCAAGCAAACTTACTGGGATAAAAAGTATTGTGCGATTCCCAGTCCCTTCCCCGCCCCCCCCCTACCGCCCCACAGGTAGACATGAGCATGTGTCTATTTCCCCAAGATAGAGCACCAACAACAAACCAAAGTAATGGTTCCACCAAAGTCTGACTTGATATGGGTTTATTAGAGTTACTTACAGGAGCACGGCTATCTCAAAGGCATCTCACCCTCACTAAAACACCCACCTCCATGGTGGCATGGAGTGAGAAAGCATGGCAGCCTCGTCCCGGGAGCTCTGTGCACGCCTTGCATGCAGCTCGGCCACTCAGAGGGCCCCTCTTCCCCAGCAGTACTTACGGCTTGTATCACCTTGGGGAGGGTCTCTGTGGGTTTTGTGAAGTTTTGAGCTTCTGGAGATGGTTTACTTTCTGAAGCTTGTAAATTTCATTTACTTCCTGAGTATTTTTAAAAATATTATTATTTATTTGAAAGAGAGAGAAAAAGAATGAATATGGGCCCCTAGGTCCTCCTGCCACTGCAAATGAACTCCAGACATCATGTGCCACTTTGTGAATCTGGTTTTATATGGGTACTAGGGAATTGAACACAGGTCGTTAGGCTTTGCAAGAAAGCACCTTTAACTACTGAGGTATCTCTCCAGCCCCTTACTTCCTGAGTCTTAACAAGCATCCCCCAGAATGTAATGCAAATTGCTACATAACAGAAGAAGGTCTGCAGTAATTCCTTAGTCTATTGTCCGTGGATGTTGGTGATGCACTTGCTTTGGGTTAGGCTCTGTGGCTGGAAGGGAAACATGGTTGGCCAAAGAGCATGATTAAGAGGGATGAGGACATCCTATGACATCCTGTGATGGAAGGTCTGTCAAAGCTTGATTGAGAACAGAAACAGTATGTGCTCTCCCTCTCCACCATGCCTTCCTCTAAATGCTGGGTGTGGTCCGGCCTGCTTCCCCAGTTTCTCAGTATGTTTCCACCAGTGAGCCCAGGTCAGCTGAACCTAAATAGCCGTGAGAAGTTAGGAACTGGAGAAACTTCGTGTAGAGCTCTAGGTGAGGCCTGAGGCTGGTGGCTTAATGGGGCTGAGTTAAGAACTGGGCGGCAGGGTTGGGTGGCTTTAGCTCCCAAGACTGTGAAACATTTGCTGATGGATAGAATGAAAGTGATTTTTGCTCAAAATAACACCGTGGACTTGAGCAGTCATAGCAGATTTTCCTGTCAGGAGTCAGAAGCCTTGGTTGTACTTTTGGGGATAACCTTATTTATAGGATGATGAGACTAAAGTCCTTTATGAGACATGGTCTAGTGAGGAACAGGAGACAGAAATAGACATTGAATGAAGGGAATTTAGTAAGGGGAGTTGGGCACACAGGGCTTGGAGGAGTGAAATGGAGCAAGAAGGGAATACTGGGTAAGAGAGAGGTGAGTATTAAAGACTTGGGAACAAAGGGGGAAACTGGAGTTGTCAGGGGCCAGTAGTCATGAGAAGGGCATTATAGGCCCGAGTGTTTCTCAGCCATGGCTGCTATCTCTGGAGCACAGAGGTGTCTATGTAGGTGGAGTTTGATCCCAGCCAAGACTGCTTCCCCAGAAGCGTGGTGGCACCCTGCAGAGACAGATGCCACCCAGATAGAGGTGAAGCTATGGAATCCTGAAGAGTATCTCAGAGAGTACCAGGTTCATAAGGAACTGTGCATGCTGCTGGCACTTTTATAGTTGGTCACAATCATGGTAATGTATATGTGCCAAAATGACCTGGGACAGGAACTATCTTATGTTGCTAGAACTTGGGTTGTGTGTGGTATTGATATGGGTCAGGAGCCTGGTAGTGTGCTCAGGACACTGGGTCAATAGAAAATGGTTGCTGCCCTGCCCTAGTGAGGCTGGAGCTCCAGTCTGACTCAAGGTGGAGATAAGGAGCAGCTTACTGATTCTTCCTCCTTAACTCGCCATGGGTTTTCACCCCCCATGGGCAGGCCCTGAGTCTGTGCTCTCCTGAGCCCACCAACCAGTCATGCTCCTTCACATACACTTGAGCTTGGCAATGAGGCCCATCCTAATTGAATGCCCCATTTACAAAAAAAGACCCCATCTAGGTTGCCACATGGATTTTTCAGTCTTACCCTCTCCAGACTTCTCTTGGCTGGGATGGGGAAACCCCTCTTGGCTTGGGACCTTTTATAATAATATACCCTTCTTTGTGTCACTGTTTTTCAATTCTTTGCTTATTAGACAAGAAGTTAAGGTGTGGGAGCCACTGGCTTGGTAAGCTCTGAAAAAGCCCATCCAGAGCCCAGTCTGTGTCCCAAAACAGTACAGCGATGGTAGGACAAGCAAGCAAAGGGTAGAGGACCTCTCTGTTCCCCAACTGTGCCCTTCTCATCTCTCTCTCAGCCTCTCTCTGGTGCCCCTATCAGCAGGAGCCAACTGATAAAGGAAAAATTCAGTTGGTAGAGTTCTTGTGCTAGACTCATGAAGCAGAGCACAGAGGGTGGTCTTAAAAGTGAGAGACAGGGCTGGAGAGATGAAAGTAAAAGTAGGATCCCCAGAGTGTAGGCCAGTTGAGCCAGCATGTATCTTAGGAGTTCTGGAGTTTCAGGTTCAAGGGTTTTTAAATGACAGAAGGGAAGGGGGTGCTTCCCTGTAGAGGTAGCCATTCCTGTGACTGACATAGCTGATTAACATCTCTAGATTATATAACGTTATGTTTGCTGTTCATGTGCATGTCATGATCCTCTTTGTTATCATATGCATGAGATGCAGTCCACATGTGCTAGCTCTGAAGTAGTCGGTGACATCCCCAAAGTGACCCTGTGTTAATATTTTTCCGTAATGCTCATGTGTGTCTCTAGGGGAACCCCCTGCTGGGTTTTCCTGTTTGTTGGAGGGGATTTATACAACCCTTAGGGTAGACTGGGGTAATCGAAGGGGCAAGTCTGTGACAATCCTTGAGGAAGTCTGAGGCAGTCCAAGTCTTTCTTTGTGACTAGGTCCTGAAGTTAACCTTCTTGTGACTCACAGACCTGCATGTAGTGTGACCCTTAATGGGAGACAGAGAGAGGCGGCCATTATACCAAAGCTTTATCTTGCCCTTCTGATCAGCTGTCGCCAAGGTCCATGGTGTTGGTGCCTCTCTCTTTACCCTCTCCTGTATTTCTCCCTCATTGTTGTCTTCTTTGCATCTGGGTTCAGACACTCCCAAGGGTACTGAGTATGGTTAGGGCCTGCTGAGCTGAGTTTCATGTTCCCCTCAGTGCTATCTGGGTAGGGATCAGTATTTATTCAGAACAAACCATTAACCAAGTTCACAGGCAGATGCCAGTCTACAACTTGGATACAAAACCTCCCCCACAGTATGGGGCACAGAAGTGCCATCATCTATTCCCCACCCTTACCAGAAACCTGACGCCTGGTGCCTCACTCTCGGTAGTGCTGTGCTGTCAGTAGACAAAGCTTAGAATGTATTGCAAAGTTTCTACTTATTATGGCAAAAATGTGCTTGAAAGACAGCTTGAATGCTATGTAAGCATCAGTTTAGACCTATATTAGTTACTTTTCTCATTGCTTCAACAAGCTTCCTGACAAAAGCAACTTAATTAAGGGACGGTACATTTTGGCTACCAGTTTAGAGGGATATATTCATCGTGGAGGAGGAAAGCATGGTGGCAGGAGCATGCAGCAGTCAGCCCCGCTGCATCCATAGTCAGGAAGCAGAGAACAGCAAATGCTGACGACCGTCTTGCTTTCACCTTTTTATTCAGTCTAGGACCTCAGCCCATGGAATGGTGCCTTCCACATCTGGGAAGGGTCTTTTCACCTCAAGTAACCTAATCTAAAAACATCCCTCACAGACATCTGGAGAAGTTTGTTTCCATGGTGATTCTAAGCCCTATCAAGTTGACAATCAGGATTAACCATTACAGGACCCATTAGAGTTGACCTTTGGGTGCAAAGGGTGTCTAAGTCCCTTACAGTCAGAGTAAGGCACAATTCTTCTCTGAACTTCATTTTCATCTGACACAGGAGCAATGGTAGTCTCTTAGCAGAATTGTAAATCAGAACAAATGTGTGATGTGTTCTTCAGCACTGAACTCATGGATTAAAGACAGAGATGACTGTGAAGATGATGGGGTGTGTCAAACAGCGTGGGCTCTCAGCTGGGATGAATAGTACCCGGAGTGAGTTGGCAGAGGTGACTTTAAAGGAGGATTCATTTCTTCCTGGTGAGCTGGGAGATGAGAGGCAGTCATGTACATTATCCAAGGAAAGGCATCACGTTAGAGGCTGTGATGGGAAACCTTTCTTTTCACTGTAGAATACAAATACACTTGCTGAAGAGCAGAGAGTAGGTGGATGAAATCATATAGCCGAAAGGTGGCATAAAATAAAGATAAAGTACGAAACCACATTTTAAAGAGACACCATTCCACATAAAGTGCATCCACACAGCATCTTAAACACCATTTTTCTGATTACCTTTCAGAGTTTATTGGATGTCTGTGAGCTGGAGGCCAGCTTTAAGGGAGGTTCCTTTCTCCTAGCTTACTCTGATGCCTCAGGGCACAAGCCAAGCTTTCAAAAATGAATAGACAGCAGAGGTAAGTGCTTCTCCACCTCCTTTATAGTGACTCCATCCCCTGCATCTCCATCTTTCCCCACTTGCTTTGGGTGGTCATTGTTGGGCTAGCACCCACTGATCTCCATTTCTCACTGGCTGGACAGTTCTCTCTTCTCGTTTCTGGGGAGGACTGCTCTGCTTCTTGTGTGAACGCTGCCTCCTGCTCGACATAGCACCTGGACAGCCTGTGTCGCATGGCTAACTACTGAGCCAGGCTCACTGACTCTCCCAGGAGAGCTGTTGAAGCTGCTTCTAGTCTAGGCTCAGGTCCTGTGAGGCATCTGTGGGAGAGCCATGCACCCTGGGTAGAGAGGTCTCTATAGTTATAGGAATAAGAGAGGCAGAATAAAAGAGGCTTAGCTCGCTGTGTTCAGGCTGAGAGTATGGGTGGCTATGGTTTACCTGATTGTTTTACTGAAGAAAGACGTATTTAAAAATTTTTATTTATTTATTTGAGAGTGACAGAGAGAGAAAGAGGCAGATAGAGAGAGAGAGGGAGAATGGGCACGCCAGGGCCTCCAGGCACTGCAAATGAATTCCAGATGCATGCGCCACCTTGTGCATCTGGCTTGCCTGGGTCCTGGGGAATTGAGCCTTGAACTGGGGTCCTTGGGCTTCATAGGCAAGCCCTTAACAGCTAACCCATCTCTCTAGCCCAAGAAAGACATATTTTATGTGGATGATTATTCTTTTAACTTTTTAGTGAAAACTTCCCTAAGTATAGACAATATACTGTGATCATAATTCTCTTCCACCACTGCCATTTCCCTCTCCAAAATTCCCCACTCCACTGAATCCCTTCTTTCTAGTTATTCTATCTTCTATTTTTAAAGAAAAATTTTTGTTTATTTTTATTTGTTTATTTGAGAGTGACAGACAGAGAGAGAAAGAGGCAGATATATAGAGAGAATGGGCACGCCAGGGCCTCCAGCCCCTGCAAACGAACTCCAGACATGTGTGCCCCCTTGTGCACCTGGCTAACATGGGTCCTGGGGAATCAAACCTCAAACTGGGGTCCTCAGACTTCACAGGCAAGTGCTTAACTGCTAAGCCATCTCTCCAGCCTTCTATCTTCTATTTTGATGTCATCATTTTCCTCCTGCTATTATGCAGGTCTTTTATAGGTAGTATCAGCCACTGTGAGATTGTGGGGCACTGCCAGGCACAGGCTGGAGCCTTCAGTAGATGGGCCTGAGCTGCCAGGCATGGCTAAGGACCCCTGAGATACAGGAGGCCACTCCCTCTTGAAGCCCAGCACACCTGAACTTAGGCTTTGCCCTGTGACCTTTGGCCAGTTGCCTAGGAAACTCCTTATATGGTATCAACCAGCAACCTTTGCACAGTCCATCCCCATTCTCCCTGCCATTGCTTATGTGCTGGAATGTATGTCCCTATATACTGATTAGGCATCAGCAAGCAACCTTGTACATCCAATCCCCTTAGGATCCTCAACTGCTTATAAACCCATTTTCCTATTGATTAAACTGAGCAGTTCACAGAGCCTGTCTCCTGAAAGTGATTCTTTCATCTTTGATCACTCTCCATGGTTGCCTGGACGCCTTCAGGGGACCATGGCCAGCCCCGAGGATCCAGGGACCCACATGAGATCAGGAATATCAAGGCAACTTTGTGTCTAGAAGATAGCATTGCAAGTAGCCTTCCCCTTCCTTTGCCTCTTACATTCTTTTTGCATCTCTCTCTCTCTTTTTTTTTTTTTTTTGGTTTTTCAAGGTAGGGTCTCATTCTGGTCCAGGCCGACCTGGAATTAACTTCTGTCATCTCAGGGTGGCCTTGAACTCATGGCAATCCTCCTACTTCTGCCTCCCGAGTGCTGGGATTAAAGGCATGCGCCACCATGCCCGGCTTTTTGCATCTCTTTAAACAATGGTCCCTGAGCCTTGGAAAGTATGATAGAAATGTCTCAGTGCTGAGCACTGGGTAAGTTTTGAGTCACCCCAGTGGTCACCACCACCTGAAAATATTTTTAAAAGATATTTTTATTTAATTTTTAGAGGGAGACAGAGATAGAGAGAGAGAGGGAAATAGCGAATGAGCATACCAGGGCCTCTAGCCACTGCAAGTGAACTCCAGATGCATGCACTACCCTATGAATCTGGCTTACATGGGCACTGGGGAATCAAACCTGGGTCCTTCGTCTTTGAAGGCAAGCACCTTAACCACTAAGCCAACTCTTCAGTCCAAGAGAAGCTTTTTAAACCAAAAGTAAGAGTAGCATTAATATATTGGCATAAGCATAAGTATTTCAAGGGCTGTTTAGTGGGCAGAATATATCCAGCTAGCCAAAAAACAGCAGTAGCTTCTTCTCTAGGGCTAATGATCTCCCCAACCATAGGTTTTAACTAGGTTTTCAGATCCCATCATGAAGTCCTCCCATGGAGTGGGCCTCTAGTCCAATCAGAGAGTCGTTGGTTTCCCCATGACAGACATGCCACCATTGCGCTAGTTGGCACATTTGGCTTTGCTGTCCCATTGTAAGGCTTGCAGGATCCATTGCTGGATGATACAATGATGACTTCTCTCCCCCAAAGGGCTGTGTGTTACAAAGTTCATTTTTCCTTCCTTCCTTCCTTCCTTCCTTCCTTCCTTCCTTCCTTCCTTCCTTCCTTCCTTCCTTCCTTCTTTCTTTCTTTCTTTTTTCAGGCAGGGTCTTGCACTCTAGCCCAGGCTGCCCTGGAACTGTTTCTGTAGTCCCAGGCTGGCCTCTAACTCATGGAAATCCTCCTACCTCTCTGACTCCAAGTGCTGGGATTAAAGCCTTACACCATAACACCTGGTTTACAAAGCTGTTTCTAGCATCCTGACAGCTACCCAGGAGGAAGCAGGTTTCCAGCTCAGCTCCAGCTTTATTTCTCAGTGATCTGCAATCCATCCGTGTGGAGTCTTCAGCAAAAGGGTCTTAATACTTGTGATGGGCAACCAAAAGCCTTGGCAGTTGGCTTTAAAGTTTTGGCACATGAAGAGTTCCCTGTCCAGCAACTTGCTGAAAGAAACCTACCCCTGGCACTGAATTTTTCTAATAACAATCTATGACTTCTGGGCACAGCACTATCCACCTATACAGGCCCTTCTACTTGACAGACAGACAATTGGTACCCCAGGACCTCCTGCTAGTGCAATTGAACTCCATACGCTTGCGCCCCCTTGTGTGCAAGGGTGACATTGCATGCCTGTGTCATTCAGTGCCTAGTTTACATGGGACCTGGAGAGTTGAACATGGGTCCTTAGGCTTCTTAGGCAAGTACCTTAACCCCTGAGCCATCTCTCCAGCCCAACTGTCTTTTATAACATATATATTATTAGCTAGTGAAGCAGTAGTTTTCCATATGGCTTATTCATTACAACTTTAATTTTGATTTACCTTCCTCCCATCACTCCTCTCTTCCCTCACCCATTTAGACTAGCCCACCCCCAGTATTTTGCCTTTCTACTTAACATATCTACTATGGCCTCTCCTTAAGCACTCTCCCCTCCTTCTTCCCTCATAGTCCCTTTCTAGCTTCCTGGTCTGTGCATGTGATCCCAGTCCTTGGCATTACCCTAATGACTCTACTTGTTACTATAGAGACACTTGTTCACCCATGTTTATTGCTGCTCTATTCATAATAGCTAGGGAATTGGACCAACCTAAATGCCCTTCAACTGATGAATGCATAATGAAGATGCGGTACATTTACACAATGGAGTTTTATTCAGCTGTAAAGAAAAATAAAATTATGAAATTTGCAGGGAAATGGATCTGGAAAAGATTATACTAAGTGAGGTAACCCAGACCAAGAAAGTCAAATGCTGCATGTTCTCTCTCACATGTGAATGATTCTTACATTCTGTTCTGAGGACATCTGGAAGGTCCTATCAACCTTTTAAAGAACATCTTCCAGGTCAAACTATTTTCATGATAACTCTAAGACACTGATTATTCCCTTTGCTCTAATTTTCTCAAGATTGTGTAGAAGAAATTTTTGGACAGTTTATAAACTCTATGATATATGATGGTATCACTTTCCCATGTGTTAAGTACTTTTGTAGGGTGTGTGTGTGTGTGTGTGCACATGCATGCAGGTACGTGTGTTTATGTGGTGCATTATGCATGTGTACACACATGCATGTGGGGTCCTTAAGACAACATCAGGTGTCATTCCTCACGAATGTCATGCACTGTGTGTATGTGTGTAGAAAAGTTTATCATCGGCCTGAAACTCACTAAATAGGTTAGACTGGTTGGCCAGCAAGCCCCTAGGGCACTTGCTGTTTCTGCCTGTCAAGTACTGAGATTACAAGTGTGGGCCACCTCTTCTGGCATTTTATGTGGGTTTAGATTCTCTGCAGCTCAGGTGTGCTGCAACCTTTAGGCACTTGGCTCTCTGGTCCACTAGACCCGCAAGCTTTCCCAAGAACACCATGAATATGCCATTTGTTAAGTTCTATCTAAGGTTTGGGTGAACCATCAGCCTTGCAGCTGTCCACATGGGCAAGCAGAGTGCTTTCAGTCCATCAGAATGACCATCATGACTTCCATGTGTGCATCTGTCAGCTGCTACCAAGGCTTCTGAGCCTCTCCTTTGCCATCCTTCCAAGGGCACACTGACAAAGCCATGCTTGCTCCCAAGGAGTGCATAGTCTGGCTAAAGGAATTGACATTTAGGGACCAGAGAGTTAAGCAGAAATCTGAAGCCACAAGTGCTTAGAGCTGCCTTGTAAAGCTGAAACTTAGCTTCCCTGGAGGCCAGAGGAGGACTCTACTCCTGAGAGGGACAAAGTCCATTACATAGCAGAAGAGTCTGCAGTGAGGCAATGCCATGAAGAAGTGCTGCTCAGAACTCTTGTGGGGGGGCATATGGTGGACTGGATGGAGGTGGAGTGTGCAAGGCTGGTGATACCAGGCATTCCACCGAGGGAAGATCCCATAGGACAAGGCCTTTGAAGGTGTTGCTGGAGTGGTATGCTCTGTGGTTCACGTGTGGGCTGGAGGAGCAAGCGTAGAGGCAGTGTGACACTTGAGGGGAAGAGATGCACCTGAACTGCAGAATGTCAGGAAGGGAGAAGACAGCCTGACTCTGAGTTCAAGGACAGCATCCTAGGCTAGCGGGATCACTAAGTCTAGTTTTTCCTCTCAAGCATGCCTTTCCTGTCAGAGACAATAGATGGCTACTGGGACCCAGGGGCAGCATGGTGTGGCTGTCTTTCTGTGGATGACACTGGATAAGCCACTTTCCAAAGGGGCATCACTCTCCTCAACACCAAGCTGTTGGTGTGTCAGGTCTGGTCCTTAGGAATCTTGTGGGCTGATGGCCTGGGAGTCCATGTTACAAACATTACCTTGGCCTTTCCTCCCTCTGAAAGTACCTCAACTGTGGCAAAGTTTTGTTTACAAGAAGATACTGATAAAAGTCAGGACTGAGGGCTGGAGAGATGGCTTAGCGGTTAAGCGCTTGCCTGTGAAGCCTAAGGACCCGGTTCGAGGCTTGGTTCCCCAGGTCCCACGTTAGCCAGATGCACAAGGGGGCGCATGCGTCTGGAGTTCGTTTGCAGAGGCTGGAAGCCCTGGCGCGCCCATTTTCTCTCTCTCCCTCTATCTGTCTTTTTCTCTGTGTCTGTCGCTCTCAAATAAATAAATTAAAAAAAATAAAAAAAAGTCAGGACTGATAATACTGAGGTTTTGCTATATTCTAAGTTTGTGTTATACATTACCTACACAGCATTATATTGAGATGAGTGTGTGTGTGTGTGTGTGTTCATGTGCATGCACATGTGTATCCTGTGCCTATGCATGTGTGTGTGTGCATTCCCGTGAAGGTCAGAGGACAACCTTGGGCGTTGTTTCTCAGGTGCTGTCCACCTTTTCTGAGATAGTCTCTCAGTGGCCTGGACATCACCAAATAGGCTAGATTAGTTTGCCAGTGAACCCAGTGATCTGCCATCTTCTCAGCTCTGGGTTACAAGTACATGCCACTATATCCAGATTTTTTTTTTTTTGCAATGTGGGTTCTGGGAATTGAACTTGGTTCTCATATGTGCAAGGCAAACACTTTGCTGACTGAGCCATTTCCCCAGCCCTTTCCTGAGTAGCTTTAGCAACCTTCCATCAATTAGCTTTGAATTGGGCTAAAGTATAGGAAACAACTCAGTGTGATTCAAATCCATAGGAAAAACTTTTTCATGTCATAAGAAACCTGAGCCTATACTCCTAGCTGCTCTGGAGGTTGAGGCAGGAGGATCACAAGTTTAAGGCTAGTTTTGGCTGCAGAATGAATTGCAAGACAGCCTGGGAGAATAATTGAGATCCTATCTCAAAATAAAACATAAAAGATTGAGAATACACCTTAGTGACAGAGCACTTGGCTAACATGCATGAGGCCTTAGTCCAAGTCCCAAGTACCACTGAAACAAAACTAAACAAGTCAAAAAACCTGCAGTCAGTTGCCTGTTGGCCATGACTGAGAGCCTTAAATGTGTCAGGTTAAAGGTGGGCTTGACTTGGCTTTACCTTCATGGCCACATAAAGGCTGCTGCAACTCTAGTCACCACTTTCATGAAGGCAGGATGCTTGGGATGGCAAGAAACAAAACTACCACAGCTGTCTATTGGTCTCTCCTTCCTTCCTTCTTTTCTTCCTTCTTCCCTCCTTCCCTTCCTCTCTCCCTGCCTTCCTCCCTTTTTCTTCCCTCCCTCTCTGTTCCCTCTCTCCCTCCCTCCCTCCCTCCCTTCCTTCCTTCCTTCCTTCCTTCCTTCCTTCTTTCCTTCCTTCCTTCCTTCCTTCCTTCCTTTCTTCCTTCCTTCCTTCCTTCTCCCTCGCTCCCTCTGTCTTTATTTTTCTTCTTTTTTCATCAGTAAGGAAAATCGTTACTCATCTCCCTTATTAGAGAAGATGAGCCACTTCCAAACTCTGAGTGATAGCATTACTCTTCCCTAAAGCCCCTAGTTCATGCTCCTTTTGTGTTCTGAGTCAGCCGAAGCTGCTTGCAATTGCTGTACCCCACTGGAAGCTTTTGTATTCTTTTGGCATCACATATCAAGGCATGGTATGTACTCACATCTCCGTCTCTTCTCCCAAAGCTGGCCTGCCCTTCTGGGTGGGGACTTTGTGTTTCTAATTCTAATTTGCAACTTGTTTCAAGGTCTATGCTATGGGACAGGCACTCTTGACGATGTTTGGGGAAAGAACTGTATTTAACTATAATTGGCAAATAGACATTTTCTGGATTGGTTATTTTTCTCACTGCAGTGACCAAATACCTGGCAAAACCAACTTCAAGGAGGAAGGCTTTACCTTGGCTCACGTCTAAGGGACCACCATTCAGCGTGGCAGGGAAGGGGAGGCAGCTCCACAGGCTGGAAGGGGAGAGAGATCAACTTGTTTTCTCCTTTGTGTGTGTGTACTTGTTCATGTATGTACGTATAAGCGTGTGTGTACACATGGTCATGTGTGCCTGTGTGGGTGTTTATGGAGGCCAGAAACTGGCATTCGGTGGTGCCTTCCCAGATTGCTCTCCACCTTATTTTTTGAGACAGGGTCTCTCATTAAACCTCGTGTTAACCAATTCTGCTCAACAAGCTAGTCAGCAATCCTGAGTGATCGTAGTGACTCCACCTACCCAGGACTGGGATTACAAGGGCGCACCACCATGCTCTGCTTTGACATGGGTGCCAGGAATCTGAACTTGGGTACTCATGCTTCTGCAGCAAGCACTTTATCCGCTGAGCCATCTTCCTAGCTCTTACTTTTTTATTCAGTTTGGGATCTCCAGCCCACAGAACGGTGTTACTTACATTTAAGGTGGCCTTTCCACATCAGGTAACCCAATCTAGAAATTTCCTCATGGACATACCCAGAGGTGTGTCTCCTAGGTAATTGTAGATCCTGTCAAGTTGGCAATCCTAACTCTCATACTTGTTTTCCTTATTTCTGAGTGCCTTGGTACCTGGTCATCCCCTTCTCTGCTCCACCCTGTCTGGTTTCCTCCTTCCTAAGTCTTTCCCATGGCTTCCTTATACCCCGGAGGGTTAGTCCCATTCAGACTAACACATACCACTTGTTGAGCCTTACCCCTGCCCTTGACTTTGAGTACCCAGCTGGCTCAGCCATGGACCATGAGGGTCAGCAAGAATCACTGAGACACAAGGTGAATGAGGCTTGCTTTGTTGTGTTCTTCCACTAGAAAATTACCAGATAATTATTCCATTGCTGGGATTTAATTTAAATGGAAGCATAGACCTTGAAACAAGTTGCAAATTAGAATTAGAAACACAAAGTCCATACTTTCTGCAGTTCTGATTTCTGCTGAGAACTGTGGAGAAGGCCAAGGGCAAGTCAGAGGCTATCATAGGGGCAGGATCCTCTTCCCAGTCTCCAGTCGCTTTGTTCTCACTGTTGGCTTCCAGTGGGGCTGTGGGAAGGCCTTGCGCTGGTGGTACACAGGCTGTCTATGATGTATTGCACCGGCTGTAAGGGTGGTGTGGTGGGGAGGGCTTGTGGAAGGGCTGCAGTTGTCTTTTTCTTAATCTCTAGGACTCAGGTATTGACATAATTGGTTCCTGAGGATGGCATGAAATTTGGGTATGTAAGTCAAACAGGTATTTTGGGGTTCCTCACCCATGCACCAATATGCACCAATATGATATGTCAACATACCAGTAATTTTGGGGTGTCTCCAGGTTCTTGTCTTATGAATTTGAAGAATGAAATCCATAGACCAGAAGATAGGGTTCAGAGAGATTTTATCATAGCTTATAGGTTTAAGGAGGGAGGCCTAATGGAAGGGAGGAAGACATAGCTCTTGCCCAAGGAGTCAAGAGAGGGTTTGATAAGCCCACCTCAAGACTCAGGTTGGGGTTTTTTATGAGCCCCATAGATGGATGGCTGGTTTAGCTAGTCTAGTCCTGACTTCAGGTGTTTGAGATCAGGATTATTGGACAGGGGCAAATTTCCCAGAAATCTTAATTCTCTAGGAAAGGGCTTCTCAAGAGGGAGTGGAAGGACTCCCTGAGGCAAGGAAAGGCCAGACCTTTCTGATGTTCCTGACCTGTAGTAAAGTGTAATGGACTGGATTTTCTCCTACAGGCCCAAGAACAATTACTATGTCTAGTCAAGGAGAAAGCTATTCACTTTGGGGTCCTGCAACCCCTAAACTGCCTCATGTGTCTGGCTTAAAACTCATCCTGGCTCATGTTCCCCTTTAGAGCCTCCCTCCCCAGCACACTCAGAGGGAGGAAGACAGAAATCCCTGCGGCCAGCAGCCTGATTCTCAGGCCCTTTCACCCACAACCCCTCCCCTCCCTACTCTGTACGGACCCTTACAGACGGCGGCTGAACACGCTCTGCGCAGTTCTCACAACAAGCCGAGGGCCTTTGCTTTGGGTTCCTGCCACAACTCCACGGCGTCTTCCTCCACCATGCTGTGGTTGGCTTCATGCTTTTCTTTCTTGTGTGTATACATATTCATGTTTGTACATGCATGTGCATATGGAGACCAGTGGATGCCCTTGGATGTTGTCTTTCTGAAACTGTCCACTATTTTTTTCTTCAGAAACAACATCTCTCACTGGCCTGGGATTCACCAACTATGCTAGACTGGCTGTTCAGCAAGCCCTAGGGATCTGCCTGTCTCTGCCTTTACAGTGCTGGGATATAAGTGTGTATTACTGTGTCCCTCTTTTTTAAAATGTGGATTTTGGAGATTGAATTCAGGTTCTCATGTTTGCGTATCAAATAGTTTACTAACTGAGTCATCTCCCATTAGTTTTCTTTCTCCTTGTGGATTTGCCATATCCGTGGGGACAGGTGATGTGTCCTGTTCCCTTTTGAGTCAGATCAGCACTCTATCATCCAGGGTTGGGGTCTTTAGGCTTCACCGGCAAGCGCTTAACCACTAAGCCATCTCTCCAGCCATCACAGCCTCATTTAAAATGATTGGATAGCAGTCTTACCATCTACATACGTGTGTGTGTGTGTGTGTGCATGTGTCACAGTTTGCTCACTCAAATAGCTATCATCAGACATGGAGATTGTTCCTTGCTTTTACTGCTATACATAGTACTTTAATAAATGCCTGTGCCTGTGGAAGAATACACTTTTGTGCTCATGTATTGTTTTGTTAGAATACATTTACATGAGAGTAATTCATAGGTCAATATGCTGGCACATTTTGGCAGTTTTTGACATGAGCATTCAAGTTGCTTCCAGAAAAGTAATATCAGGTTATTTTTCACAGAAGCTCACCAGATGAAAAGGTTTATTTTTTTCACATCCTTGCTTTGCTCCATTCAAATTTTCTTTTCTTTTGAGGCAAGTCAAACAGACTGGCCCTTTTTTATGGGAGAGAGGGAGAAAGAGAGAGGGAGAGAGAATTGGTATGTGAGGACCTCCAGCCATTGTAATCGAACTCCAGATGCATGCTCCACCTTGTGCACATGGGTGACCTTGAGTGCCTGCGTCACTTTGTGCATGTTGCTTGTGTGGGACCTGGAGAGTCAAACTTGGGTCCTTAGGCTTTGTGGGCAAGCACCTTAACTGCTAAGCCAGCTCTCTGGACCTCCATTCAAATTTTATTATTTTGTCAGTTTGGTGAGGTTGTGTTTTTGAAAAACCAACCATTTCATTGCTGTTTTAAATTGTACTGTCATATAGTTAAACAGAAGAACATGTAATGCCCATGACTTGTTTTTCCTCATTCTCAGTGTTGCATTAAGAAGAGCAGAATTCTCTGGGTATACAGCTATTGAAATAGTACATTAAGCCTCCCCCACTGTAAGTGGAGGTGGATCTTTGTTCATTCTTCACTGTGAGAACTTGAAAGAGGTCCTGAAGATAAGTTACCTTAGACCAGGCTCAAGATCTCTGTTGACCAAGCCAGCAGGGATTTGGACTCTGCCTTTGGCCCCGCAGAACCTCTGTCCATTGGCAAATGAGGATTCCAGTATGACCTTTGCAGGTCTCTTCTTCTGTCTTCTGTTCCAGGCAGTTAGGATTCTCTTTAAGTTGGGGGGCGGGGCAAGTGGTTTATCCTGTGATCTCAGTTCCCTGAAGGATCTAAGAACAGTTTATTTTTTCATTTTTTAAAAATACTTTAAAATATTTTTTATTTATTACATTGAGAGGGAGAGAAATAAGCAGAGACACAGGCAGATAGAGAGAGAATGGGCACACCAGGGCCTCTAGCCACTATGAACAAACTCCGGATGTGTGCATTCCCTTGTGCATCTGGCTTATGTGGATCCTGGGGAATCAAACCTAGGTTCTTTGGCTTTGGAGGCAAGCGCCTTAACTGCTAAGCCATCTCCCCATCCCTATTTTTTATTTGTATTTATTTATTACTTATTATTTTTATTTATTTGAGAGTGACAGACAGAGCGAGAAAGGCAGATAGAGAAAGAGGGAGAGAATGGGCGCGCCAGGTCCTCCAGTCACTGCAAATGAACTCCAGATGCATACACCCCCTTGTGCATCTGGCTCACGTGGGTCCTGGGGAATTGAGCCTCGAACTGGGGTCCTTTGGCTTCACAGGCAAGTGCTTAACTGCCAAGCCATCTCTGCAGCCCCTTATTTATTATTTTTTATTGACAACTTCCATAATTATAAACAATAAACCATGAAAATTCCCTCCCCCCTCACTTTCCCCATCATAACTCCACTCTCCATCATATCCTCTCCCCCTCTCAATTATAGTCTCTCTCTTCCTCCTATTATGAGTGTCTTGTATAGGTAGTGCCAGGTACTGCGAGGTCATGGGTATCCAGGCCATTTTTTGTCTGGAAGAGTGCATTGTAAGCAGTCCTATCCTTCCTTTGGTTTTTACATTCTTTCCACAACCTCTTCCACAATGGACCCTGAACCTTAGAAGGTGTGATAGAGATATTTTAGTGCTGAGCCCTCCTCTGTAACTTCTTCTCAGCACTATGGTACCTTCTGAGTCATCCCAGAGGGCACTGCCATCTAAAAAGAGAAGCTTCTGTAACCAAAGAGAGAATAGCATTAATATATATGGGTATGAACATTAAGAGAAGTTCTTAGTGGGCAGTTTGGTGAGCATATTATATGCATATAGCCAGATACCAGCAGGCGTTACATCCCTAGGATTCATGACCTCCCTTGTCATAAGTTTTCAATATCAGGCATGCATTTCCTCCCTTGGCCTCCAGTCAAATTAGGGACTGCTTGGTTTTCCTCATAATAGACATGCCACTGTTGCACTCATTGGCTCCTTTGGCCTGGTGGGCTAATCTTAAGGCTTGCAGTGTCCACTGTTGTTTATCTCCATGGATGATTTTTCTCTCTCCCATGGAGCTGCACACAGCATAGCTTTTTCCAGCTTTCTGTCAGCTGGTCTACAGGGAGGGTTTTTTTTAGCTCAGCTCCAGCAAGATTTCTCAGTGACCTTGCAGCCCAGGCATATGGAGTCTTCAGCAGTAGGGTCTTACCATCTATCTCTGGTGAGAAACCAAGAGCCTCGGCAATGGCTTGTAATGTTTTGGGGGTGTCAGGGACCTCTCTGGCCAACAACTCACTGGAAGGTATACCATCCCTGACAGTGAAAATTTTCTAGTAACAATCTATGGCTTCTGGGTGTGCCATTGTCCAAAACGTAGGTTACCATATGGCTTATTCATACCCCCTAAGAGCAGATGTTGATTTTCAGTTTCTGAGCTCTTTCTTCTTGTGAGGATGGGAATGGCACTTTCACGTTTCTGTCCTACCTGTAGGGGCATTGTGAGAAACTTGTCTCTGTTACTGGTCTTGCCACAGGTGTTAGGTACTTTTCCTGTTGCTGTGACAAAATACCTGATAAAAGCAACATAGGAAGGCAAGATTTATCTTGGTGCACTGCTTCAGGGTGTGGTTCCTCATGGTGGGGAAGGATGGTGCTAAGAGTGGCTCTGGCTGTGGTGGCAGAGTCAGGAAGCATGGAGAGATGAATATTGGTGCTCAGTTGACTTCCCCCTTTTTTCCTTTGCATTCAGTCTGAGACTCCAGTCCATGCCGGTATCACCCTCATTCATTCCTTCGGTTTTATGTGGCTGCTTTCCTTTTAGTTCTTTGACTTAGTTTTGACTTAGTTTTCTTCCTCTTCTCTTGTTTGGTTACTCTCTTCAGGGAAATGGACCATCTGTATGTTGCAGGCATAAGATTCACCAGGGTAAAGAACATGTGCAGTTTTTTCAGCTCATAGAAAAGCAGGAAGCTCAAAGACATTGCCTAATGTGCAGGCTGAATGCATAGACAAGTGAGCAAAGGGATGTCAAATGTAGAGTGTCTGCTCTCATTTGTGCATTTCATTTCCATGCTTAAATGTATCTGACCATGTCTTCAATAGTCAACATTTTCTAGCTTTAAAAAATGTTTCATTTTGGCTCTAATGTAGGAATGTGCAATTGACCACTTGTTCTAAAATAATTTAATATAATCACTATGTTGTTTTTTTTTTGCTCATATGTGTGTGCACATGTGTGCAATGTGGTATGTGTGTGTGGTATATGTGCATGTGTATCTGGTACCTAATACACTTGACTGCAGTGGGTAACTCCTGCCTGCAGTGCTAGGGGCGGAACATCCAGTGTCCAGTTCCATCACTCTTCTGCCTGCTCTTATTTTTGAGCTTTATTCTCCTTTTGACTATTTCTGAAGCTTGAGGGACTCTGGAGATTACCAGGTCTCTGCTCTCCTGCAGGAATGGGGTTACAAAAGCTCATGACATGCCCAGCTGTTTTACATGTGATCTGGAAAAATGACCTTGGGAAGCCCCAGGCTTCCTCAGTCCCTCCTTAGATGTCTTTCATGTTAAAGGAATTCCCCCTCCTGTAAAACACCTGGATAAGAGTCACTAGGCTTGCCTATTACCTACTCAGAAACTCTCTGGTTTATAGAAACTTTATTTTCTTTCTATCTCTTAAGCTCTAAAAGACCCCAATCTTCATCTCTAAATGGGTTTTCTATTTACTGGAACCTCACTCTTGCCTCCTCTTGGGAAAGAGCTCTGCATTCCCTCCTTCTCCTAAGTTTTATCCATAATTAGTAAAATCTTTCCAAACGTTAGCATTTATGGCCTGTGGATTTCATTCTTTGAATTTATGAGACAAGAACCTGGAAGCCACGGACTCAGTGGGAGTTTCATGTGACCAGGACAGTCCAGCGATCTAATTCCTGGGTTGAAGCCCAACTAAGAGCTGAGAAAGGCTCCGTCAGTCTCAAAAACTTGCCACTTCCTGCACCATTTTTGTCTTTGGGAGATCTTTGAAACTTTCTAAATTCATTGAGTGTAAAGAAGCTGAGGGGGAGAAAGATGAGGAATTAGGATGCTCCACCTACTTACTTACTTGGCTTAAGATTTTTTTTAATAAAAGATAAGATTGATTGCATCACAGAAGTATACAGAAGAAAATAAGCCCCGGATGGCACACTTGTTACTGAGTATATTTCACAGTTATCAAGTAAGGCCACAGGAAATATAAGGAAGTGGAAAGTGAAAGCCTCACTTCCTGTTTCCTGTTCCTCTCCCTGGAGGTAACTACTTCCAAGTGTGTCTCTGATTCCTTCCAGAACAAGGTTGCATACCTCATCAGCAAACATCAGATTCCATCCAACCTGAGATGCTTTAGTGCCAGCCCTTCCTTTGTCTTAATGGAATGCAGCAATGGGTGGATGTTTCCATAGTAGTCATCCATTTGTTTTGAATCAGGGTCTCTCTATGTAGTTCAGGTTGGCCTGGAACCCACTGTGTAATGCAGGCTGGCCTGGAGCACATGATCTTCTCGCCTCAAACTCCTGAGTGTGAGTTTACAGGAGGGTGCCACCGTGTTGATGAGTGCTGTTTACACAGACTTTCTAGATTACCTCACTGAAGGAGAGGGGGCAAGGGCATCTCAGAATTAGTGAAGCAGAGACTAAGTATGTCCAAGTGGTTTATGTTTTATTTATTTTTACCTTAAAAATACTATTTATTTATTTGAGAGAAAGAGAGAGAAGAAAGAGAAAGAAAGGGTGGTGTATCAGGACCTCATGCCACTGCAAATGAACTCTGGCAAGGGGACACTGGCTATAAAACCATGAGCCCACCCCCAACAATACATTGCCTTCAGGAAGTGTTAATTCCCAAATCTCCATCAGCTGGGAACCTAGCATTCAGAACATTTAAGTTTATGGGGGACACCTGAATCAAACCACCATATTGTCCTATTTTTATTTCATATATATATTTATATATATTAAATGTAGATTCCATAATGCAATATTTGTCTTTCTGAATTTATTTAATTTCATTCATCATTATAATGTCCAGTTATATCCACTTTCCTTTAACTAACATATTTTTTATGGCTGAATAAGACTCCACTATGTATATGTAGCACTTTTTTTTTTTATCTGTTCAAGTTGATGGTGATGGACATTGAGACTGGTTTTGTGTCTTGGCTATTGTGTATAGTGCTGGTGTAAATATAGTTGTGCAGGTGTGTCTGTGATCTGCTGACTCAGACTCCGTTGGGTATATACCCAGGAGTAGTAGATCTTCATCCACAGTTCATGTAGGGTAGAAAGATGAATCTTCTTAGATACTGATATTCAAGGGGAGAGTCTCCTCTGATACAGCTAGATAGTACTAGAAATGTTTCTTTCTTGGAACTCTCAAAGAGAAACAACAATTCTACCTTATCTTTGCAAGATTTTATAGTGACTAACATCCACAAAGTGTGTAAAGGTGGAACATTCAGGGTTCAAAGTTTAATTTTATAACAGAAGTGATGATGTGCCATGTTCTGCGATCACAGGTGCTGGAGTCTCTTGCTTGCAGATTAATCTCCTGGCCTTATGTGTTAGTCAGGGTTCTCTAGAGGAACAAAACTTGTGGAATGAGTATGTATTACACAGAAGACTTATTAGACTGACTCACACATTGTAGGCTGGGTTGTCTAACCATGGCTGTCTACAGACTGGCAAGGCTGAGAATCCAGTCAGTGCCTCAGTCCACAAGGCTAGATGCTTCACCAGTTGCAATCTGGTGCTCAAGGTCTGGAGGGTCCATGAAGAGTCAGTGCTTCTCAGGACACACTGGAAGGCTGGGGAAACTGGGTTCTGATGGCAGCAAAGGGTAGTGGCAACAGGGCAGAAACACTCACAAGCAAGGAGTGAACAGGAGAGAAAAATAAGCAAGCAAGCAAACAAAAAACCCCAAAGAGTCTGTTTTCCCCTCAGATTCCCTTTTTAAAAAGAATATTTATTTTTATTATTTATTTATTAGAGACAGAGGGGAGAGAAAGAGAGAGAGAGAGAGGAGAGAGGAGAGAGGAGAGAGAGAGAGAGAGAGAGAGAGAGAGAGAGAGAGAGAGAGAGGGGGAGAGAGAGAGAGAGAGAGAGAATGGGTGTGTCAGGGCCTCTAGCCACTGCAAACAAACTCCAGACACATGTGCCACCTTGTGCATCTGGCTTACATAGGACCTGGAGAATTGAACCTGGGTCCTTAGACTTCACAGGCAAATTCCTTAATCACTAAGCCATCTCTCCAGCCCCCCTCAGACTTCTCTATATCTGGGCCATCACCAGAAGGTGCTGCCCACTCTGGGAGAGGGTCTTCTCTCCTCATTTAATCTTTCCTTTAAATATACTCACAGACTTGCCCAGAAGTATGCTCCTTACACAATTCCAGATCCAGACAATGGTGATTAACTATTATATCTTACTTCTGGGATGGAACCCAAGCTGCCAGTAGAATGAACCAGGGTTTTAAACCATCCCAGAGATGACTGTAGATGTGGGGAATAAGATTGGTGTAGCAAGAACGCATTAACATATTTTTATTTATATGTAAGTTACTCGATCTCTCTCCCTGGCTATCTGCCTCAGTCATTGAATTCATTGGATATTTGTCGACCATCTACTCTGCATCAGGCACATTCCTACATACTGGAGAAGCAGTAGTGAACAAACAGGAAAGCAATCTGTTTTCAAGGAGCTTCAATGCCCCAAGGGGGACACAAAGAACCCCCAAGTGTGTTATTGTGCCAGGAAGTGATGTTATATAACTGATGGAGAAACACCAGTCAGACCAAAGACCCAGAGTGACCACACTGAGCCTGAGCTGGCCATTTGCAGTTTCACTGCAGATGGTGTTTACGGAGAATGAACTCCTTCCTGCGACCACCATGCCTGGATCTTGCAGCTTTTGTTGATGGTAGGAGTTAAACCCCAGGGTAATGTACCTGCTGGTACCTCTCCAGTAGCTTTCTAGCTAAGGCTGTAGCTGGGGTCGGCAGCGGCGTTAAAAAATATGTTAGTACTGATAATACATGGCCTGGCTTTTGGAAGGGTGTCATGTGTGTCACAAGGAGCTGAGTCGGGATGGTGGCAGACGTCAGAAGTGGTCAGCTCCTGTGTGTGTCCCAGGCCTACTGGATTCTCTGGTGGTTTGGTTTTAGGATGAAAGGGAGAGAGAAAGATCAAGGATATCTCCGAGAATTTGGTTGATGGGAATGAGAAGAAAACAGTCAGGGAACAGATAGGGTAGGGCAGGATGAGAAGGGGGCTGGAGAAATATGTGTCCCTGGAGACATGCCATGTAGATGGCACTTGAAGCCACAGGACTGGAGGAGTTTGCTGAGGACTTATTTGGCCACACCTGCAGTGAGAGGCTTGGCATCATTCATATTCTCTCTCTATCTCTCTTTCTCTCTCTCTCCAAGTAAAAGTTACTCATTTGGGGCAAACTTGTCATATGGTAAAACCTATTTCCTCATCCAGAGGGTAAGGTGCCCTGTTATCTCCACAGACCAGATGGAACATTAAAAAACTGTGTGTGACTCACATGCTAATCTGTAGCTTTCCCCCTAAACCCCACATGCCTGCTTAAAAAATTTTTTTGTTTCCTTTTTTTTTTTTTTTTTTTTTTTTTGCCTTGGTAGCTATCCTGTGTTGGCAAAATATATAAGAAGGCCAGAATCAAAGCACACACTGTTTTTATTCTCCCAACAAGAATGCTTGTCTCATAGATATGTTTTGGAAGTGGATAAAGAAGAACATGCCAGTATGCTCCCAGACCTGCACAGAACCATACGCTCTGCATTAGCTCAGCCGCACCAGAGGAAAGGCAAGCCCATCCATCCGCAAGCTGTGAGATTCGGAAAGGCAGCTTTTGTTTGTGCTTTTCCAGTAACGTATGTGTAAGCACTGTGGTTTGGATGCAAACATCCCCTGAAGCCCGCATGTTACAGGCGTGCTCCCCAGGGGGGTGCAACAGTGAGGACTGTGGACCTTTAGGAAGCAGGGTTCGGGCTTGTTGAAAGCATGTTCTTGAAGGGTATTGTGAAACTCTGGCTCCTTGTTTCTTGTTTTTGTTTCCTGGCCATAAAGTGAGCAGCTGGCTTTCCTACATATTTCATTCCCCCATTGCCATCAACTGTACTCCATGGGGACCCCCAGCAATGCACCTGCTTGATTATGGAGTGGAACCTTCAAAACTGTGAGCTGAAAGAAGACTTTTTTTTCTTTGTAGTTAGTTAGCTCAACTATTTTGTTACAGTGAAGGAAAGATTAATTGCTTAGTAAGAATCTGAGATTTTCTCACTTAGAGTGCAGAAGCTACATTATTCACTGAGCAGTTCTCATCACCAAGAGGAGAGAAATAAGAATCTATGATGTGCCTACCATGTACCAGGTAATTTTCAGAGATATTGAGGCAGATTGTGGTGTTCCACAGGGTCTTGGTTATGAATGGAACCTGGTTTGCTTAAAGAAGTCGTTCAGGGACTACCTGGGTACATCTCTGGAACAAAAGCCCTTTCCATCCTGGAAAACCCAAGTACTAGGGGAGTTTTTCAATCTGTAGTGGTCACATGTGGTTGGGCCCTCAATGCCCTCTTTGTGGATGCCCTAGGTGCGAGAGACCCAATGAGGACTCTTGAGGACCCCTCAGTATCATTTTTTACTAACTTACCTTTCCTAGGCTCCTGAGTTCTCCAAGTGACCAGGGATGGTCCTGTGCCTGAACTAAAATGTAAGGTTGCAAAGCAAAGGCAAATCCAATAAAGATTCTCAAAGCTGTGTGAGGGCCATCTGCAGTCAGTTGTGAACGTGGGCTGTTCTCTGATCTGCTATTCTCTAACATAGCTTCTTTGTAATGGTTTCTGAATGTTTTTATTTATTTATTTATGCATTTATTTTTAATCCCAGTGGAGACTCTACTATAGTTTTCATGTGACATGTCCTCCCTAGGCTCATCTAGCAAGCCAGCTAGATAAGACCATGTCCCAGGGATTCCCTGTTTCCACCTGCAGGCTGGTATTATAGGCAGCTGCTTTACCCTCACAGCATCTATGTGGGAACTGGGAATCCCAACTCTGGTCCTCTTGCATGACAAGCACTTTGCTGACTGAGACATCTCCCCATCACCAGTGGTACTTGTACTTAAACTATTGGACTAACATAATGCATCCAGATAGATGGGGAAAGACTGGTTTTAAGACTGACTCAAGGTCCACATTGCCAAGGTGTTTCTGAGATGGTTTCCTTATTTTAAAGATAAATATAAGCTTCAGGACCATTCCTGCTTCCTGAGCCCCCACCTTACTGTGGAGGATCAATAAAAATAGTCATGGCACCTTGCTCTTTCAGTGGAAGAATTCCCAATATCCTCTCCTTCATCATTTCCCTGGGCTTACTCCCCATATCCCATTTCTGATGTCTTTGGTCTCTCCCTGTGGCTTCTGCCTTGCGCTTACCAGAGATTGGAGTATGCAGTGCAGGTAACCTTGTTTTGTGTTTGTGGCATGACCAGCCCCCAAAGTATGAGAAAGATCCTGACCCTGAGAAGCAGAGGGCGGTTGAGGAAAGGTTCCATGGGGGCCAGTAGAAAGAAGCTGGAAGTTCTAGAACCCACTCTTTGTTTTCTTCTCCATTTTTGCTATGTGTAGGTAAAAAGTCATGCACCCACGACTTTGTCAGATGGAATAAGGATAAAGGAATCTAATTTCTACTTTTGGATGATGCTCTGCCTTTGTGGCCCTTTTGTCTGAGTCTCTTGATCATTTAAAATAGTTTGGCAGGGATGCATTTCAGAGTAGAGTGATAAAAAGAGTGATAAATAATTTATGAAGAATGGGACTCTTATATAACAGAAATAGGTAGTTGGATTTCAGTTCTACGTATGCAGCTGCTTGAGGGCTGCAAATATTAACATTATTGAAGCAAATAGAAGGATTGTGTCCAGCCCAGGCATCCTCCTTGAGCCACAGTCAGGAAGGGATAAAAGACCACGAAGTCATCAAGGTCAGGCTAGGGAGTCTCTCTTGTGCTGTTGCAAAGGCACAGAATTCATATGTGGAGCCATTTAATTTTGACTTTCCCTCTGCCAGGAAGAAAAAGACAAAGAGGGCAAGTCAGAATTGCTTTCAGTTCCAAGTTGGTTTTTCCAGTGGGATCATCTATCGTCTCTGTATCTGGCTTTGCCAGTTAAACACTAATAATGCCCATTCTCAGACATGATGAGTGAGTGCAATTTATTTCTGTATTCATGCCTTTCTTTTTAAGAGTATCTGCTAGGATGAATGTACAGGAGTAATATCAGGGATTAAATAAAATAGGCACTTCAGAGAAAACAAATATGCCAGGGGAGACTTCACTGGAAAAAAACCATTTTTACTTGTCTTTTCACACCCAGATTCAACAGACATTTGCTATGGGATTTCAATTTCCATAGATAAAAGTAAATGACCTAAAGTAACTGACTGGTTAGTAGTGTCTACCAAGAATTAAGTGTACTGAGCGCTGCAAGATGTGTTATATCCTTCTTCTTCTTTTTTTTTTTTTTTTTCAAGATAGGGTCTCTTGTTCTAGCCCAGGCTGATCTGGAATTCATTATGTAGTCTCAGGCTGCAATTCACTATGTAGTCTCAGGCTACCCTCAAACTCACAGTGATCCTCCTGCCTCAGCCTCCAGAGTGCTGGGATCAAAGATGTGTGCTGCCATACCCTGAAAGATGTATTATGTTCTTGATCACATTCAGTAAAAAACACTGGCTGGCTACTACTCTGCACCAGTTATTTTCATAGCCATAATTAAATACCCAAGAAGAAGCAGTTTAGAGAAGGAAAGGATTTATATTGTCTTACAGTTTCCAGGGAAAAGCTATCATGGTGGGAAAAGCATGGTAGGAGCAGACAGCTGTCATTCCATCATCACATCAGAAGGGAGGAAGTAGTATGAGACAGCAGATAGGGCTAATAGAACACTTGAAGGCCCACTCCCACAGACATGCTTCTTCCAGCATGGCTCCACTGCCTACAGGTTCTGTAATGTTTCTGAAAAGCTCCACCAACTGGGACTTAAATATTCAAACACATGAGTCTATGGGGGGCATTCCATTCAAACCACCCTATTCTGCCCCTGGATAGATGGATTCATAGCCATCTCATGGTATAAAATGTATTTAGTCCAACTTTAAAAGTTTCCATAGTATTTACCAGCCTCAACACCACTAAAAAGTCCAAAGTTGAAAGTCTCATCTGAATGAGACTCAAAGCAGTTTTTTTTTTTTAACTTATGAGATCTTTAAAATCAAAACATAAGTTACATACTGTGGTAGTTGAAATGTATGATCTCCATAGACTCAGGTGTTTTCTTAAATCTTGACACTTGGTTCTCTAGCCACCTACCTGGAGGAGGTGTCACTGGGGGTAGATCTTGGGGTCCAGCCCAAAGGTGTGTCTGGGACAGACCTGAATTTCAGTCCAAAAGTGTGGAGATGCTTGAGCTCTCTGGGGGTACTGCTTGCTGCCAGTCTGTGTTCCTGCTTTTTGGTGTGTGTGTTGGTGCTAGTGTTTTGCTTCCTGCAGTTTTTTTTTTTTTAAATGTCTGCTTGGGTCTGTAAAAGGGAGCAAGCTTCTTCTGCCACCTATGGAACTTCCCCTGGATGTGTAAGCATTAAATAAATCCCCTCTTCCTATACACTGTGTCTGGTTGGAATGTTCATCTCAGCAATGTGAGACTGACTACAAAACATACTTCAATATATGATTGTACAGAATGAACATTCCCAATTGAAAAAGGAAGGAATGGGAGCATAACAAAAAGAGTGGACTAAAGCAAAACCAAAAGTCAGCAGGGCAAACATCAAATTATGTAGCTCCATGTTAGGTATTTGGGATTTCTATTGTAATCCCTTGGACTATAAAAGGCTTGGGTGACTTTGCCCTACCAACTGTACTGCCTATGAGCTCTCCACTGGGAAGAATCTTCCCAGAGTTTACAGCTTTCTTAGGCAGTTGTCTTATAGCCCTGGCATTTCTTACTTCCTAAGGTCTCCATTGCAACTTACATGTCCCATTCACAGCTTCACCCAGTGGCCTCACAGCACTCCCTTGTAGGAGTTCCAACCCTGCTTCACATGGCTTAGCCTCAGTGGCTTTCTGGAACTATGGTAAAATCCATGACCTCCTCAATTTTGTTCCTTCCATTCTTCCAAAGCTGGTACCATGTGGGTGGGGTGGTGCTGCCAAGTTCTGTCAGCTTGGGATGAAGCTTTGCCTTGGAACACAGCTAGCTCTGTAGACTGACCTTGGGAAACAGAGACCTCCTGTATCATTCTCCCTTCATGCTTTTTCCTTTGAAAAGAATTAACATTCTTGCTTGCATTAAGTCTTTAGTGGGTTGGATCTTCCTCTTAGGGCATCCTTCATACTGTTCTTATGCAGAGCAGTTCGTTTACCCTTTTTTTTTGTTGTTGTTGTTGTTTTGTTTTTCAAGGTAAGGTCTTACTCTAGCCCAGGATGACCTGGAATTCACTGTGTAGCTCAGGGTGGCCTTGAACTCACAATGATCCTCCTACCTCTGCCTCTCAAGTGCTGGGATTAAAGGAATGCAACAAAATGTCTGGCTTTGATTTACCTTTAGTAGTGGTGCTCTCTTTAACAATTGCAGATGAAGTGGCTGATGTCTCTGGGCCTAGGACTTGAAACCTGCTTACTTTTCTTTCTGTTCCAAATTTTATATTTTTCTATTGTGCATTTTGCTTTCTTTCATTGTAGGTTTGAATGTGAGTAGCTAAGAGAAGTCAAACCAGGGAGTTCCCGTCTTGAACTTCCCTCCACCAAACACATTAGCCTACTACATTAAAAAAAAATTATTTTAGAGAGAGAGAGAGAGAGAGAGAGAGAGAGAGAGAGAGAGAATTGGCATACCAGGGCCTTGAACTCCAGATACTTGTACCACCTAGTGGGAATGTGAGACCTTTCTCTTGCCTTACCTTTGTGTGTCTGGATTACATGGGATCTGGAGAATCAAACATGGGTCCTTAGGCCTTGCAGGCAATCATCTTAACTGCTAAGCCATCTCTCCAGCCCAGTCTATTACTTTTAAATTTAACTTTGCTCAACTTTTCTGGACATGAGCAGAATGCTGCCAGATTGTTTGCCAGAATATCGCATGAATGACCTCTAGCCTAGTTCCTGGTAGAGTCTATATTCCCTTCTGGAACCTCATAACCTGAGCCTCCACCATCCACATATTTCTTCATCTCATGTTCTTCCTACTTCCCACCAGAATTGCCCATTAAGATCTTTTTAAATTATTGTAAGGCTTCTCTAGTTTCATGTTCCAAATTTGTCTAATTTCTCCTCAAAATTAGTTCTTAAAGACTCAGAACCACATGGTCAGGTTTATCATAAGTAATGGCCCCACTTCTAGGTACCAATTTTATGAATCTGCAATTTTCTTATTGCTGGGAAGTAATACTCAACCAGAAACAGCTTAAGAAAGATGAGGGTTTACTTCAGCTTAAAGTTTTGAGAGGAAGTCTATCATGGTGGGTCAAGCTCAGCAGAAACAGACAGCTGGTATCACATCAGCAGGAAGTAGACAACATGAGTCAGCAAGTGGAGCTGGGATATAACGCCTTGAGGCATGTTTCCCAGTGACATACTTCCTCTAGCAAGGCATCACTTCCTAAAATTGTACAACCTCCCTGGCACAGCACCACCAACTAGAGATTAAATACTCAAACACATGAATCTATGGGGGACATTTTATATTTTACATTCAAACCACCACATACTACTACCATATGGCTAGCTTGGCTTCCAAGCTCTTAGGTATCATGAATGATGTTATTCTTTCTCCAACGATATCTCAATGACAACAACTTGATCAATAAAGGCCTTCGTTTTTATTTTAAGTTTAGAGTTCCATCTCCTATGAACTCCCTTAAAGGCAGCTTATATCCAGCAGCTCAGAAAGTGGGCTGGAGTTGAATCCAGTTCGCAGGGTTCAGGTAGACAGAGCTATGGACATACCCTCTCAGAGAAATGCTCAGAGATTCCTGGTATATCCCATTTATCAGGCTTATTGAGAACTTTGGAAATTTCTGTATAAAGTTTATGTTTATATTATTTATTCAATTACTAGAGAATTCTTCATTTCTCCTGGGCTTATATACTTATTATGATTTCCTTCTCATATGTTTTCTAGGTTGTTCCATCTCTTGGGAACGCATTTTACTTTTTTTGTTTTCAATTTTCATTTGTGTTCTCTTTATAGGTTCACAGAAAATACAAAGAAAGGTACAGAGCTTTTCCATATGCATGTTACTCCCCATAGGCATAGCCTCCAAATTGCTTATCAGCGTCTTTCACAAACTGCAGAATTGCTAGCATTGATGAACTCACTCTGGCACATCACTATTTCCCAAACTTCATAATTGTATTAGGACTTGCACTTGTCTATTCTGTGAGTTAGACAGGTATGCAATGACATGAATACACTGTTATAATGCATTTCTCAGGCCTCTTAGATTTTTTTTTAATTTTTATTTATTTATTTGAGAGCGATAGACACAGAGAGAAAGACAGAGAGAGGGAGAGAGAGAGAATGGGCGCGCCAGGGCTTCCAGCCTCTGCAAACGAACTCCAGACGTGTGCGCCCCCTTGTGCATCTGGCTAACGTGGGACCTGGGGAACTGAGCCTCGAACCGGGGTCCTTAGGCTTCACAGGCAAGCGCTTAACTGCTAAGCCATCTCTCCAGCCCAGATTTTTTTTTAAGAGAGAGCGAGAGAGATTGAGACACAAAGAGAGGTAAAATTGGTGTGCCAGAGCCTCAGCCCCTGCAATCAAACTCCAGATGCTTGCACCACCTACTGGGTGTGTGCGACCTTGTACCTGCCTCACCTTTGTGCTAACCCATCTATCCCGCCCAGCCTCTTAGATCTTGATGGCAATTCTTTATTTTAAAATAGGTATTTATGAATTCCTTCTATATCTGAGCCAGCCACTGTGATAGGTGAATATGAATAAAGATGCATTCTTTGTTCACTAAGACTTTATAGCTTCAGGAGACAAATATGGAGGTAGATGTTTCTAAAACACTTTGGTCACTGTAGGGATAGAAGGTGCAGAGATTAAATCTTACATGAAAAGTGAAGGAAGGTTTTCTAGAGGAAGAGAAGCCTGAGACAGTAAAGTGCGTTTTGAGAAATGTAAGCTGTGTAGTGTGATGGCCATTGCATGGAGAGGTAGAGACCACTGGGAGATAAGATTATTGAATGGAAAACTCTGTAAAATGACTGGACTTATTGGTGAGGGTCTTTAAAATTAAATATTTGATGTGCACATAGAATAAGCCCAGTGTATAATGATAGGCAATCTACTCATGTTTCATCTTTTATACTGCAGATGAATTCTTTGGGAAAGTCCCAAAAGTGAACATTGGCCTCCTGAGCAGACCCTTTTTCTTGTTCAGAGGGACTCTGGCCAAGTGCCAGTCTGCTGTTGTCACAGGTCCTCTTTCTTTGTCATTGGTGACTTCAATTTGGATCATGGTAGCTTTCTTTCTTTTTTTTTTTGTGAAGTAATTTCAGCTTTGACATTAAATGTTTGATCTTGAGATAGTCACAAGCTCTCTTTGAGTCTCAGTTTACTTATCTGAAGAGAATGATGGCAGAGAGTCTGGTATAGAGTACTTGCTCAATAAGTTACTTCTCTCTGTAAATGTCAGATAACTCATTGATCTCAGAATTAATTCAGTCTTATTTCCTTCCACTATTTCAAGTGAGATGAAGTATGGAGTAAGTCCCCGGAAGTTGTTTAGTTAATTACTACAGACCCCTAACTAACATAAAACTCAAAAACCCAGGTTTTATGCTGGGAGCCTTATGCATTCTAAAATGGTTTTAATTGTAATTTTTGTATTCACTCTTCAGTGCAGAGGCATAATGTCACACCTGAAGAAATAGAGTTAGAGAGGTTCATGGTTTGTTTAAGATCATGTTGATGGGAAGATTCACATCCAAAGATTGTTAAATCTTGTCCTTTTCATCATGCCAAGCTTTCTGCTAAGTTCTAGGCATTTTTGTGAGCACTAGGGAATAGTAAATTTGAATAAGGCATGGAATCTTTCTCCAAGAATCTCATGTATCAATGAAGGTAGATAGATGTATTCACACAGCTGTTAGAAAGCAGTTGGAAGTTCAAAGGCAGGTGTGCAGAGGATCCTTTAGGAGCCAAGTAAAAAGATGCCCCCAAGGTGTGGGGGCACCATCTGTGGATCTTTAGTTTCCTTGGAATCCATCACCTCTGGTATGGGGTTAGATGCTAATGGTTAGACAGAGCCTTGGGGCAATGAGTTCTTCATGTCCTGGTGTTCAGGTAAAGTCACTGGATGTCACTTTGGAAGATATGTGTCTCATTGTAAAAGGTGTGCCTCAGCATGGTTTTTATCCATTTGCGTCATCTTTAGGGCAAAGTTAACTTTTTTTCAGCAGGGAGTGTAGCCCTTTTGCTTGCCACTTGTCAGTGTTTAGCATGCCACTGTGGCTTATTACTCCTGCTGTCTGCTGCCAAGAAAAAGTGTGTGTCTTCTGGGTAGGGCTCACAGAAGCCATTAAAGGAAATGAGGTAGGGCTGGGAGACTCAGCGGAAACATGGCTATCAGCACCATTGTTGCATTGCCATCTTCTCTCTTGTCTGCAGTCGCCACTCCCTACCCCAGTTGCCCTACTAATGTCCACCTTTCTCTTCATCCATTTCTTTAGACCAACCTTACTTGCCATCGATTCTATGTCAACAAAGTTGCAGAAAAGGGTTAGCCACAGTTTAGTAACAGGGGATCCTGCTTTAAGGGGCTCACTAGTGCTTGTGTCTCATGTTTGTGTACATGTGTGAGGTCATGAACATTTCAAGTGAGGCAGGATGCGTATCATGGCAAGAAGACGAGGAAGTCACTGCAGGGCCTTTGGGTGAAGACAGTTGAGTGACAATACGATCAGATTTGCATTTAGAAAAAAAAAGAATTATAACGAAACATAATGGTTTCACATCTTAGTGGGTATGAAGGCAAAACAAACACATCCAAGGCCTTTTAGAGTGGTGAAAGTTTATTACTTGTGTCTGGTAAGGAGAGTATGTCAGAGTCATCTCCAAGGTTTAACGCTCAGGGAAACAAAGGAAGCATGGGGATTTTACTTACGAGGCATATGGGTGGGCCAATTCTTATGCATGTTTAGTTGAAGCCATAATTATAAAAACAGTAAACACACTTTTGCACATGTTTAGCTTAAGGTCATGAAGCACATATGGGAAATATTTAAATAATAGATAGAAATGCCCCTGGGCACACTCAGCTTGTACCATAGGGTTTTAGCTGAAAATATAGGAAAGGATATTTTGAAGGAGAATTAGCACAGGCATCTGCCCATGAAGGTGCATGTCTTGCTTACTCGCTGACAGAAATACGAGGTAGTAGATTCTGAAAACCCAAAGGAAGGGGAAGGGTCAGTGCCTGATATTGTGGGAAGGTCCACTATTGTGAAAATGTCCACAGAATGCTGCTGCATGGACTTATTTGCCATAGCAGCAAGGCCTGTTTAGGTGGCCTGATGAGGGGTGGACTTGTATCCCAGTAGCTGAGGAGTAATGGGAAGTGAAAAAATGGTAATCAAGAGAGAAGACAGGTCCTCCTTGAAGTCTGACTGAAAGGGAAATAAGGAGGCACAGGAGCACAGAGAGTACTCAAGGTGAAAGTGGGTGAACACTTCAAGCCAGAGACATACTGAGCATCACCAGAAAACAGGAATGGTAGTGAGAGACTGTGCAGGTGCGATCTAAAGATCAGATTGGGAGATAATTATGTCAATTTATGTCCTGTGTGGGAGTGAAGGAGCAAGAGATGGATGGGCTGTCTTGCAGGAAAGGATGTGGAGCTGGCTGTGGGTGTTTTCTGTCTGGTAGTATCTGTTTTCTCTCTGAAGTAGGAGGCAAGACCCTCTTATGAGAGAGGGGGGGGGGCGTGTGATATTAGCAGAGATGGAAACTAGAGAAGAGTAACGTGCAAGGGAAAAACTACTATAGAGAATGCAAGAATGACCTTGGCCTGTGTGTGGTTTGTTTTCAGGTTGAAGGTCAAGAACTGTTACTGAGTGTCTATGCTTGTGGTTTCTTCATGGATAGTGGAATGGAGAGGCCACCTGACTTAATTTTCCCCAGGCCTGGTTTTTATCTGGATAATACAAATAGAAAGCAAAAGATGGTTTAGAGAGCTTAGTACATGGGAAACTGTTATTAGTCAGGGGAGCTCTAGAGGAGCAGAACAGATAGAATATACATTCCAAAAGGGTTTTGTTGGATCTGCTTACATAATACAGTTTGCTTCCTGTGTGTTGGAGAACCTGAAGACCTGGTAGCTGTTCCAGTCACAAAGTTGGGTGCCACAGCAGTCCCTATCTGATGCAGAAGTGCCTGGAGCATTCCTGTTCCTGGGGCACTGCTTGTCTTCAGTCCACACTGGGAAGCCAGAGAAGCTGGGAGCCAATGTGAGTGAAGGGTGGCAGCAGCACGGCACATGCACTTGCCAGCAGGACACGGAGGCTGACAGGCAAAATCAGAACCACTATTCCCCCCAGAACTCTTAAATCTGAGCTGCTGATGGAAAGGCCACCCAATCTAGGGGAAGGCCACCCCCTACAATTAAACCTTCTTGGAAATGCTCTCACAGACTGGCTCAGAGACACCTCTTTTAGTTAATTTCTAATCCAATCAAGTTGGCCACCAAGGTCAACCATGGCAGCAATGTTGTGAAAATCATGAACCATGGAGTCCAAGTTAGCATACTTAATGAAGAAGGCTGAGTGATGATGACCCCAGAGAGGCTTCGTTTTGAGAACTGTGAGAGAAGTTCATTGAATGAAATGGCACAAGACTGGCTGAAAGTGCTAGCATTAGGTGATTCTAGAAATGTAACAGTTACAGGGTATGGATGTTCTGAAGTGCGGGGGTGTGGGGAGAAAATGCCATAGGAAATAAGTAAGTTCAGAAATGGAAGTCATCTGTAGGGTCATGTAAATGGGTGTTAACATATCACCTAGGATGACTGCAAAGCCTTAGATAGGAAAGAAAATATTAATGGAGGAAGTTTCTGGAAAACTGGCGGACAAGCAGCTGAGAGGGAAGAAGGATGGCTGCTTTGACATTTTACTAGAAAAATGGCTGTCAATCTCCCTTGAGAAGGCATTCATTAGCAAGTCATTAGAGCTATTCTTAAGGCGTTTATTCATGTAGCTGCTAAACGTTATTGAGCATTTAGATTTGCCGAGGTGACAGGTGGAGGAGACAGATTTCCCAGGGGGTCTTACCAATTTACTGGAAGAAACAAATACAAATGCACAGACCTTAAATTTAATGCAATGAATACTTCTGAAGGAAAGGAAACATTTTCATTAATTTCAATTAATTTTGGCCAGAGAAATTGAATGAAGTGTCTGGGAAGAGATGGTGTTTGGGCAGATGCTTCAGGGAAGGTGGATTTTAAGCAGAGAAAGGGTCCAGAGGTGTGAGTCTGTGGTGAATAGTAGATGCTTCTCATCCATGTCTTATCTATTGTGCCTCCTCAGATATGGCTGGCAAGTGTGCTGCTCTAAGCATGAGTTTCTTCAGAGAGACCAAGTCACAAATAGAAAACGGCAGGACTTGTTGCCGTGTGAGGAAGTTGTGTTGTTGCCTTGAGGAGTGAATGATGAGTGTAGCCCATGCAGGAAGGGGGAGGTGTTGGGCACAACAGCACGCCACACACAATTTTATACAAGAGGCCTGGCTCTCAGGTGCACATGTGAGGCAAAGACACTTTTAGATTCATCATAGTCTTCTCTTTTATCCAGACAAGAGTAAGTTTATAGGGTGGGTTTCAATAGAAGACAGCATGGGCTTTCTTTATAATTCTGAAGGTACTCGGATATTTTACATCAACCTTTACCTTTAAGTAAAGGTTTTCTTTAAAAATCCTACATGGGCTGGAGAGATGGCTTAGTGGTTAAAGCATTTGCCTACAAAGCCAGAGGATCCCTGTTCAATTCTCCAGGATGCACATAAGCCAGATGCACAAGGGGGTGCATGCATCTGGAATTCGTTTGCAGTGGCTGGAGGCTCTTGAGCACCCACTCTCTCCCTCTCTGTCTTTCTCTCTCTCAAATAAATAAATAAAATATATTTTTTTAAAAAAATCCTACACTTAAGGCTAGAGAGATGGTTCAGTGCTTAAGTGTTCTTCCTGTAAAAGCATGGGGCATGAGAGCCAAAGGGAGCCTGAGACTGTCTGGGTCAAAATCTCCAGATCCCATGTAAAATAACTAGGCATGGCCATGAGTGCTTCTTACCCCATTCCTGAAGGGGAGCAAAGATTTAGGAAATGATGGAGTCTTGCAAGCTCTGGAAACAGTAGAGAGAGACTCCAGTTCAAACACAAGACCAGGCAGAAGAGTGTAGGAATAGAACACCTGAAGTTCCACTTCAGCCACTACATGTGAGTGATCCCTCCAGAGGCAAGTGTATGGGGCACCACAAGGGTATATACATGTGCATACATTACACACACACATGCAAAAAACAAGATCCCTATACTTAGAGAGAGTAAAGTAGCTCAGTAGAAGTCGTTGCCTTGCAAGCATGAGGACCTGAGTTTGATCCCAAGCACCAATGTGAAAATTTTGGGTGTGATAGCCAGTGTCTGTAATCCCACCACTGGGGAGGCAGAGACAGAAGGATCCCTGAGGCTCACTGGCCAGTCAAACTAGCCTGATTGTTGAGCTTCAGGTCTGTAAGAGTCCATGACTTTTTAAGTCATATTATCTCCATGGGCTTATGGCCTTCTTGTAATGTGGAATTCATTCAGTCCAAACTTCAGAAGTTCTCCCAGTCTTTAACTGTTTCTTAAACTATAAAATCAAACCACAAGTTGCATAATGTTGACCATGCAATATAATTTAAAACAATAGGAATTTACTCAGTCATAGTTGTGAGGAAAGTAACATCAAGTTACTTTCAGGGTTTGTTTCTTCTGGAGGCTCTTAAGGGAACATTCAGTTTCCAGACTTTGCCAAGCCTGTGACAACTTTTGGTTGGCCTTTTTCTGTGGCTGCATGTCCTTAATCTTGCCACCCTCTTCGCCTGACCTACTTTGCTCCATGCTGGCTCTGAGTCTAAGCTCTCTCTCCTTTCTTCTTCTTCTTTTGCTTTGTGCATGATTCAGTGTATATGTGAGTACATGTGAGTATGTGCCTGTGGAAGTCAGGAGGTGATGTCAGGTGACATCAAACCTCACTGATTTGGCTAGACAAGCTAGCCATCAAGTCCCAGAAATCCTCCTATCTCTGCTGTCTTAGTGCTGGGATTACAAGAATGCGCCACCATGCTCAGAATTTTTATGATGCTCATCTCTCTCATTATTGCTCTCCACATTATTTACTTTTTTTCCAAAATATTTTTTATTAATAACATCCATGATTATAAACAATATCCCATGGTAATGCCCTCCCTCCCTCACATTCCCCTTTGAAACTCCGTTCTCCATCATATCCCCTCCTCTTCTCAATCAGTCTCTCTTTTATTTTTATGTCATGATCTTTTCCTCCTATTATGATGGTCTTGTGTAGGTTGTGTCAAGCACTGTGAGATCATGGATATTCAGGCCATTTTGTGTCTGGAGGAGCACGTTGTAAGGAGTCCTATCCTTCCTTTGGCTCTTACATTCTTTCCACCTCCTCTTCAGCAATGGACCCTGAGCCTTGGAAGGTGTGATAGAGATATTGCAGTGCTGAGCACTCCTGTCACTTCTTCCCAGTACCATGATGCCTTCTGAGTCATCCCAAGGTCACTGCCATCTGAAAAGAGAAGGTTCTCTACTAAAAGTGAGAGTAGCATTAACATATAGGTATGAACATTAAGAGAAATGTTTACTGGGCAGTTTGATGAACCTAGTATATACATTTAGCCAGATAGCAGTAGATGTTACACCCCTAGGGCTCACTACTAACCTGTTGTAGGTTTTCAGTATCAGGGATGTATTCCCTCCCATGGAGCAGGCCTTTAGTCCAATTAGAGGGCAGTTGGTTTCCACCATGACAAACATGCCACTATTGTACCCGTTGGCTCATTTGGCTTGGCTGGCCAAATATAAGACTTGCAGTGTCCACTGTTGAGTATCTTCACTGGTGATTTCTCTCCCTCTCATTGAACTGCATGCAGAATGGCTTCTTCCAGCTTTCTGTCAGCTGGTTTTAGTATCAGGGTGATGCTGGCTTCATAGAAGAAGTTTGGTAAGATTCCTTATTTTTCTATTTTATGGAAAAGCTTAAGAATCAGTGATGTTAGTTCTTCCTTGAAGGCCTTGTAAAATTCATCAGTGAATCCATCTGGGCCTGGACTTTTTGTAGTTGGGAGATTTTTGATAACTGCTTGGATTTCAATATTTGTTATAGGTCTATTTAAGTGATTAATCTCATCTTTATTTAATTTAGGTAGGCCATGTAAATCAAGGAAATCATCCATTTCTTTCATATTTTCATACTTAGTGGACTATATGTTTTTATAGTATGTCCCTATTGTTCTTTGAATTTCTCTGGTATCTATTGTGATGTTGCCTTTTTCATCTCTAATTTTATTAATTTGTGTCTCTTCTCTCTTTCTTTTGGTCAGATTTGCTAAGGCTTTATCAATCTTGTTTATCCTTTTAAAGAACCAACTCTTTGTTTCATTGATTCTTTGGATTTTTTTTTGGTTTCTATTTCATTAATTTCTGCCTTAATCTTTATTATTTCTTCCCATCTACTGATTTTCAGTTTGCCTGGTTCTTCTTTTTCCAAGGCTTTAAGGTGAAGCATTAGGTCGTTTACTTGTGACCTTTCTAATTTCTTAATATAGGCACTTAATGCTATAAATTTACCTCTTAGGACTGCTTTTGTTGTGTCCCAAAGGTTTCAGTATGCTTTGTTCTTATTATCATTTGACTCTATGAATTTTTTGATTTCTTCATTGACCCATTCATCATTTAGTGGTGTATTGTTTAGTTTCCATGATTTTGTGTATGCTCTATAGCTTTTCTTGCTACTGATTTGTAGTTTGATTCCATTGTGGTCAGATAGAATACAAGGAATTATTTCAATTTTCCTAAATTTGTTAAGATTTGCTTTGTGTCCTAATATATGGTCTATTTTAGAGAATGTTCCATGTGTTGCTGAAAAGAATGTATATTCTGCAACATTTGGATGAAATGTCCTGTATATATCTGTTAGATCCATTTCTTCTATGACCTCATTTAATACAGATGCCTCTCTGTTTATTTTTTCCTAGGATGACCTGTCAATTGATGAGAGTGGTGTGTTGAAGTTACGCACTACCATTGTGTTTAGTGTTATCTGTGACCTTAGTTCTAATATTGTTTGCTTGATGAATTTGGGAGCCCCCATGTTAAGTGCATGTATGTTTAGGATTGTAATGTCCTCCTGTTGGAGTGTACCTTTAATCAATATAAAGTGACCTTCCTTGTCTTTCTTAACTAATGCTGGGCTGAAGTCTACCTTGTCAGATATTAGGATTGCAACCCCTGTTTTTTTTTCTAGGCCCATTTGCTTGAAACACTGTTTTCCAACCTTTTACCCTAAGATAGTGTCCATCCTTTGTAGAAAGGTGGGTTTCTTGGACAACAAATTGAAGGATCTTGCTTTTTAACCCAGTCTGCAAACCTATGTCTTTTTGTTGGGGCATTGAGGCCGTTGATATTAAGAGATATTATTGAAAGGTGTGTATTTATGTTTGCCAAGTTTTTGTAGTTCTTCTGGTTTTATCTTTGCTGTTTTGTATTAACTAGTATTTGAGTATTGTTTCTTTTTCACAGGTTCCTTATATGTGTGCTTTTCCTTTTCTTCATCATGGAGGATTATTTCAAGTATTTTCTGTAGAGCTGGTTTTGTCTTCACATACTCCTTTAGCCTGCTTTTGTTGTGGAATGTTCTTATTTCTCCGTCTATTTGAATGGATAGCTTTGCAGGATAAAGTAACCTTGATTGACAGTTGTTATCTTTCAGAACTTGGAATATATCACTCCAAGCCCTTCTGGCTTTTAAAGTTTGTGTTGAATAATCTGCTGTAATCCTGATGGGCTTGCTTTTGGAGGTAACTTGAGTTCTCTCTCTAACTTACCCACTAAACCATCTGCTTAGCCTCCATCCACTTTTTTTTTTTTTTTTTTTTTGAGACAGGGTATTCCATAAGGTTAGACTGGATGGCCATTGAACCCAGAGATATTCTTTGCTTCTGTTTCCCCACACTGGGATTATTAACACAGGACTTCTAGATTTCTGATTTTTTTAAAAAAATTATTGCTTATTTATGAGAGAGAGAGAGAGAGAGAGAATGGGCACACCAGGGTCTCCAGCCACTGCAAATGAACTCCAGGTACATGTACCCCTTTGTGCATCTGGCTTACGTGGGTTCTGGAGAGTCGAACCGGGATCCTTTGGCTTTGCAGGCAAACGCCTTAACTGCTAAGCCTTCTCTCCAGCAGACATTTCTGATTTTTAAAGTGATGTAGTCAATGGAATTTGGCTATGACAGCTTGAACTGACTGAGACATTCACCTGCAGACTCAACTAATTACCAGTTAAATGGCAGCCATCTGCCATGAAGTCGCATCAAAGCTCAGTTCTTCCTGGGAGTTTGGAGTTGAACCAAGAGAGTTGATATCCCTCTAGTGGTTTGAGCCCAAGAACTAGACTGTGAGGTGGTAGGTACATGCTGGGCAGCAGGACAGTAAGGCTTCTGAGAAAGGAGTGAAAAGCAAGAATGCTGCCCAAAAGGTATTGCCTGGTGTCCTGACAAAGGCTTTCTTGCTAACTATTTTCCTTCCTAGGATCTGGTTTTATTCTCTCTCTTTTTTTTTCTTGCATTTGCATCCCACAGATAAAATCTTAAGTATTTTCTTTTTCAAGAGAGGGTCTCATGTAATACAGGCTGGTTTTGATCTCATTGTGTAGCTGAGGGTGACCTTAAACTTCTGATCATCTTGCCTTTATCTCCTAAGTGCTGGGATTACAGGTGTGTGCCACTGCACCTGGTTTATGTAGTACTGAAAATAAAACTTAGGGTTTCATGCACATAAGGGAAGTATTTTACCAACTGTGCTATATCCCCAGGCCAAATTTTAAGTATTTTTTGTTGCAAATTCCCTTCCTTTTTTGTCTTAAAAAAGTTAACATGAGTTCATTTTTTTTGTCATTTGTAAACACAAACATTGTCAAGTTGCCCTTTTCTCTGGAGTTTCATATTTTCAATATTTACCTTCTTGTGCTGTCAGTCTTTTCTAAGGTACCTGAGAATCCTTTGAGTGTCCAGGTGGGTGATGAGTATCTGGAGAGTGCAGGAGCTTTCATCTGAAGCTGGGTAGGCGCTGCCAAGGTGAGTCATGAAGCCACTTTCCTGCCACAGATAACAGGGCAGGGCATCAAGAAGGAAGTCAGACCACAGAGATGTTGACAGATGACATAGGGGTCTTTCAGCACTATGAATCCGTCTCTCCCATCACCAAGGAAAATGAAGTTGGCCTGGCATGGCTTGTTTTTATGGTATATTATTAACTTTTTCCAAGTTTGCTCTTGTTTTATTGAGGCAGGTTGGTGACTTATTTGCATGTTTATTTTTTGCTTAGAATACATCATGAATAGTCTCAATTATTTCTCCCAACAAGTACGATTGCTGTTATGGAGGATTTATAGATGCACTTACATTTCTAAGTACCCTTTTATGCGTCTCTATTTCTATGGTAACTTAGACTGCTTAGCACACATGGGCACCTCTTTGGGAAAACCCAATAAAAGAGAATCCGAATTTACAGAAGAGATAAGTAAGAGAGCATTCTTCACATGGTTTCATAGCCGATTCACAGATAGCTTCCCCAGGTGCCTTCCCTGCATCCCTATTCTCTTTACAGATCATGAACACCGTCTTACACATAATAGGCCCTGAATGGAAATTCTGATGATTGATTGATGAGCCACTCGGGACAGAGAGAAACGTGAAGCGAGGGTTATAGTTTGCTGCTGCCAACTGGAGATAAATCAGAGCGGAAGAGGAAACATCTCTGAGCAGATAGCCGCAGTCAGTGGGGAAATGGGACTCGATTTTTCAAAACGTGATTCACACACAATTTTTAAGGAAAGACTTGCTGCATAAACTAAACTATACATAAATTTTTCACATCACTGTCCCCAAAGACGCAACAAAACTTTGTCTTGTATTTTTGCAAAGAGGGGGTCCATTTTCATTTCCTTTTTTATTTCTGTAGGCACATGTGTATGTGCAAGGGCACGTGCATGCATGTGTGTGTCTGTGTCTGTGTGTGTGTGTAGGCTAGAGGACAACTTGGGTGCCATTCCTCAGGTGCTGTCCACCATTTTGAGTCAGGGTCTTTGTTTATGGCTGTAACTTGTCAATTACGCTAGACTGGGAGCCAGCAAGTCCCAGGAATCCTCCTGTCTCTAACCCCTCAATACTGGGATTATGATCATGGTCCACCCCATCTGGCTTTTCTTTTTAACATGGGTTCTGAGTATAAAATTTAAGTCCTCCCACTTGGCAAGCAGGCATGTTACTGACAGAGTTGTTTTTCTAGTACTAATTTTCATTATTTCTGGCTATAATCACTCTGAGTAGGGGTTTGCAATTTGCAAAGTTGAGTCCTTGAGTAGCATGGGCTGGAGGGACTACCTGGTTTCTCTTTCCTGTTGGGTGTCTGCATTTGGAAGGACTTCTAGTTGTAAAGAGAAGCTACCTACTGAGTGGGGATTTGTTATAGGGAAACAGAAGTACTTTGTAGACTGTAAGGGCTAGAATGCTACTGGCTTTCGACAGTGCTGATCTGGGAGCTCCGAGAGCGTCAAGAATGTAGGCAGCGCCCCGCCTGCTCTGTCCTTTCTCTTCAGGCTGGCTTCCCCTGCCTTTGCCAGCTCATGGTGGCACATCATAGAGAAGAAGCCCTCATACAAGCAAAGATGCCCAATACAGTGTTGACTCCAGCCTCTGTGACAGCCCAAGAGTGTGTGCTTTGTAGCAACTAAACAGTTTACAGAAGTGTATTTGACAAGGGAGACAGGTAGATAAGTTGGACTCAATAGGAATTCACCCCTTGTGACTGTCCCTGTAATAGGTGCTCATAACTAAAACAAGTGAGGCGCAGCTTCCCCCTGTTACTTCATTGTTTAGTAAGGATATAGGTAAGTAGACAGATATGTAGTGAAAATTACCATCATGGAAGAGACAGTCACGCAGTATTTTTAAGAATTCAAAGGACTGGTATGTAACATCTCTGTGTGCTTTTGTCCACCGAGCCTGCATTCATGAGGGCTTTTGTGTCCAGAAGAAACTCCAGGCCTGGGAGTAGTTATAGCTGACAGGGCTGTATTTGGGGACTTTTCCTTCACAAGAGGTGATCAAGTGATGTGTGAAGAAAGACAGAAGCAAGATAACTTCTGAAGCAACTGAACACAAGGTGGAGGGGAAGAAAAGACCACTGAAAACATGTAAGTCAAGAAATTGAGATTGGGGGTCTGGTGGTACAGGCCTGTAATCTCAGCTACTTGGAAGGCAGAGGCAGGAGAATCACTAGTTCACGGCTGGCCTGAGTAACTTAGTGAGCCTGCCTCAATATAAGGGACAGGTCTGAGGTTGTGGCTAGTGACAGAATATTTGCCCAGCATGTACAGTGCCATGAATTTCATCTTTCACATTGTAAGAAAACCAAGAATTTGACAAGTGAGGCTCAGTAGGTAAAGGGCTTGCCATCCAAGTATGAAGATCCGAGCTCAGATCCTCCGAACCCATGTAAAATACAGTCTTTGTGTGTACCTGTAATCCCAGTGTAGGGGAGGCAGAAACAAGGAGTCTCGGGCTCTCTGCCCAGCTAGTCTAGCTGAATTAGAGGTCTAAAATCAGAAAAGGAACTTGACTCAAAGGATATGGTTGAGAGAAACTGAGGAAGACCCCCTAGTGTTAACCTCTGGCCTCTACACACATGTGCATGTGAATCCACACACACACACACACACACACACACACACACACACACACACACACGGGGAAGAAAAGGGATGCAGAATCAAGACATGTTCTCTAAGGGAGAACTCTTTTGCTTTAATAAACAGAACTCCCACTTCTTTCTGGAATTGTGCATGTGTGTACCTGCAGGCAAGTGGATGTCAAAGGATAATTGTTTGGGGTCAGTCCTTGCCTTTCCACCTCATATGAGGTAGGTTTCTCTCTCTGGACCTCACTCTGCAATTTCTTTTTCTCTTGTGCTCATTGCCATGATCTTCCAGAAAATTCTCCTGTCTCTGATTCCCAGCTTGCTGCCAGCCCTCTGGAATTACAGAAGCCCATCACTGCTTCTGGCTTTTTATGTGGGTTTTGCAGAGGCTTGAACGAGGGTACTCAGGCTTGAGTGATGAGTGATTCATCCACTGAGCAATCTCCCCAGCCGAGAGATCTCATTACTACAGTCGAATTTCTGTTACCAGTGAGATAGACACTTGTGGCATAGTGTGCAGGACATTGCATTGTATTGGTGCACCCACGACAGGAGCCTGGAACTTCTGCCGTGGTTGTAAGACAACCCATGGAGGGATTTTAGCAAGAAAGAGGTGACAGGTTCATATGTGCATTTGGAAGACGCCTAGCAGTAGTGTGCAATGTGAAGCTGTGCTTGCTGTTTGCAGGCCCCTGTCCTGGCCAATTTCTCCATCTCTTCATCCTTTTCATCTTTCATTTTGCCTTCAGTAATGAGTAGATCAAAAGGTGTACCCTGCTTTATTGCTTGGGATTCCTGTACAGACTTTTTTTGCGGACAGATGATTAAACAACACCAAGATATGCCAAACACATGTAATTCTGAGCACATAGCCAGCCAGAGAAAAGTATGAACTTTGAAAAGCAGGTGTGAGCTTGACAGCTTTTAGATGTACTAACGTGTGTCTTCCTAATTAGTATCAAAGATGAGGTCCACCAGAAGAAACCATGGGCACCATTAGCCAGGTAAGATCTGGATACATGGATATGTTAGGGCCTGGCATAAGGTGAGGAGGGTAGGTACCTGGATGAAGGCAGCATGGTCCCCCACTTTGTTCTTCTCTGGACAGATCTTTTTGTTTGTTTGTACCTTTTGAGGCAGGGTCTTGCTCTAGTCCAGGAAGACCTGGAATTCACTCTGTAGTCTCAGGGTGGCCTTGAACTCATGGTGATCCTCCTACCTCTGCCTCACAGTTGCTGGGATTAAAGGCATGCGCCACCATGCCTGGCTCTGCACAGATCTGAATCTCACTTCTAACACAGCATTCACAGGCTCCTTCATCTCCATGCCTTTGTTATTTATTTGAGCTATCAGTGTGGTGAGGGCTTGCTCTATGCCAGGCATTGCTTATGTAATGGTTATACTTTAAAAGGATGATCTGGGAAAATGGGTAAAGCACTTGCCTTGTAAGCATGAGAATCTGAGTTTGGTTCCCAGTACTCATGTAAAATGCTGGGCACGATGGGGTGCCTGTGTCTGTACTGGAGCACGGGCTGATGTCTGGAGCTTGCTAGCCAACTAGTCTCTCTTAATTGGTAAGCTATAGGGCAATGAGTGACCTTGTCTCAAAAAGAAGTGGATGGCATAGCTGAGGAATGGCACCCAATGTTGTATTTACACACACACACACACACACACACACACACACACACGCGCGCGCGCGCAAAAAAGGAAAACAAAGGACATGGTCCCTGGTGGTAATCAACTGTTTTCTGACTGGATATGCGGCCTACTCAATGTGAGGAATTCATGCCTCATAGTAGAAACAAGTCAGAAGCCTATGGCTTGGAAGGTCATAGACCCTAGAAGGAAGTATCTTCAGTTATTTGGCTAAATGGAGAGGTTATGCCCATCAAAAAGCCTTGTAAATGTATATGTTTGTCCCCTTTGATTAATGCTTCTCCCTCTCAGGTACAGAACCTGATTTTTACAGATGGTAAATGTTAGAGAATCCTAAGACCCATCAAAATAACAAGAAGAGAATGATAAGTGACAGTCATAGGATGAGTCATCTCTACCACACCCTCCAAGGTCCAGGAAACACTGTAGAACAAGCAGCAGATTAAATATGAATGCTGCTCTCAATCTAGGCAGAGAACCATCTCCTGAGAGATGGCAGTAGGCACTGAGGAGACTCAAAACTCATCAAAGCACAAAAGAAGAGGCTGTTGTGAGCTCAATGCTAAAGGAGATTTATAATACACCTTCCAAGGCTCAGGAACATTGGGGAAGAGGATAGTGAAAGAATATAAGAGCCATATGGTGGGAAGGCTTACTGTGAGGCACAAGAACCAACTGGTGCTTTCATGACCTCACAGTGAATACAAATAACCCCACTGAGAAGGGCCTTCAGTGGAGTGGGGTCAAGGGAGAGGGGACAAAAGATGATAACCCAGCGGAAGGACAACTGATTTGTAGTATGTTTATATAAGTTACCAATTTTTTTTTTTTGTAAGGGCATAGTCCCTACTGTTAGAAAGCATATAATGTAAGATAGAGACAGTTGATAAACATGGCATATGTTGTTAAATATGTCAATGTTTATTTTGAATAATGGGTCTTAACATATATAATTTCATGGCATAACATGAAACATCAGTATAAACATGCCAGTAGACCCACTATTTGAGACTGAACTTGCATGGAGGGAAAACATTAGTTTAATTGGGAGAACTGTAGAGATATCTATGGCTATTTAGAGGAAGTGACATTTAGGTGACTTACAGTCGCTTACTACTGCCTGGCTCCAGAACTCTCACCAGTCCTGACTTCCCTTGGTGACTAGTCATAGGTAGGCCAGGCAGAATGGACAAACCAATGTATTGGGCCACTGCAATGGGACTCAGTAGGTGGGGTGGGTCCTTGAATCAGGCATTTATACTGTCAATCTGTCATTTGCAAGCAGTGAGAAAGGTGGAGTCATCTCCTAGAGATTGCATAAAGCCTAGTCAACGAGCTTGTTTCAAACCTCCCAACACTACTTAAATATAAGGTGCTATCATGTATGTATGTAAATGCTGGCTCCCCACTGGGAACTGAGGTGACTCACTGCTTTTCTAAGATGAAGCCCTTACTCAGAGCTGCAGCTAGATCACTACAGACAGGAGTGTGTTTGTGAAGGGTTCCTCCAGGAATGTGTACAGACATTGCTGGCCACCAGTAATACTCAGGAAACCACACAGATTGTCACCTCCTCAGTCTCCAAAACCCTTTGTAGTTTTTTTGCTTCATAATGAAACCCAGACTCTTGTCTTGGTCAGTGGGATCTTAGGGAGGATTGTCTCTGGCTTCTTGGACCGCTTTGAGTTTGCATCTGACCTCAGGCACCATGTCTGTGTGTGTGCATGCCTAGTTCTCTTGCACACCTTCGACACCTCACACTGGCTTTTGTAGTTCTGTGGTTCCCCTCCCACGCCATGTGTGGTGATTTCATCCCTTTTCTCTAATAAGTCCATTTCTCACTCATTTTCCCTTCTGTGCACTTTCCAAGCATGTTGCGAATTTTTCCTTCCCTTCCCTTCCTTCTTTCCTTTCTTTTTTTTTCCCCTTAGGTAGGGTTTGCTTTAGAACAGGCTGACCTGGAATTTACTATGTACTCTCAGGCTGGCCTTGAACTCCCAGAAATTCTCCTGCCTCTGCCTTCCAAGTGTTGGGGATTAAAGGTCTGTGCCCCCATGCCTGGCAGAATGTTTCTTTTTCCTTCTTTCTTTTTTTTTTTATTTCTTTTGAAATTTGTGTATGGGGGGGGGGGGAAGAGAGAGGCTGTATGGGTCCACTAGGGCCTCTCATCACTGCAAACCAACTCCAGATGCATGTGCCACTTTATGCATTTTGCTCTATGTGGATACTAGGGAATTGCACCTTGGCCATAATGCTCTGCAAACAAGTACCTTTAACCACAGAGCTATTTCTCCACTCCTTAAACTGGAAATTTTAACAAAATATATAGGACATATCCTAGAACTTCACTTTACAGAACAGTAGCCACTGGTAGTTATTAAGTGATTAAGATGTGTTCATTTGCCAGTTAGAATGAGAATAGGCTTGACACAGTGACTTAAATGTAATTTATTAAAATTTAATTTTAAAATAGAGAACTCTGGTTGCAAGCAACTGAAATCTGATTATACCAATTTCAATAAAGATTTTAAAAAGTGTGATTGTAAGGCTGGAGACATGGCTTTGTGGGTAAAGCACTTGCTGTTTGAGGCTGAGTTGAAACTCAGTCCCCACGTCAAAAGCAGAAAGCCAGCGGGCTTTGGTAATGTTAGCATGCTGAGGGCAAGGTGGGAGGCAGAGTCAGGAGAATTTTGTGGATGATCTAGGCAAGGACAGCCAAAAGATTAAGAGCAGCAGAATGACAGCCAGAGAAACCCTGCCTCAAATGAGATAGAATTGCAAGGACAGACTTGAAAATTGTTCTCTGATCTCCATGTGCACAGTGTAGCATGCACCCCCCTCATGAACACATGTATAAATTAATTAATTAATAGTGTGATTGTCATGGTTGTTCATAAGGGGCCAATACCGACTTAAACTAGAAAATTGTAGCAGTGAACATGGCTTCAGGCATAGCTGGTTCTAAGAGAATGTCATCAGGAAGTCGTCTCTCTCTCCATCTGTTGGCTAGATTTTCTATACCAGGCTTTGTCCCTGCAGTGGTCAATAAGTTGCTTCTAGCTCCAGACTATACTATTGAAAATAGGCCAGTTATTTTTCAGTAGTTTGGACAAAATTTCCAGAACTGATGAGCTTACAAGGATGTTGGGACTAGGTGGATTTCCAGCTCAGATTCTTGGGGATTTATGCAGTAGGATTGGGCACACTTAGGAGTTTAGGGCCAGCCTAAGCAAGATGGGGGAGGGGTTAAGAGATAGAGAGCTGGTAAGATAGTTCAGTTGGTAAAGTGTTTTACTTATAAGCATGAGGATCTGAATTTGATCCTCAGAGCCCATGTAAAAATGCCAAAATGCCAGGCACGGTGGTGCATGCCTGTATTCTCAGTGCTGGGGAGTTGCAGCCATGCAGATACCTGAGGCTCACTGGTCAGCCAATCTAGCCTACTTGGCGAGCTCCAAAGCAAGGAACATACTGTGTCAAACAAGGTTTGTTTTGGGAGCAACAACATCCAAGGCTGTCCTTTGCCTCCACATGCATGCGCACATACCCACAATGACATGAACACACATTCATGAGAGTGAGGGAGAGAGACAGCAAGAAAGAAAGAAGGGAAGAGAGAAGAGTGTTGTGGACACGGAACCTACCAACATAGTTTAGGAATATCCTTTCCTTGAGATAAACTGAAGCCAGACCTGTGGGCTGTAGGTATTATTGTTCCTTGAGCACAGTGGGCCTCATTCCCCACCTTTAATGTTTGTATTGAGACATCGGCTGTTTCAAAACCTAGCATGACACTTACAGGTGGCTTTGGACATCCCACAAGCAGAGAGTGGGAAAATGGGATTTTTTCCCCCACGACACACTTCTTTTGAAGGCAATTGGTGAGGATGAGAATTCATACTTGAAATCAATATTTTTGAAGACTTAATGGCAGCATGACAATTGCACATTTGTGGATCTCAGAAGGCCAGCTCTGTGCAAATCAGGGAAGAAAGAGCAAAAATCAGTAATTTCACGTTTTGCGTGTAAAGGAGTATTCACAGAGAATTTTAACAAGGAGCAAGGCTGCTGGCAGGGTCTCCTTTCTATGTTAGTTTTTCTTCTAAGACTTGGAGGTAGATTCTGGGTGCAGCTTTTGAAATGAGGCTTCAAAGTGAAGAAACTGCAGTCACTTCCTTCTGTCCACAGAAATAAATTCCCATGCTTCCCTGAGATGTGCAAAGCCCTTTACAAACAGGGCCCAATTTGTATTTCTCTTCACTGTGCTACATCTATCCATTGGTCTTTATGCTTTTTTTGAATAATATTTATTCACTTCACAAGCTTAATGGGTTAGTATGTGGTATTAGGTACTGAGGAGACAGTAGTGGCAACTCTCCCCTTGCCTGCCTGCCACTATGGGAGAACCATGAACAGCATTAAGGGCCAGCTTTGGGCTTCACTGGGTTAGAATCTAGGCAATCGTGGGCTAAGGTTGTGCCTGAGGAAAGCCTGTCTCCTGTGCGGGTATGTTTCTCATCTAGCAAATGGAATAAGCACACCTTTCTTTCTTTATTTATTACTTTTTTAAAAAAATAGTTTTCTATTCAGCAAATACAGGCAGTTTGGTACCATTATTAGGCTCATCCATGACCTACCCCCTCCCCATTGGTCCCTCCTTGTTGAGGTATATGGGTCATGCCTTGAAGCACACCTTCTTATTGTCAGGGTTTGAAACCGAGGCTCTGAGGTCACACTTTTTCCTGGGATAAAGAGTTTACTGTGGGTTCATAGCTATGTGGTTTTAGGTAGGGAGCAAGCAGGATTTGGATTTCTTGACTCAGTGACAGCAGCTGCTGCAAGGGGCTGTCCTAAGGAAGTGTCTTTGGCCTGGATGTGTTGTACCCACAGTGGCAATGCATCTGGGAAAGGGAAACAGTTAGGAAGAAGCTCTAAAATTGAGAAAGAGGGTGAGGAAGAGGGAAAGAGAGAGGAGAAAGAGGGTTCATACATGAGAGAAGGGAGAGAAAGGAAGAAAAAGAGGGATGCACACACCTATAGTAAGTAGCCAAAAGAGAAAGTAAGGGTCATGGAGAGGGTGTTTTGGGGAGAGGAGAGAGACTGCTCTGTGAAGGAGGAGCTTTGGGTTGTGTGCAGAAGTGTGGGTTGGAGGAAGGTGGCCTTCCCACTGCTTAGCCCACAGATAGACTCAATTATCTTACCAGGAGGCAGTCCCAGAGTCCCGGGGTTAGCGTGGCCAGGTGCTAAGGGAGAGATAGGGGGTACAGATGGGAGAAAGCCCTGAGACTAACACTTAGGCTTGATGTCAGGAGTAAGGAGTGTCTTAGCCCACTGTGTTCCTATAACAAGGTACCCAAACGTGGAGTAATGTGTAAAGAAGACAGGTGCATGTAGTTCAGAATTCTGGAAGTGCAAGAGCATGGTGCCGGCTTGTGTTTGGCTTTAACTACGTCCTTCAAGCTCCATCACAACATACAAGATGGTGCCATGGTGAGGCATGTGTGCCATGGGAGAGTTCACATGTGTCGGGCACTGCCAGGCACAGGCTGGAGCCTTCGGGAAAGGGGCCTGAGCTGCCAGGCATGGCTAAGGACCCTCAGGCTACAGGAGGCTACTTCCTCTCCAAGCCTGGCACACCTGAACTTAGGCTTTGCCCATAACCCTGTGACCTTTGGTCAGTTGCCTAGGAAACTCCTTATCAGCCAACAGCCTTCACACAGCCCCCCTCCCCCGGACCCTCTTCCTGCCACTATGTAGATCACCTGACTCTGTCCTTAGGTGCTGGAATTAACATCCCTAGGCATTGGCTAGCAACCTTTGAACCCACCAGTCTCCCTAGGATCCTCTTCCCACTCTCAACTGCTTATAAACCTATTTCCCTATTGAATAAATGGAACCACTCTCTGAAGTCATCTCCTGGGTATACATCCCTTAATGCTCACAGCATCTCAAGACCCTGCTCTCCACACAGGGAACTGCGGCCCCAAGGATCCAGGGACCCACACACATGGTGGGGCAGGAAGCTAGCTTTGCCTTCTCTGTACCAACTCAAATTTATTCCTGTGCCACCAGTATTCATTCCCCTGACCCATGCATGCTCCGTGTCTTTTAACTAGACTCCAGCCTATTTCAACAAGAAAATGTGGCTGATGAGCTTGATACACAGTGCTCACTTAAGAGGACCCTCATTATTGCCATTAAAATCCCCTCTGATAGGCTTGTGGTTACCTGGAGACAGAGTCCCTTAGCCCAACACTGTCCCTATAGTAGTCATTCCCAAGGCCACTTTCTCTGGCAAGTAAGGAGAAGTGATATAACTAGACAGAGGGAAGAGAGTACGACATGGTCTGGCTGGACAAGGCCTTCCAATGATGTAGAGGGTCTCATGAATGTGACAGCCATGGAGAATGAAGACTGAGAAAGAGAAGGGTTCAGAGCCAGATTGTAGAAGGTTAAGGTTAGGGATGAGGAACTGGACATGGTATGTGTAGAAAAAGGGGTAGTTTGCTAATCAGCATGGGATGTAGGTGTTAAGAAGAGCAGGACAAGGCTAAGAGAACCTCAGAAAAGCAGACCTGACTCTTGAAACCCACAGCAGGAATCACTGGACCTGTGGTTTGTGAAGCAGCCCCTCTGATTGAACTTTAAGCCTACTGAAATCAAGTTCCTTCTGCTAAGCACATCTGAGCTGGCTTGCTATGTGCCTCTCTGTAAGTTCCACGAGGGCAGGAGTCTCAGCCATCACATTCAGTTTTGAACACTTAACACCTAGGGGAGTGTCTAGTTTATACAGACACATATTTGTTGAGTTATCAAAATCACTTGTAAGAACATTGTTCTAATAGAGCCATTGGCAGAGTGAGGAAATCAGCTAGACTAGAAAGGAGGATCATGTTTCTAGAAGGCACTATTTCTGCAGGCACCCAGGATATGAGGGCTGAGAGCTTGGTGCCAGCATGTTACAAAACAACAGCATCTGCAAATGCCATCCAGTGTCATCAGACATCCCTTTCCTTGAGTCAAAACCCAGAACATTGGTTCTCAAACATAAGTGTACAGTTATCTGTACTTATCCAAGTCCTTCAGAAGAAACCTTAAACTACAGATAGCACCAAATCCTTTGTGTAGATATGCATGTGTCATATATATGGTATATATGTGTATTTGTGTGTATATAAACAGGTGTAACATTTTTGTGTGGCACTAGGACTTCACAAGTGCTAGGCAAGTTCTCATTGGATGCCTGATTGCATACATGGAATTGACTCTCCATGTGTGAGAGAGAATGTCCCAGTCTTTTCTTCCTCCCAGCCATTCCTCTCAGCTTTCCTGCTGTTTCTTCTTTCCAGTTTCCACCCTACCTTCATAAATCCTCTATAACTTGTTCTTCTCTGTGCCCATGTTTTTCAGTTATTTCCTCAATATGGACAAGGACCTGAGGCTTGAGAGCCACTGGCTCAGGGATTCTAAACTCATCCAGAGCCCAGACTTTCTCCTGTGTTTCAATCCTCCAATAACATCTATGAAGAAATATTAAATTTATAAATTAGTCACTATGAGAGATGAACACTAACTAATAATGAAATTGAACAACCATGACAATATGCTGCACAAGGAGCCATATGCCTGTGCTTTCTCTTTCTCAAAATATCTTATTGTCCTATGTTCACCCAGATTGTTTTAATCCCAGCACTTTGGGAGGCAGAGGTAGGAGGATTGCCAGGAGTTTGAGGCCACCCTGAGTCTACATCATGAATTCCAGGTCAACCTGAGCTAGAGTGATACCTCAGGGGGAAGGGGGAAGAAAGCCAATTTGTATTTTTTTTGTGTGTGTACACACACATTCACCTGCATATACATACGTGCCCACGAATATGACTATGCATACACATACACAAAAATACCACACACATACACATGCTCACTGGCCAGCCAGTCTAGCCTGATTGATGAGCTCTAGTCCAATGAGAGACCCTGACTCAAAGGTAGTAGATGGCCTTCCTGGTGACAATGCCTGAAGTTGCCACTGGCTGGCTAGTGAGCTTCAGGGATCCACCTTTCTCTGGTTCCCCAGAGCTGGAATTACAGGCACATACCACCAAGCCTGGTGTTTTAAGTGGATTCTAAGGATTGAATTTAGGTCCTTATGCTTGCAAGGCAAGTACTTTATTGACTGAGCTCTCTCCACCACCCCTCCACTTTTTTGTTGTTGTTGTTTCAATGTAGTTGTACTGAGTGGGGCAATAGCTTAGAGGTTAAGGTGCTTGCCTGAGAAGCCTAAGGACCAAGGTTCTATTCCTCAATATCCATGTAAGCTAGATGTACAAGGTGGCGCATGTGTCTGGAATTTATTTGCTGGGGCTAGAGGCCCTGTCGTGTCTATTTCTCTCTTGTAAATGAATAAATAAAATATTTTTAGAAAGATATTCTAAAGAGACACTTGTGCTTACCCTCTCTTTGGCTATCAAACTATTGAAACAAAGCACCCCAAGGAATTGGAATATCCCTAGGAATCCCTGCTGGGAGAAGAAAAAGGATGGGCCCTGATGCCTCCTGGAGAAATGACTTGTTTTGTGGAAAGAGATTTCACACATTCCTGACAACTTATTAGACCACCTTGCGGGACAGATTGGAGCTGAGACAATGATGAGTCAGTGATGGGCCGGACACCACGTTGACAGGACTGCTTAGTGACACACTGTTCTTGCCTTCTATTTAAATATCAACTGCATGCCGCTGACGGGAAGATGGACTTGGGGGTCACTGAATCTCATTATTTGTTCTCTTTTCCACTGTGCTCACATTGAATAAATCTTCCTCTGGTTTTTACTATTACTTGTCTATCTAATTGGTCTATTGAGGATAGGTGGTAGGCCTAGCTTGTTATTGCTGCCAGGGCCTGGCCCAGACTTTGACCCTAACAACTCCGGTGACATTAGCCTTTCTGCTTCAGAATGCAAACTCATGCTTTCCTCCCCTCAAGCCAGGGATCGGTGGTGCTGCCCTGCATAATGCTTATAATGAGGACTTCTGCTCACTGCCAGCAAGGGTGTCTCTGCTAACATTTTGTAACATCTGCTGCTAGTGGTCACTGGGAAGAACACATTGTTTTCCCAACAGGGGGCCCACCCAAATCTCTTCAGCCTTATGTGGGACCTCTCCTCTTTAGAGCAACACCAAGGACATTCAAAGACACTGTGAACCTGAGCATTGTTGGGTGACTGAAACATGGCCATTTGGTGATTGACAACCATTTTTCCCAATAATAAGTGAAACAGTTCACACTAAAAAGAGGCTCTAATGAATGATTACATTCAACCCAGATGTAAAGCATTTACCCCCCACCTCTAGTTCTCACTTCTTTTATTCCTACTGCACCATTTAAATTATTTCTCATTTCTTTTTAGCTCCTGCAAAAGGAGGAAGGGGACTATTTTCCCCTCAGTACAAATGAGTACAATTTTCTTCCTGCAGGCTCACCAGCAGTTCACCATCAACTTAGCACAAAGGCCAATTAATAGACAATCACGCTAATTTCCCACCCGATCTCTTAGGAGTGGGCTGTGCATTAAAATAGAGTTTATTCGAGAGGGGTGGTGCTGGCCTGAGTTCTCCTGTGCTCAGGAGGAGTAGGTGTCAGTGCCCATTGCCTTCCTTGCCCCTGCTCTGCCCACATGGCTTCTTTGGAGGCTCTGAGGCGTGGTCACCTTAGCTTTGCAGGAGACTCTAATTAAGCTCCTGCCACAGTAGCCCTGAGCCTCCCCAGGGTGAGCCTCACTTGAGTTGAATGGGCATTTCTTGTGGCATGACTCTGGGGTAGCATGAGAGCTGGCAGAAGCAGTTAATGCTGCTTCTGATTTCTAAGACAACCCTGAAGCACCAGAGCCATAGGGAAGTGGAAATTCATTCCCAACATTCATGGGAATAATGAAAACCATTATATAATAATAATAATTCGTTATAAATAGTGAAAACTATTTTGAGTTGTCCATGCTCATAGCCCCTTCTATTTAGTACTGCCTGTATCCATTCAATAATTGTTTTTATAGCAGGAGCAAGTTAATCTCAAAAGACAATAATGTACTTGCCGAAGTACAAGGGAAGCAAGTGTTCTCGGCTCTCTGGTGTAAGTGCATGTGTTTGTGGTCTTCCTGCATGTGTGATGCAGGTTTGTATGTGTGTGGGCACCTATGTGTGTGCGGGTACTCACACACGTGTACACATGCATGTGGAGGCCAGAGGTTGATGTTGGAGTCTTTGTTAATTGCTCTCCTCCCTATTTGAGATGGGTCTTGTGCTAAACCCCAAGCTCACCATAGTGACCAGAGAAGCAGGCCGGCGAGCTGTCAGGGTTCACTGTCTCCACTTCCACTGGCGTGTGCCACCTTGCTCAGAGTTCACGTGAACGTTTATGAGGGATCTGAACTCAGGTCTTCACGGCAAGCACTTGACCCACAGAGCTGTCTTCCCAGATCACATCCGCCTTCTTCAGAGAGAAATCTGGACGGGTTGGACTGTCTGAGGGGAGAGGCCTTCACTGCATCTCTCCAGGGTGGGGACAACCTGAGTGTGGAGATAGAGACGAGATAACAGGTGGAATAGCTGAGGGTCCTTCTTTGTCATTCCAGCGTGCACTGCATTGGTATGTCCATGGGAGGCACCAAGAGAAATGATGTGAGAAGTGGATGGACGGTCCCTTCTGATTTTCCACAATACCAGACTCCTTTGATGTCAGGTATGTGGCTAAGAGACCCCAAGCCTAGAAACCTTTTTGTTTTCCAAGTCCCTCTGGTAGCTGTATAAGTGATCTTAGAAGTATATGACTTCATACCCAAGTACATTTCTCTAGCAGAGGTTACAGATGCCAGCCTTATAAAAGCACCACTTGGAGGTCCAGACAGAAAACAATACTGCTGGGTGAAAGAGTTTCTTTAACCAGGATCTGTGTGGTTCCAGAAAGTCTGACCACGAGAGTACAGCATGGCACAAAGGGCAGGCAGGTCTCAAGAGGGAGAAAGAACGTAAGACAAGGAAATCTATGGTGTATGCCTCTGATACAGTGATGTAACTGTTAGGCAGTCAAGGGACAGAGATGACGGATTACTTTGTCCTCCATGATCAGGAAAAGACTTTTTGAAAAATTACCATTTTTTTTTTTTTCAGACAGAGAGAGAGGGAGAGAGGGAGAGAATGAATGAGAACACTGAAGCTGGAGGAGCAGCAAATGAGACAGATTCAAGGCAGGAGCCAAGAACATACTTAGCCAGTTTGCAGGACAGTAAGGTCCATAAGGTTGTGATTCAAAGTCACGCTGTTGGTATTAATATGGATTTGGAGCAAGGTGGCTTTTTTTTTTTTTTTTTTTTTTTTTTATCTAGGCAGGCAGCTAGACACAGGCCTCCCAAAATGTAAAAGCCACCCTGCCTTGGTGGGACTAGAACTTCAGCCTGATTCAGTTTCAGCAGCAACCGCTTCCTGCTTCTTGAACTTTCCTTGGGGGTAGCATGTATGGGCTGGCCCTTCCTAAGCCAGTGTCTTTCTCTGTGCACTTAGCAACCAAGTAAGGTCCTTTACATACATTTGAACTTGGCAATGAGACTCATCCTAACTGGCTGCCTAATTTATAAAAGGATTTGAGCCAAGCCTTCATGTGAGATTTTCCAGCATTCTTCTCCCACTCTACTTCTCTTGGTTTGGGTGCTTGTTTCACCCCCCTTAACTCTTCCTAAAATAAACACATAACTGCGCCTACATTTGTCAATTCTCCAATAATTTGGGCAAGGATTTGAGGTTTGGGGTTCACAAACCTGGGAGTCTCCTGCACTGTGGTAGAGATCAGCTTTGAGGGCATAAAGAGCCTGATATGATGAGGCTGGAAGGTAAGTCTGGCACTGTGGGGTGGGGGGATTGGGAATGTAGGCAGCTGTTATGGGGTAGGTACTGGTGGACTTCAGTTCGACGGTGGTGGAAATGCTGTGGGTATTGGCTGGAAAGACAGGAAGTGAGGTTCTCTCTGTGCCACACCAAGTTGGTGATATGGGAGTGGGTGTTACCACGAGGAGCATGAAGCTCTGAAGGTTGTTACTTAACCAAGCAATCTCAGCTGTGGGTGTATACACCACACACAGGCATCTGTCTTAAGACAATTCACCAATTTAAAATTAAAAAAAAAATGGAAGTAAGATGAGGATTAATGAAGAAGAGGGTGTGATGGGAAGAGGAAGGGAATAGAGAGGTAATTTAAGAGACTAAGATCAAAGTGCATTATATACACATATGAAAATGTCAAAATGGAAAAGTAAGTGCAAATTTCAGAATATTTAAATTGTCTAATCAGAACCTATGATGTCCTCTGAGAAATTTCTTTCATGGTGTGATATATATATATATATATATATATATCACACCAGTTGAAGAAAACGGTAGCATCTCTCCATTATCATGGGGTTGTCCACGGAAGCTGCCCCAGGCTTCTACGATTGTCTTGCAAACTTTCCCTTCCAGCCAGTTGCCATGGTGACTTTCCTCCTCTTACTCTGACTGACTCAATTCAGTGCTGACCCATTGCCTTGAAGACATGTCCAAGTTACTTAGTATGATTTATAAGTGATATTTTCCTTTGCTTTTTTTTAAGGGCATGTAGCAGTTATCTTCTAATTTCTGGAACAAAAGACCTGAACAGAATCAGTTTATGGAAGAAAAGGGTTTACTTAGGTTCACAGTTTCCTATCCAAATACTAACCAGGCCCAATCCTGCTTAGCTTCTGCTGTTAGGTGGAATCAGGTGTGTTCAGGGTGGTGTAGCCCTAGACAAGGCTATAGTCTCAAGAGGAAACTATCCTGTGGGGAAAGCATGGCAAGAAAAGGAGGCCAGGCATCACATCTTCACATGTCAGCAGGGTTCCCGGAAAGGCAGAGAATGAATGAGCTGGCTATCACCGGCAAGCTGGGCTGGACTATAACCTGCCTCCTAAAGGCTCCACCAGCTGGGGATCAAGTAGGAGGCTTAATCACACACACATGAGGCTATGGGGAGCATTGTATATTCTAATCACCACAGGTAGGAAGGGTTTGTTTTAGGTTACAGTCTATTATTGCAGGGAAGGCTTACTGTTTTTTGTCTTTCCTCCCTCCCTTCTTTTTTCCCTTTTCCTGCCATTCCCTTCTTTTCTCTACCCTTCTGTTCTTCACCATATCATTTTTCTCCTACTCCTAGTAAACCCCACATTGCATTATCTCTGGACTCCATATACTTCTCCTTCACTACCTACCAGGAATTTTTTTTTTTTTTTCAAGGTAGGGTCTCACTCTGGTCCAGGCTGACCTGGAATTAACTCTGTCATCTCAGGGTGGCCTTGAACTCATGGCAGTCCTCCTACCTCTGCCTCCTGAGTGCTGGGATTAAAGGCGTGCGCCACCACACCAGGCTCATACCAGGAATTTTGAGGCAGGGAAGACTGGTGGCTTCCCTCTGTCTTCCCTTTTCTTCTCTATGCTCTCCCCCACCAGGAGCCCTTAATGTCACTTGTCATGTTTAGTTTAGTCATTAACATATCTGCCTCTGCACACAAGTGTAGCTTGATTAGAGCCTAGAGCATCTGCTTTGACCCGGAAGTTCTATTAGTGCTCAGCACATGGAAGAACTCAGTCAATATTTCTGATGTGCTCATTTCCAGCTGCATTACAGTAGACTTACCATGGGAGGTAATAAACCCATCTCACACTAATGAGCAAATTGAATAGTGTGCTACTCCTGAGATGGCTAATCTTCATTGTTAACTTGAAGGGACTTAGAATCATCATAGAAACAAATATCCAGGTATATCTATAAGGGTTTCCAGAAAGGCTGAGGAGGGACGGCCCACCCTGAATGTGAGCAGCACCATGTCCTGGGCTGGGATCTCAGATTGAATGAAAATGTGAAATGAAGTTGAGCACCAGCATTTCCCTTTCTCTGATTCCTGTTTGTGGATACAATCTGACCCTTGCCTGCCTCTCCTGCTGCCATGAATTCTGATTAACTGTCCCCTCAAACTGCAAATCCAAACAAGCCCTTCTTGCCTTAAGTTGCTCTTATCAAGAATTTTTTTCACAGCAATGAGAGAAGGAACCAACCAGATCCTATAACTGGAAAGTCTTAGCTAAGTCACGCTTATCATGGGATGAGCAAGACGGCTTCTCTTAGTCCCATCTAGTCAGCGTGGCTTCCTGTGAGTGACAGCCTCAGTTGCATTTCTGGTGCTGAGAGAGGAAAACAATACCTGAAGGATCCTGATCCTGGTCCTCTAGATTGCTTGGCTCTGGTCTGGGGAAAGTCTGGTGTGCTGAGCATGGGTGCTCCTAGTCAGGAAGCTGGCTTCAGGGAGACATGGGCTACTCCTTCTGATAGGTGTTCCTGGAGAAGGTAGTTAGCATACAGCATGGGCCACTCTGTACTTTTTTTTTCTCTGAGCTGCTGAGTGCACGAGATCAAGCACACGTGTTTATGGGGGAGGTGAGAGAACATTTGTCAAGGGGTATTTGGAAAACGTGAAGAGACAAGTGTAGGATGATGTGGAACGTTGACTGATGGAAACATTTTCCTACCGGTGTCAAAAATGTATTTGCAAATCCCAAACACCAGCATCTCCTACCAATAAAAATAAATTTGGTTCAATTAAAATAGTTGATGTTGTTTTTGAAATGCAGGGCCAAATTCTATGAACCAAAGTTCTTACTACTTTTAGGAAAAAAAAAAGGAAAAATCTGTTAGAGAAACAATTTGCAAAACAGTCATTAGTCCAAAGCATCCCTGAGAATTCTCCCTCCAGGCCTCTAATGGGCCATGAAAGCTGAGTTCAATAAAAAAAAAAAAAAATGATTTAACTATCAAGTGGGAGAATTGGGTAGAATTCTGCTGCTTTACTTTCCTTTTTATGTATGATTTTTGGAGGGTTTTTTTTTGTGTAAATACTAGTTGTTTTAGTGACATTCAGAAAGCTTTGTGTTTGAGACAGAATTTTGCTTCTATGAAGGAGCTGGGGTGAGTTGACCAGTTGTCTTTTCTTTCTCCTCTGCTCTTCTGTCCCCCCCACCCCACTCCTGATGGAGTCCTGGCCACTTCACACCCATCATTGACTTACCTGATGAGGTCCTGTGAGTCGGCAAGCCTGCGGAATTTTGAGAGCTTGTACATTACATTCTTACATTCCACTCCATTAATTTTGAAGTTACAGGTCTGTTGGGAGACCTGTTGTGGCTTGTATGAATAACAGATCTCTGTGTGTGCTCTTGGCATCCAATACTCAGAGAAGGTGTTTCGCCAGTACCTGGTGTCCATAGCACTGCTGGCGTTTTGCACACTTTTACACAGTTTTATAACCAATTCAGTAGAAACAACTGGTCATCTTCCTTTAGCACAGGTGTGTTTTCATTCAAAGTGGTTCCCTAGAGATTTGGGATCCATTAAAATCTTCTCATAAGAAGACTCAGTTTACCCTCTGTGTTGTTGACATAAATTCTTCCTTAATAGTTTATGGAGACTTCGTAGCACCTGTTCAAGGCATCGTGTTGTTATTTTTTTTCCTGTTTAATTTGCCTGACTTGTTATTGAGACAAGCTCGGCTGGTGCCTTGTTTCTGCTTGGGGAGTTAAGGTTGCTGGTGGAAGCCATAGTCCAGCAACCAACTCTGTGAGACTACCCAATAGTGGTTGGTCAGTGTAGGGTAGTGGACAATGGACAGATGGAGATTAGAAGAGAAGATGGGCCTAGTTTCCTCCTTTCACCCTATAGGATTGATCAGCACTTTGAGAACCAGCAGTCACCTGTTTCACTAAAGTGACTCTTCTCCCCTTTAGCTCTGATGTGTCGTTTCTGACCAGTGCTCTTCCAAGTGATTGGACAGCATACTCAGAATTGAGCAATCAGGATTGAGCACCCTGGTTTATCGAGCAGAGAAGAAAATGCCTGGAGTTCAGTCCTGATATTTTTCAGTTGAAGTATATTTAGTAGTTTTCTTAACATCTCTGATCATCTGTATCTTTCTATAATAAGGACTTATCTTAGACTGGGAAGACAGTTTAGTGGGTAAAGTGCTTGCCTGGCAAACAAAAGGACCTGAGTTTGATCCACAGAACTGATGTAAATAAAATAGATGTAATTCTGTGTGCTTGTAATCCCATTTTGTAATCCTAGCAATGGAGGAAGAGATAGAAGGACTCCTGGAGCTTTCTAGCCAACCAGAGTAGCCTATTTGATGAGCACCAGGTCAGTGAGAGAGCTTGTCTCCATAAAGGTGAGGAGCAGCACCCAAGGGTATCCTCTGGCCTCTACATGCATATGTGAATACATGCAAATGCTGCCCTCCTCCCAACAACAACAAACCAAGACCTGCTTCACTGGCTCCTTATAAAGATTTCCTTTGCTGTTGTGAAATCCCATAGCTCCTGGCAGCAGACCTGATACATGGTGAGCGCACCACACATTAAGCTACTGTCTCTGTCTCTCTGCTCTAGATGCATTCTTCTCAGCTCGGGGGGGCCCATGGATGAGTCTCTGCAGATCATATTTCTGCCTTTCCAGCTGCTCCCTGCCAGGATCTACTCCAAGCAACTGCAGTCAGGAAATAGGATGAGAGGGGCTCCCTGTTCCCTTCTTGCTCCTGTGAACATTGTCCCTGCCTTGCTCCTGTGCCCCTCACTGTGGTAATTTTCATCCTTGTTCCCTTCTCCTTGGACTTCCTCTCGGGTGTCAGCTGAAGCCCAGCATGTCTGTTCCTCAGACTTCATGGGGATTTCCTCCACGCCTCTAGCTTCTCATACCTCCACATCTCTTCCCCTTTTCCTCTAGGAGAAAAAGAAGGGCTAGAGATGTGCTGCTGGTGGTGGATTTGAGGATGGAGAAAGGGCCTGAGCCACGGGTTACAGGTGGCTTCTAGGAACTGGTGGTGGAGAACAGAGAGATTCTGTGAGTGTGAAGAAAGCAGACAATAAACAATTCCTCTGTGGTCTTGCCCCACTGCTGGATTCAGGAGGCCAGACTACCTCTGGGCTGGAAGTTAGAGGTGAAGAGAAAATCCCCCCATACCTGGTACCCCACACTGTACCCACAAAGCTTTCTCTTACTCTTGTCCTTTTGTGGAAGCCTCTGAGTTGCCAACTAAGGATACCACCTCTGAGAACATCCTGTCCTTGCTATGCCCAACTCATCCCATTACCATTTCATTATAAAGTTCATTTCCCCATTGGCTTGAAATAGTCAAATAAATTCTCTGTCTGGGTGCGTTTTCTAAGTGGCCATGGTGTTAGCTTATTTATTCTCTTCCTTAACACACAAATGGCTTCTAAAAAGAGGAGTTTAATTTTGCAGCTCACTGGCCCATCCTGTGCAGCAGGCACTCTGGTGGCTGCAGTGTGCTGTCTCCTGTCACTGTTGTCAGGGGACCAAGGCTGTCATTTGGTTTCCAGGACTGGGGATGGATGTGTCACTTTAGAAGATTCCCATTGCTGCTACCTTTAAAATAACGATGGCTATTCACGAATGACTGCTGTTGAACATGCACGTGGGTCTCTGTGTTCCTGTGTGCTGAGCCAGAAGGGCTAGGCTTGCCTTCAAGATGGCTCTGCTATTGGCCAGTCTTGTGACATTGGGCCTCAGTTATCTCAGTTGTAAAATGAAAGTGTCTGGAGAGATAATATCTAAGCTTCCCTGCCTTTCAAATTAGCTTCAATATAATTTTTTTGGCATGCCAGGAATTATCTGAGGCATGAAGACAAATACAACAGTCCCTTCCTCCAAGGCTACAGATCGAGGACACACATAAATATTGTACATAAGTACATGAGCGGTTTAATGAGGGAGAACCTGTGATGAAGTGACAGGTAATGTGCTCTGAGGGAAATCTCAGACTGCATCTGTTTGGCAGGGGTGGTGAGGGAGCAGGTAGGGATGGAAGGGGGGGGACAGGAAAGCTGTGGGAATACTATGATGACTGAGTTGGATGGTGGGGGGGGTGAAGCAGAGGAGGAGAAGCACAGGTAGAGGAAAGCTAACTACCTACTACCTAACTACCTCCTTCCTAATGACCACATCAAGCTTGAGCGTCATGAATTTGGGGAAGTTGAAATGAACCTTCAGTTAGGATTTACAGGAAACGATGGGCTTTTGACAACAGTGAATGGCCATTTTGTGCATGTGTGTGTTTTTGCAGATGCATGTGAGTGTACGTGCACATGTATGCATGCAGAGGCCAGAGAACACCCCAGGTGTGGCTCCTCAGGCACTGTCCACCTCTTATAGACTTCCCAATGGCTTAGAAGTCATCAGTTAGGATAAAGTGTCATGCCCATGAGCTCCAGGGATCAGCCTGGCCCTGCCTGTTCAGATTGGCAGGTACACAAATTCTCAGCATTTCTGTGGTACTGGGTATTGAACTGAGGTCCTCATGCTTACAAGGCAAGAACTTCACTAACTCCTCTGCCTCCCCAGCCCTGCAACAGTGAACTGCTTCGAGCCCTGTTAGCTCTGTGCTGGCCTAGGTTGGGTGCTCATTTAGTTACTGAAAGGACTTTTTATTTTATAAATGAACAACTATGTTAAGTCAATAGAGCAGACCAACTTAGCTTTGTATTGCTAAGACATATTGATTGTTTGTGCTATACTTTATGTTATTCTGTGCAGTCACATTTACATGTGGTTCTTGTGATAATATGAGATCGTTTTTTGCCATTCTCTCCAAATCGACACCATCCCTTGACCAAAGTTACTGACCTGAGGGGGACTATATAACTCCAAATCTTGTCCTTCCATGATGTCAGATTGGGCATGGAATTTCCCAGAAATTAGCAAAATCTTGGCAGGTTTCAAATATTCCCCCCCCCCTTTTTTTTTGTTTTTTTGAGGTAGGGTCTCACTCTATACCAGGCTGACCTGGAATTCACTATGTAGTCTTAGGGTGACCTTGAACTCATGGTGATCCTCCCACCTCTGCCTCCTGAGTGCTGGGATTAAAGGCGTGTGCCACCATGCCTGGAAAGTTTCAAATATTTTATTATGAGGGTCTATCCCAGAAGACCCTCAACTGTAGGAGAATCAGCTACATGCCAGACAGCATTTGTAACAATGCTTAAAATGCAGGAAAGCATTTAGCTAGAGATCATAGTTTATATAGTACCTCATGAGTATTGCCCCAAGAGCTTGTTCTTAAAGGAGTGATACTTAATGCTAGTGGTACATAAGGAGCTCTTCTAGCACTAACTCAGGTTCTGTGCAGATCCTAACCAAGCATGAAATTCTCCATGAACATTAAACTATTTTAAAATTCAGCTAAAAGCCTCCTGTTAAAGCACAGCTAGATGAGGAAGATTGTTCACATGACTGCTAATGTGGTGTAGAAATACAATGTCTGGCTGCCTCACTTCTCACAATGGGCATACTCAATGATGCTTTGGAGGTGAGGAGGATTCAATGGCCCTTACACCCTCTTCTCACACACAATTTAAACTACCTATATTAAAAAAAATATATTTAACTGTGACTTTATTAAGTGAATGCTTGACACTATCCAACAATGAATTCCACTTACTTCACATTAAAATGTTTGCAAATACACAAATACATTATTAACAATTCTTAAATTTTATTTATATATTAGATAGATAGATAGAGAGAGAGAGAGAGAGAGAGAGGGGGGGGGAGAATGGGCACACCAGGGCCTTCAGCCACTGCAAACAAACTCCAGATGCATGCACTATCATGTGCATCTGGCTTAAGTGGGTTCTGGGGAATCAAACCTGGGTCCTTAGGCTTCGCAGGCAAGTGCCTTAACTGCTAAGCCATCTCTTCAGCCCAATTATTAAAAAATTTAAATCAACTTAGATGTACACAATACTTCTTTTCAAATCCTTTAAAATTTTTAAATTAATTTTAATTTATTTATTAGAGAGAGAGAGAGAGCGAGAGAGAGGGGAAGAAAGAGGCAGATAGAGATAGAGAGAGAATGGGTACACCAGGGCCTTTGGCTGTTGCAGATGAACTGCAGATGAATGCACCACCTTGTGTATCTGGCTTACATGGGTCCTGGGGAATCAAATGTGGCTTCTTTGACTTTGCAAGCAAGCACCTTAACTGCTAAGCCATTTCTCCAGCCCTAAAATTTTTTAAAAAAATATTTTGTTTATTACAGAGAGAGAAAATGATGGAGAGAGAGAGAGAAAGAGAGAGATGATGGGTTTGCCAGGGCCTCCAGGTACTGCAAACGAACTTTAGATGCATGACCACCTTCCTTGTGCATATGGCTTATGTGGGTGCTGGGGAATCAAACCTGGGTTGCTTTGCAGGCAAGCATCTTAACTGCTAATCCATCTCTCCACCTTCACTTTTTTTTTCTTTTGAGGCAAGCCTAACTGACTGTCTTTTGTTTTATGGGAGAGAGAGAGAGAGAGGGAGAATTGGCACTACAGGGCCTCTAGCCTCTGCAATTAAACTACAGATGCATGAGCCTCCTTGTGCATATGTGTGACTGTGCATGCTTGTATCACTGTGTGTCTGGCTTACAAGGGACCTGGAGAGTCAAACAAGAGTCCTTAGGCTTTGCAGGCAAGCGCCTTAACCGGTAAGCCATCTCTCCAGCCCTCCACCTTCACTTTTGATGGGATGTAAGTATCAGATAATTCTGCATGGTAGTTGCCAATTGAGCCCTAGGGTATGGGTTCACCTGGGTTAGGTTGAGGGGTGAGGACACAGTTGGTCACATTCTTTTCTTTCAGTATCCTCTGTGGTCCCTGTCCTTAGTAGATGACCACATGTCACAGCCATGCCGAGAAGCTCTTCTTCAGAGGACACTGAACAGTGACAACTGAGAGTGCAGGAACTGTTGACTCTTAATCAATTTCATTTGCTGAGTGTTTGTAAAGTTTAGGATCCTTTCCTTATTATATGCCTCATTGGATTTTGACATTTTGTTTTGTTTCCTGCAGAAGGCTCCTTGTGACAGAGTCTGTGATAGTTACCTATTGCAGTGACTACCTGACTAGAAGCAGCTGAAGGGAAGGAAGGCTTTATGTCAGCTTACCATTCCAGGGATCGGGCCCGACAGGCATGGCCCCAGGAATGGGAGTCCATGGGTCATATTGCATCCACACATCCATAGCCAGGAAGAGAAAGTAAATAGGAAGTGAGGCAGGCCTCTAAAACCTTAGGCCCCTCACCCCTGCCCAGTAACTCACTTCCTCCAGTATGACTCCACCTCGTAAAGGTTCTACAGCCTTCCCAAACTGTGCCACGAGATGGAGACTAAGTATATAAACACACAAGTCTGGGGGGGTTGTTTGGTGTGTATGTGCATGTGTGTATCTGTACATGTATATGTATGTGTGTGGAGGACAGAGATCAACATCAGCATTAAGATTATAAGGATGTCCCATCATGCCCAGAATTTTGTGTGGGTTCTGTGGATTCAAACTCATGTCATCAAAGTTACATGATGTAACAGTTTCTCTTTGCTGGCAAAAATAGCTACCCAGAATCATTTTTATTCAGGAAAGGTTTGTTTCAGCTTACAGGTCCAGATTACAGTCCATCATGGAAAGGAAGGTACGGTGGCAGGCGCTGACCACATTCGGTCCAACTGTGAGGAAGCACAGAGCAGAGAGAGAGCAGAGAGCAGAGGGATGAAAGCTGATGCTCATCCAGCTCTCTCTTGTTCACACAGTCCAGGAACCCAGCCCATGCAGTCGTGCTGCCCATAGTTATTGTGGGTCCTTCAATGTCAATTAATGTAAGCTAGAATCCTAGGATCAGACATAACCAGAGATTTGTTCTCATGGTGATTCCAGATGCCGTCAAGAGGACAACTAGAGATTAACCATCACACATGGTAACTACTTTACCAACTGAGTCATTTTCCCAGGGTCAGGGCAAATTTCTTAACCTATCTGTTTATTTGTTTTTGATCGTATGTATAACAGGGTGTGTACAGAGTGTGTAATGTGTTTACCTGTTAGTGCCCATGTGTGCCAAATGTGCTTGCGTGCAGTAGGGTGGCTCACCTGCAGTGGTCAGAGTGGAACGTCAGGAGTCTTGTCCCATTGGTCTTCCGCCTGTTTCATTTGAGCCTTTTTATCTGAGAGCTGTGGTGATCCTTGGGTTTCTGCTTCTCTATGGGATTGGGTTACACATGGGCATCACCATGCCCAGCTGTGTAAATGGACACCAGGGATGGAACTCAAGTGCTGTTCTCACAGCTCCTCAGGCCCTCATACTTGTCCAGGAAGTGCTCTTAACCACTGAGCCATTTCTCCAGCCCATTCTTAGCCTATTCAAGCTTTAACTTCTCTACCTTACTCTAAATCGAACCAAAATATCCATATAGCATACTCAGAAAAATATTATAAAGTGTGGTGGTTTGACTCAGGTGTCCCCCATAAACTTAGGTATTCTGAATGCTAAGTTCTCAGCTGATAGAGATTTGGGAATTAACGCCTTCTGCAAATGAACTCCAGATGCATACACCCCCTTGTGCATCTGGCTAACATGGGTCCTGGGGAATTGAGCCTCGAACCGGAGTCCTTAGGCTTCACAGGCAAGCTCTTAACCGCTAAGCCATCTCTCCAGGTCTGTTTCATATTTTTTTTATTTATTTGAAAGAGAGGGAGAGAATGGAAGGGAGAGAGAAAGAGAGAGAATGGGGGCACTGGGACCTCTAGCCACTGCAAACAAACTCCAGATGTATGTGCTACTTTGTGCATCTGATTTTATATAGGTCCTGGGGAATCAAACTTGGATCTGGCTTTGCAGGCAAGTGTCTTAACCACTAAGCCTTCTCTCCAGCCCTCATATCATTTTTTATTAACCAAACACAGATATATTAGGAACTAAATGTGAATCTGTATGAATTATTAAAGGATAAAACTCTGGAGTATAAAGAAATTTTGTGGCTGCTGGAGGCTGCTTCATGGTACATCTTTAAGCCCATAAGGGTTCACTCTTCTTGGCCAAGTTGACAATTTTTTTTTTCACCAGAAACTGAATTTATAGAGCAAAGAATGGAAAACTCTCTGAAACCATGAATTGGGTACCAATTTCCCACTCCTATATTTGAAGGGACTGCTTAAGGAAAGGCTAAGAGAGTGGCCTGTGATAAATGTTTAAAAGCCATTAATGTGCATATAAAATTCTGAGGAAACTACCTTGGTATCAGGGAATGGTCTTTTTCATCATTTTAAAGAGACACGACCCAGACCCTCTCCGTGGGCTGCACGGGGACTGCTACATTATTTCAGCTGACCACTCCGCAGTCTGACGTAGCATTCATTCTTCACTGCTCAAAGATTTATCTCAGAAGCTGTCCAGCTATCTGTCTTATCTGGGCCACACTGGATGAAGAGGCCATACGCTGAGTTGGGTTCCTACCATCTGACAATCCTCTGCAGGGTGCCGTGATCATAGGTGGCTGCTAACTGTTCTGCATGCCCAGGGCTCACGGCCCTGGACGCTATGAAGAGGAAAGCAGGGGATGAGGCAGGCAGGCCTGGGGAAAGCATGCTGGGGGGGTGAAACGTTTTCCTGTGTAGAGGTGTGTGTACCCCGGATGGGGCACAGACAACATATTAAAGCACCACTGTGCCCAAACTAGTTTTGGTGTACCAGTGAGTTTATTAGGGCGACTTAAAGAGCAGGATGAGGGGTGCTTACAGGAGCGTGAGAAACTCAAAGGCAACTGCTTCATGGCGAAGACACCCCGCCCCAGCAGAGGTGAAGACACGGCGGCTGCATCTCCGGAGGGCGCTGCACAACCTGTGGGAAGTTGCGGAGGGGGGGGTTCTGAGACTCTTTTTCCAAGTAGTTATTAAACCTCCGTATAACCTTAGAGAGGGATCTTGCAGCCTTTTCCCCAGGCTCTTTGGCCTCCTGAGTCTCCTGAACCTCCCTCCTCCCCCAAGGGTGAATGTTTCAATTCAGAGAAAATTGCCTCATAGCACTGGTTAAGGTCTGCCCCCTCAACAGTTGCTTACTGGTCCTATACTCTTGGGGAGTGGTCCTATGACCTTTTAAGTTTCAGCTTTCCAAGAATTGACTTTGAGCCTCCCTCCTCCCCTCATGCGGGTCTATTTCAGTTAGGAGGAATTGGCTATACAAATCCTTCATTCATTGCCCAAAGATTTATCTCAGGAGGTGTCCAGCCAGCCTCTGTCACATCCAGGCCACACTGGATGGGGAAGCCACACATTGAGTCCCCACTACACTGAAATGCTTTACCGGTTTCCACGACTACAGGAGCTCACTTTTGTTCAGTCCTGGAGCTTAGAGACCTGGATCCTGTTGAGATGCAGAGGGAAGCTGAGTTGTGTCTTGCAGTTTCAGGAAAGCATGCTGAGATCCCTGTGTCACAGAACCTGTTTCATTCTGTTCACTTTGTCTCACAGTTTGGACATGTAACAATCACATGACTTGTGTTCTGTAATAGAATACTATAGGCTGGGTATTCTTTTTTAAAGAAAAGAATGTTTTCTACCAATTCTGAAGGTTGGGGAGTCTAACATTTAGGTGTTGGCACTCTGGTGGGGGTCTCCTTGCTGGCCCATCACAGGGCAGAAGGCACCACAGGACAAGAGTGGGGGGGAGAAAGGAAGGGGCATGTGTAGCCTCAGATTCTTTTATAGTCTACGTGACTTCTCATTAGGAACCTCCCAGCAGCACTGCACTGGAGTTGCTGCATAACCACTTCCTTGGAGTTGGAATTCTCCCTCTGGCAGGTAGACTCTGCGAGGCTCAGGGAGTAAAAGGAGCTTATACTGCTGGGGAGGTAAGAATGAAACTCACAAGTCCCAAGAAGCTCCTGAAATTTACAAGATTTACAAGTCTCCTCCTCCACGTTATTTATTTATTTATTTTTCAAATTTATTTTATTTGAGAGCGACAGACACAGAGAGAAAGACAGATAGAGGGAGAGAGAGAGAGAATGGGCGCGCCAGGGCTTCCAGCCTCTGCAAATGAACTCCAGACGCGTGCGCCCCCTTGTGCATCTGGCTAACGTGCGACCTGGGGAACCGAGCCTCGAACCGGGGTCCTTAGGCTTCACAGGCAAGCGCTTAACCGCTAAGCCATCTCTCCAGCCCTCCTCCACGTTATTTAAGCAATAGTAACTACTGTGGCAAGGAGACTCCCTCAGCAGCTGCGCTGTCTTCAGGGCCCGGGCATCAAGTTCTGGCGAGCCTTCACCCATACTGGATGAGCTTTGCAGTGACACAGCTGGCCTTTGAGTCTCCCATACCTGTGCAAGTAACTCTTAACCTTTGCTCCCATAACTCACCCCAATAAACTCTCTGATTTGCCAAGCTAGACTGGGTGGGTTCATTTCTCTGGTCTGTCATTGGGGCCCTATCTGGGGTGAACAGACATTAGTTAATGTCTCCCCAGGAAAAGTCACACAACAGTTGACAACCTATGCTCTTTAGTGGACATATTTGTGCCACAGCAGGGCTACCTCTATCCCCTATCTGTAACATATGGGCACCCAATCTCTGCCAGCCCTCTCTCTTTCTCAGCATGACTGTGGGACTTGCTAATCGTATGTAAGACCTTGGTCATCGGCAACATGTCCTGCTGCGTCAGTGAATAATATCAATAATGAGAATACCAATCTCTAGTGTTACTGTATCAGTCATGGTTAAATTATGCCACTATAATCAGGTGCTTCTCAACGAGGTGACTAATAAGGTCAAGGTGAAGAGGAATCTTTGAAGGGGGGTTCTGGAGAAAACCTGTAGCAAAGCTAAAAAGAGGATGGTGGCGGGGGAAATCCCAGTGAAATTGTAGTGGGCCTCTAGGCAGCAGCACACAGCACAAGGCAGGCAGCGAGGACACATGGCCCCTGCTGGAGGTGCATTGTCCACACTAGGAGCTCAGTGTCCTGCTTAGAGAGGCCTCTGGGTGTGGTAGCGTCTGCCTTCAGCACATGAGGATGGCTTGCAAAATCCAGCCCTGGACGTGGTGGCCAAAGTGGCTATGACTGATGGCACCTGGTACCCCCAGTGGGAGCTCAAGCAGCCTCATGCGGAGTGAGGTCACACACTGCACAGGAAGCAGAAAACAGAGTGCTTCAGGGGGCTGGGTGAGTGGCATATGGAACGAGCATCCCCCAATCTGGAGCCAACTCAGACAAATTCCCAGCTCTGGGACTCCTCCCATCCCAGTGGGAGCTTTTGCTTCTAATGAAACCAGTTACCTTCACTTTCTCCAAGTCTCTGAGTTTATCCTGGGGCTGGCTTCTAATCCTTTGTTCATCCTAATGAACCTGAATCCTTAGTTGGCTAGATGGCACCAGAGAGGCACCCATATCACCACTGCAGGTTTGAGGCTTGCGGGTGGAGAGGGACTTGCAGCTCTTTCTGTGATGCATGCTCTGGGCACTGCTTGGTATTATGCACTATCTCTTGCAGAATGACCCAGATTTGAGATTTTTTTTTTTTTCTGGTGATTTGGAGACAGAAGCATCTAAGGTTCAAAATGAACTGTTAGCCAGGGGTGTGGGGCCATCTTCCCCCAGCAGGTGTTATCCTCACGAACCACCCTTCCCTAAGGATTTGGTGAGCTCTGAAGAGCATGAAGTGGGTGGTACCACCCTAGGGAAGAGCAAGAGAATGCTGCTGTTTGCCCTGTGAGGTCCTCATGCCTCTGTGCTTTTCACAGTGCACATGGAGATCATGGAAGAAAAAGTCTCCAAGTTTGCTGTGTGCCAGCCTCCGTCCGTAGCCCACTCCTGCTCTAGCTCAGTCAATCCTCATCAAGCTGAAAGTGGGAGGTTCTGCTTCAGTTACCACCTTTCAGCTAAGGAAGGCAGGGCTCAGGGTAACACACCAGCACATGTCATGAGCTGAAGTTAACCCGGGGTGTCAATGCAGAGCCTTTCTCACAACCTCAGCTCTACCTCTCAGTGTTCTCGCTGTATGTCTTTCCTGCACATGTGCCAGCACTTTTCTTTGGTAGTGGATGGGTTTAGCTCTAGTACTGAGGGAAGATGCCGTGAAAAATCAAGTATTTTATACACACATACACACACACACACACACACACACATATGTGTGTGTATGTGTGTGTGTGTGTGTGTATGTTGGGTTTTCGAGGTGGGGTCTCACTCTGGTCCAGGCTGACCCGGAATTTACTCTGTCATCTCAGGGTGGTCTTGGACTCATGGCAATCCTCCTACCTCTGCCTCCCGAGTGCTGGGATTAAAGGCGTGGGCCGCCACGCCTGGCTAAATCAAGCATTCTATACCTATCTGTCATCTATGTACCTATCTATCTATCTATCTATCTATCTATCTATCTATCTATCATAATAGCTTGTTGACCACCTCTTTTTTCTTTGTTTTCTTTCCTATCATCCATCTATGGGTATATCTATCTAAAATCTGTTTATCTTGTTTGTTTTATCATTAGTCCATTTATCATCTCTTTACATCTATCATCTATCTCTCATTTTCAACTATTTTATCTCTCATTTGTTTATTGTTTACCTATCTATCTACCATCTGTTATCTATGTGTATTCTATCATCTGTTATCTGTTTACCTTATATAACATCCACCCATCCATCCATCCATCCACCTATTATCTGTCTAAGCATCAACTCAGAGTACTCTGGGAAGATTCATGTCATGTGGTGGAAAATGACACCCTTTAGAATTAGAGACATCTGGAGTTACAACCCCATTTCCATATGTAACCTTCAATAAAACAATCTTCATAAATAATAGTTTCCTATTATTTTAATTTTTGAAGTTATTTGATTTTAACATATATATGTATATATGTGTGTATATATAATTTGTGTGTGTAACATGATGTTTTTATCTATATATAATATCCATTTTAATTGTAGGAAAATTATAAAATTATAAATAATACATCCAGTTTTGGTGACATAGGCCTGAAATCTGTTATCCCAGGTACTTAAGAGTTGGAGGCAGGACAATTATGAGTTCAAGGTCTACCTGTGCTACCAAGTGAGTTCAAGGTCAGCTATGGCAATTTAGTGACACCTTGTCTCAAAATGAAAAGTAATAGGAGTTTCGAGATGTAGTTAAGCATTAGAACAATTGCTTAGTATGTGCAAGGTCCTGAGTTCAATTTCCAGTCATGTTTACAAGAAAGAACAAATAGTCTTAATATTCCAGCACAGAGTAAATGCTTGATAAGGTTAACTGTGCCTTGAGGAGAGAGCAGAAAATAATATTCAGCTTGGTTTCTGCTCCCACTGATGAAATTTGGATATAGCACAGGACACACTGCACCCACAAAGGAATAATTAACACATGTGACCTACTCTCTTGGCAGATGTTAGAGATGTCCATGTAGTATCATAAACATAGATTTCAAAGTAAAGAACACCACAAACTCTTGACATTTTCTCTGATGACTCACCATAACTGTAACATTCATGGTAATCTTGAAGCTTAAGGGCTATAAACTTTTGTTTTGAGTTATTCCTCTTGTGGGACCAAAATGCTTTGTATTCTGGTGTAAAAAGGTTGTATGTAAGATAACTGAGCTATGATTCATTAGGTGTTTTGGACTCATTCTCTTAGAACCTTAGTTTTCTCATTTGTAAAATGTGGTTCATGATAACAGTGATTTGCAGGATTATCTTTAACATCAAACGAAATAATAATTGTGAAAGTAATTAGTAACCTAGACATGTTCCATAAACCCTAAAGCAAAGCTCACTAAAGCCCAGGAATGGAGACTCTAGTCTACGTTTAAGCTTCCACCTGGCCCTGGAGAACTGATGAGGGGAAGACCCAGGATCTGATGCTGAGGTTGTTTGGCCTCATGTGGTGGTGTCTGTTTGATAGTGAATACTAACCTACCTGCCTGAGGACCCTGCTCTCTATGAGCTGGGTCACATCCTGACAGGAAGACATGCAGAAGCTAAAAGCAGGGTGGCTCTCTTGCTTTCCTCATTCATATCCAGAGTGGCTATTCTTTTTTTCTGCTGTTGACATCCACATACCTGGAATTACCTTGTAGACATGCACCTGCCCATCACACAGCTGGATCTGTCCCTTCCATTTCCTTGACCATGGGCTGGCAAAGCAAATGTGGCTGTGTCTTTCCTGCCATATCTTTTTTTTTTTTTTTTTTTTTTTTTTTGGTTTTTCGAGGTAGGGTCTCACTGTAGCCCAGGCTGACCTGGAATTCACTATGGAGTCTCAGGGTGGCCTCGAACTCACAATCCTCCCACCTCTGCTTCCTGAGTTCTGGGATTAAAGGCGTGCGCCACCATGCCTGGCTCTTTTTTTTTTTTTTTTTTTTAATGTAGGGTCTCAATCTAACCCAGACTGACCTGGAATTCGCTATGTAGTCTCAGGCTGACCTCGAACTCACAATGATGCTCCTACTTCTTCCTCCCAAGTGTTGGGATTAAAGGTATGTGCCACCACGCCTAGCTCTATATCCTTCTTGATCCAGCCACTTATGAGCCATGTGATCTCCTGGATCTTCTCAATTTTCTTCATCTGTGAAAATGGAAATAATAGTAAAAACATCTAAGAATTGTGTAAGAACTAAATCAGTTAACATCTATGAAACCTTTAGAAATATTAGTTACTTAAAGGGTTAAATTACTTAAGGCTCAGTCAGTGCAAGCATGAAGACCTGAGTTTGGGTCCCAGGAATCAATATAAAATCTGGGCATGGTACAGCACACCTGTACCTAGGTGGTACAGCGCACCTGTAATCCTAGCACTGGGGAAGCAGAGACAGGAAGATCCTTGATGCTTGCTGGATAAGATAGTTTAGTTAAATTCCTGAGTTCAGTAGGTTCAGAAAGAGACAGGTCTCAAAAATCCGATGGAGAGTAATTGTGGAAGACACTCAACATTGATTTATTATCTCCACACCCACATGTGCACCAACAGATATACATGCATATATATCACAGGTATGCACATGGAAACAAAGAAATATTAGTTATTTGAATACTTGTGGCCAGACAGGAGAAAGTTAGTGCTGGAGAATTTATTTTGGCTTCTGTTTCTGGGCCTGAAGGGAAACATCACACCATGGAAATAGGAGCTGTGGCACAGTCTGTTCACATCATGATGGGCAGGAAACAGAGAGAAAGCAGGAAGAGGCCAGGGACAAGATATTCCAAAATACCCAACCACAGTGGGTCTTCCTGTAGTTAGGTTCCACCTAGTGAAGTTCTCAACTCCCACAAATATAGCACTATCAGCTAGGGACCAAGCTCCCAACACATAAATCTTTTGGGGATACACCACATTCAAATCATAGTATCAACAAAAGTGAACTCTCAGGAAGGTCCGTGTTCTTACCATTACTATCTTGTTGCAGTTACCTTCTTGTTGCTGGCACAAGACACCAGAACAAAAGCAAATGGGAGGAAAGTTGTTTATTTTTGCCTACAGTCTTGAGAGGGAAACTCCATGATGGCAGGCCAAAGATGGTAGACTAGAGGGTGGACATCACTTCCTTCTCACAGCAGGAGAGTGAGCCAAACTCTAGCAAGAGGGATCTGGCTATAACACCTCTAAGTCAACCCTGAACAACACACCTACTACATCAATACTCCACCTTCCAAATTACCAACAGCAGAGGACCAAGCATCCAGAACACCTTAATTTATGGTGACACCAGATTCAAATCACCACATCTCCCAAGATTGAAGGGCAATTTGAGTGCAGAGTGAGGGGCAAGGAGCTCCTTTGAGGCACCAGTCCATGTGAAAAGAGGTTGGAATTGCTTGAATTATGTTTCAAGGTTGAGAGATGAGGTGGAGAACAGTTTTCTCCCTCTCCCTGAGGCGAGAGCATGATGAGAATTATTGAGTCTAAGTAATTAGAACAGGATCTCATGTGCACTCCTGCCCGGAGGGCATGTGTGGGTTGAATGAAACAGTCAAAATATTTTCACCTCCACTATCTCAATGGATCCTCATGACAATCTCCCCTGAAGTAGGCAGGTTTACACAGCCGTTGCCTGTGTGACTCGTCAATAGCTTCAGACAGGAAGGAGAGAGAACAAGTCACTGAGCATCTGCTGGAGGACAGTTCCTGTGCTCTTTGTCATGTGTGTGTGCATGTTTGTATGTGCGTGGAGCACATATGCGTGTAGGTGTGTTCCTGGGGAGGTTAGAGGTTGATGTCAGATATCTTCCTCAGTTGCTCTCCATCTTTTTCCTTAAGGCAGGAGCTCTTGCTAAACCTGGAGCTCATCTGTTTGGCTAGACTAGGTAGCTAGCAAGCCCCAGTAATTTCCTGTCTCAGGTACTGGGATTATAGTGCCAACCACTATTCCCACATATTTACTTGGGTTCTGGGGATCTGAAATCAGCCCCTCACATTTGTGTGGCAAGCACTTTCTCCAACCGTGTCACTGCCCAGTTCCAGTTTGTGGACTTTTAATTCTCATTGCACTAGTAGATGAACACTGCTGTTCTCAAGATAACAGATGGGTAAATAATGTCTCAGAGAGGTTAAGGAACTTGCCTACTATTGCACAGTTACAAGGGACAGGATCAGAGTTTCTACCTAATTCCAGGGCACAAACAGCCCAGGCTGTTTCTCTTGTAGCTGGCCTTGAAGACAGATGTTTCTATTGAGGTCTACAAATGATTTTGAAAATTTCATCCTTAGGGTAAGAATGCCACCTTCTCAGGTGACCTGTTGGTGTGGTGGAACTGCCCTTATTTCAGTGCCCAGCTTCAGTCAGGGTCTTACCTTGGATACTCACTTAAATGTCGCCATTATGGATGGTGACCTGAAGACATGATGGGGATGTTTGACCTGAAAAAAAAAAGTCACCAAGCCTGTTAGTGACATGTGAGAATGGGAGCTGATTAACTCTGAGTCAAGTAGTTCTTCTGAAGGTGACCAGGTCTACTCTTTTTCCTTTCCAACATTTCCAGGCTGGAGAAGCATGTGCATGCTGTGGTGACATTTGCACCAGATTCTGCTGAAGGCCACACTGGAGATGTAGCTCTGGCCATTTGTGTTTTGCTTCCATTAGCATGTACACTGCACAGACTTTTGCCTATGCAGAGAGGAAATCTATGTATTAGAATGATGTTTATGGTGACAGACTGTCTTACTATTTTGCAAAAAGAAAAAAAAACCTTCTAAGAAATATGGTGTTTTCCTCAGAATGCCAATATAAAAGTTGATATAAAGATTGGTGGTGCGTAAGCGTTGACATTACATAAATATATACGGGCATTGTAAAAGTTAATGACCGTTTTATTTGTAATTATGTTGCAGATTGATATTTTTATATCCACACTGTCAATGGTAACCTTTCGGTGTTCTCTTTAGTCTTGGCCCAAAATGTTTGTATGAGAGTTTTATGTCTGTGTTTCCTGTTGTAACATCAGGGAGCCTTTCCTCATCCTCAGGAGTGTGGGCATCACTCATCCATGCCTTCAGGAAGAAAAAGTCCATCGTTCGTGGCATTCTGCCCACAGTTTTGCATTTCTTCACTGACTTCTAAGTACAAGCCACAGTTACTCCTTCCTTTACACCCTCTTTGTTGTATTTCTGGACTGCCACATCTGCCTAGTAGGATAGAGAAATTATATGTGGGGGTGGGTTAGAGCTCAACCATTAAAGTGCTGGATCTCCAGGACCCATGTAAATTATAGGTGGCATGCACCTGCAATCCCAGTCCTGCGGGGAGGTAGAGACAGGAGAATCCTTGGCATTTTCTGGAGACAGGAGGAGCCCAGGGATTTGTTGGTTCATTAGTCTAGCCATATTGGTGAGCTTAGTGTTCAATGAGAGACCCTGCATCGAAAAGTAAAGTGAAGAGTTCCAGTCAAGATGGTGTCTGCCTAACTGCACTTCACCTCCCAAGGGAGGAAAGGCAAGATGTTTAGGGTTCACTGGGTCTTCTAGAGGTGAGCAGACTCTAGCCAACCTCGAGTGGGAGGGTGCAGAGGAGCAAAGTAGGGAATCCGCTGATTCCCATGCTCTCGGGTACCCCACCAGTCCCCCAAGTCCCTCAAACAGCCATCCTAGCCGTAGTCCCCACCACAGGCTCCTCCTGCATTCATTGCAGGCAAGAGGACCCAGGCCATCAGGCTAGTGTAGCTTGTGAACATCATCCCACTTGCTGCTGTCCCCCACCCTTGTGTGCAGACTTTGGGTTGAGTAATTACAGCTACTTGATATTTGACAAAGGCCCTAATAATGCAAACTGGAAAAAAGACATCATGTTGAACAAATGGTGCTGGACAAACTGGATAACCATATGCAGGAAGATGAAACTCGATCCACACATCTTGCTATGCACAAAAATCAAGTCCAAATGGAACAAATACCTCAATATAAGACCAGAAACTCTGCTGATACTGGAAGAAAAAATAGGAGGAACTTTCCATGATATAGGAATGAGAAAAAACTTCCTGAACAAAACCCCAGTAGCTCAGCTCAAACAATCATTCAACCATTGGGATCTCATGAAGCTGAAATGTTTCTTCACAGACAAACATACAATAAGCAGAGTCAATAGATTGCCCACAGAATGGGAGAAAATTTTGTTGGCTATGCAACTGACAGAGGCCTAATTTCTAGAATCTACAAAGAACTCAAAAACCTAAACAATAAAAAGTCAAACAACCCACTCACAAACCAGGGCAAAGAACTGGACAATGATTTCTCAGAGTAAGAAATACAAATGGTAAATACACACTTAAGAAAATGTTCGTCATCCCTAATCATCAAGGAAATGCAAATCAAAACAACCCTGAGATTCTACCTTATCCCAGTAAGGATAGCAAACATTAAAAAATCAAATGAAAACAAATGCTGGTGAGGATGTGGAGAAAAAGGAACTCTCATTCACTGTTGGTGAGAATGTAAGATGGAACAACAACTATGAAAAGCAATATAGAGACTTGTAAAAAGGTTAACTATAGAGTTACCAACAGACCCAGTTATTCCCTTACTGGGCACTTACCCTAAAAGCTCAATGCCTCAGTTCAGAGAGATTTGCTCAACCATGTTTATAGCTGCTCAATTCACAATAGCTAAGAGCTGGAATCAACCCAGAATCCATCGTTAGATGAACAGATAACTAAAATATGGTATATCTACACAATGGAATTCTACATAGCATTAAGGAAAAATGACACAATGAATTTTGAATAAAAATGGTCAAACCTGGAACAGATCATTCTCAGTGAACTCACTCAATCACAGAAAGATAATCATTGCATAGTCTCCTTCATCTGAGACTCTTAACCTGAATCTGCCCAAGATGTTGACATACCTAATAAGCATCTTGAGGACCAGACAGTAGGTATGGTGGGGTGGGAGGGGAGAGCATGGGCTGGGGGGGGGCCACAAAACTGGACCCAAATGCCAATGGTACCACAAAATTCTACATCCTAAAAGACAGACTAACTTATTGAACCTTCGTCAGGTCTTTAGAGGGAACACCTGAATCACAGGGACCTGGAGGGGATATGATGAAGACTAACCTTAATCTTCTGTTTTTTCTATATCTCCCTCTTCACTCTCTTTTATATTACCTATCTTTTTCTTCCTTCTCTCCCTTGGCACTGACATGTAACTCCCAGTACCAGCATGTGGTTAACATCCACAATAAGCTACTGATCATAAAGACCTATAAGGTTTCCCAAGAGAAGAAAAATTTCTGTCAGAGTACTTGATGACCCACCAAAGGTTAGTGGTAAGACCCTACTGCTGAAGATACCATATGCTGCTGGTACAGAACATGGAGTGACCTGGCAGAAAAAAGTCAGTCCCCAGACAGTTAGCTCATCTAGTGCCTGAAGGTGCTACATGAGCGACTGGAGGAAAATGACCAACATCCATCCAAGCAACCCATGGTCTAAGCTACTCAGCAACAAACAACCTGATGTTATGCTCACACAAGTGCAATAGTGGCACACAGCCATGGTGGGAACCAAGTACTCTGGATTTGGATAACTCATCTGCTCAGTGGAATGGAACCCATAGCTGGAGCTGGGAAACAAGTCAGACCATATCCAAAAAATCAAGCCTGCTCTCCGTTATCAAGCTTCCACCAATCGTGGGCTACAAAAGGGCCTACACATATTCAATTTTCTCTAAAATAATAATGTTTAGCCCATTTATCTGGTGCTGACTTCACTCTCTGTTGGAGAATCTGCTTCTCTTTTTCAGATGGATACAAATCCTGAAGAGAGAATCAGCCCATCACATCTCACTAGGGCCCCAACTGAAACCAAGAGTAATTGGAGAAATGAGCAAGAGTGTTGCTTTCTTGGTGATCCTGGTACCAACACAATGGTGAAGAATATAGACAAAGAGAACAACCAACTCATCAACTCCTACCAAACCAGATATCCAGAGACACAGAGGCTCCCAAGACCACATCACTGAAGTAGACCTAAAACGAACCTATCATGGCTCAGGAAGATTTGCAGAAGTTGGGGTGGAAAGAATGTTAGAGCCACATGTTGGGACATTACCCATAACTGATGGCTAATCCCACAATGCATGACCCACATTCCCCAACAAGAGGCGTCCCTGCTGAGGGGGGAGGATAGAGAGGAAGCCAACAATATACCAACATTGCTGTATACACACTGCGTACATAACTAATAAAAAAAAGTAAAGTGGAGGTGATCAAGGAAGACACCTGAAGTTGACCTTTGGTTTCCAAATGCACCCTCCACACATCAAAACATAGACACACACACTCACATTTGGTTGAAATTCGAGCCACTGCATGAAGAAGTGCCTGTTTTCTGACTTCTCCAAGTTTTCAAGAATGTAGTTTCAAAATACTTCCCGGCCCACATGTGCAGAAGATGAAAAGTCTTCATCCTCTCCTGATTTATGATTACAGGGGTAATGTCATGTCTTCAATATTTGACCCTGTCCACAAAAGCTTCCCCACTGAACCAGAAGTTAGTACTTTCAGGTCTCAGAAAACCATCTTGTTGTTGCCATCTCCACAGTGCATGGAATGTTGCTGATTCCATAACCACCCCATATTCTTTCTTGATGGTCTCCACATTGAACAGTACTTAGATGATCCAAACGAGCACCAGAGCAGACAGAGCTCACTTTGGGAGGGGGTGTTGACTCTGTGTCAGGTTCTGTTGCCCATGAGTGTTTGTCCCCTCCAGACTCTCAGTTTCTTCACCAAAGGTACCTTTGCCGTATCAGTTACTGCCTCATTGTTGGGACAAAAACCCTGACTAGAAGCATCTTACTGAAGGAAAAAGGCTTATTTCTGGCTAGCCATTTCAAGGGGATGTTTCATTACAGTGGGGCAGGCATAGCAGGAGCAGGAAGCTGGCTCCTATGGTCACTTACCAGCAAGAGGCAGCAGCAAGACGAGCTGGCTATCACTGACAAGGAGATCACGACCACGTGATCCCAAGGCCCACCCCAGGGACACAACTCGTCCAGCAAGGGTCCACCTCCCAAAGGCTCCACTAGCTTGGGACTAAGTATGAGTCTTAATCACAAGCACATGAGGCCATAGGAGCCATTTCACAACACCAGACTACCTCATAAAGTTTGTATGCAAATGACTGGTACAAGCACAATACATATTTAAGACAAATCAATCTCATCACCAAATTAAAACTTAAATGTAGTCTAAATGATACTAAAAAATGTTTCAATGATAAGCCTGTGTTGTAATTGCTGTTACCTTGTTTGGGGCGTATGCCCTTTATCTTCATGCCACAAACCACACTCTCAAAAGTTTTCCATGAGAGAGGCCAGGTGAGCCCTCTGGGAGGAAACCTGTCACCATCTCTTGATGTGAAGAAGTGTCCCTGGAGGGAGGATGTGCAACAGTGTGTTCTCTGCTCTTCTCCCACTTGCGCTCCTCAGGGTAGAGTGTCTCCTTGAGGGGGACCAGCATGAAGGTATACTCAAGGCTCACAGAAGTTAGGTATTAATTTCACCAATGTTCTGTCTGTGCCCAGAAACAATTGTAGCAAGCATTCAGGCTGTCTGAAGGAAATAAGTGGCCTGACTTTCATCTACTTCTTCTCTACCCTTTGCCAAACTTCTGCATTCATTCATAGAGGTCTATCTCTGAGTTTTGTGCTGTTCTATGCCCCTTGGTTTATAGACATTCAGCTCTGCTCTGGTGTGACTCTGATGGTTGCTTTTGTATGTGCAAGGATGCACATATATGTATATGTTCATATGTGTAGAGGCCAGAGGTAGACACTGGGTGTCTTCCTCAATTGCTTACTGCCTTATTTTTTTTGAGACAGGGTTTCTAACTCAATATGGACCTCTACTGATTTGGCCAAACTAGCTAGCCAGAAAGCCCCAGGGATTCTTCTGTCTCTGCTTCCCCTGTACTGTAATTATAGTGAGTCCACCAAGTCTACTCCGTATTTACACTGATGATGGTGAGTGACTCAAACCTCATGCTTGCACAGCAAGTGCTTTATAGCCACTTAGCTATCTCCCCAGTCTCCTGGATTTTCATCTTTTACACTGGTCTGACTCTTGTTGTAATTGTTATGCATGTGGATATGTTCATGTTCATTTGTGTACTTACATATGGAGGCCAGATGTCACTGATTACCTTCTTCAGTTGATTTCCACCTTGCTTTTTGTGACAGGGTCTCTCACCAAACATGGATCTTACTGATTCAGCTAGATGCACTCATCAGCAAGCCATAGGGATCTTCCTGTCTCCACCTCTCCAATGCTGGGCTTACAGGTCCATGCTTCCATCCCTGCCTTTTATGTGAGCGCTGGAGATCTAAACCCAGATACTTATGGTTGCACAGCAAGCACTTTACCTATGGAGCCATTTCTCCAGATCCTCTATGGTTACTTTTATATGTGAACTTGCCTTAACCAAAAATTAAATAAATAAAAATGGCCAGATATTTGGTCAAACATTGTTCTGAGTTTGTCTGTTAGAGTGTTTATGGATAAAATTTGCATTTGAACAGATGGACTCTATAAAGAAGATTGCCTCCCCGCAATGTGGGTGGATATTGCTGCCTGCTTTTCAGCCTTGTTGATGTAATGTAATGGACTGGATGTTGCGTGTTCCAATATTTGTATGTTGAAACCCAACCACGAATGTGGTATGAGGATCTTGGACCTGTGGGAGGTAGTTGGATCACAAGGGTGGAACCCTCATAGATGGAATTAGTGCCATTGTATGAAAAGGCCAGAGAGATTTTTTTTCTTCCATGTGAGAACACAGCAAGAATTCAGCTAGCTTTAATGCAAAACAGGGTACTTACTAGAATGCAATTATGCTAGCAACCTGATCTCAGACTTTTAGCTTACAGAGAAATGATTGTTGATTAAGCTAACTAGTCCAGAGCATTCTATTATTATAGCAGCCCAAATTGCTTAAGACATCACACAGTTTGCCAACAGATTATGTCTTCTAAAGGCTCCAATCACACATGGAAAGCCCCCTTCAGTCTTTCTCCACCCCTCAGCACCCATCGTAGTACCAGTGGTAAGGCACTATTTGTCTCTGCATCTGACCTGTCCATCTGCTCCTTTAGGCGCTGTGTGCCTCATGCACAGGGGCCACAGCCTTATTTGCTGTTCCCAGAACACCTACCACAGTATCTGGAATGTGGTTAGTTCTCAGAAAGTTTGCAGAATTGGAAATATATGAATGAATGGTCTCTAAGCAGTGTAGAAAAGAATAATTTTCTGGACTCTGCAAACACTTCACAGTGACTTTAGGCATGATGGGTTAAAAGACCATGTTACAGGTGAGTTCCAGAGCCCTTTCCACTTAGTTGTCAGTTTGATAATGAGGCATGTTGTCTGCTGGTTAGTGCTCAATGGCTGCATTTGAACATGGTCCCATGTCAGGGTCCAGATATCAACTCCCTGACTACCCAAGTCCAGATGTAGTACAAACCCAAGTGGCTCTTATAACATCAATAAAGGGATTTAACTCTCCTGTTTGGCCTAGGTGAAGAAATGACTTAGACTTCTTGAGAATAGGACCCATGTCTTAATTTATGTCTAGAGCTCCAGCACTGGCCACATGGTTTGGCAAATCTATTATGCTCAATAAATATCTCTTCTGTGAATTTACGAACCTGTGGTTACTAATAACACTTTATGTACTTTACTGAGGAAAGATCATAGTGTTTCTTCTGAGTAAGTTTCCAGTGGGTCCAAGAATCTTTTCAATAGACGTTTCCCAGATCTAGCCATCTATTTGTTGCATGGATGTTTGTGGAAATCTCACTTAAAAATGAAGTAGTGGGACCCTTGGAAAAAAAATAAGATACCATTAGATTTGCAAACTCCCAATGATGATATTACATGATCTGTTATGTGAGTACTTGTTTTGTGAACTCTGTATTCAGAACTTTGAGCAGGTTATCTGAACTAGTTTCTGCATAATATGAAAATATATTACTATTCTCCATTCATGGATGAAGAATGAAGACTCAGAGAAGCTGGGAAGTATGCTCTAGACCACCCGGCTGGAGAGCAGTCCAGTACGGATAGAAACCATGAGCTGGTCTAAAAGCAGAACCCATGAGAGATGGATAACCTTTCTGACCCTCTGGGCTACAGACTTAGTAGCTAGAGATCTAGGGGCCCAGTGACTTCAAACAAAATGAGAGCACTGTTAGACATTAAACTCTGGCCCATTGGAGCCTCCTTCATCAGGGCACCTTTGAATATAAATCTAAGGGCAGTTGGTAGAAGGCTTTCTAGCCTGGGCATAGGGAAGAGTCACTCCCATGGGTGTGCTCTCTAGCTTCAAGGGCTATTGCAGGGCTGAGCTGGCCTTTGAACAACAAAGATCAAAAGCAAAGACTCCAGCTTTCGGGTGTTATTTCAGTCTTTAGCCTTCCCTTCCCTTTCTGCTTTCTCCTCAAAGTTATTTTAGAAACACCTTTACTTTGGGGAGATGGTGGCTTGTTTGGGTTTGGTGTGAGAACTCAACCTGATGAAATTAGCATCACAGGCACTTGTCAGTTGCTTTATTAATTGATTAGATTAATTTACTTAGCAGGCACTTTTCATGCCATTCTCTGTCTAGCATATGTGGAAGAGGTAACATGAGTATGTTTTGTGAACTGAGGAGTACCGGGGTGGGTGCCTCATCTGAAAATAGCTGCTCTGCTAGCTATCATTCCCCACCGCCCAGTATATTTTGTAGGTTAGCTTCTGTGTCCTAGACAGGTGTAATCAAATTAACCCTGGTAGGGAAGAAAAAGCCCTGGAGGACTTACTTCGGAAAGGTCTTAGCATTTCTTCTACCCATGCTTCTAGTTGGTATAAGAATATTTTCAGTATCATTTTCCAGATCTGGCCATCTGACTTTTGCATGGATCCTTATAGTAGACAGGATTCCATGGTTCACTGGCCCTACTGGCTAAGAAATTCTATCTTCAGTACAGCCTGAATGTGTTTCTGTAGGTTTCCATGTCAGCACATAAAGCTTATCTTATATAGTGAGGCTATAGGAAGGTTAGAAACCAGATTCTCCGAACTTTACCCATTTCTCTTTTCTTTGGAGGAAGACTCAGAGCTCTCCTTTCTAAAAATGTCTCGCAGTATATTACATTCTCCAGCAGCCTGAGAATTCACATTAATAACCATCACTGTCCTCTAGCAAATTGGAGTCTTTCCTCTCTGGGGATTTCTCTTTCAACTTTAAATGTTCTTTTAACATTTGGTGCTCTCTCATTTGCCTTTAAAACAAAGCTCAAAACCATCATTGACCTAATTTATATTCAAATGTTTCTTTAGATACCATCTTCCTTGAATATATTATATGTAGCCTTTGCTTCAACTTACAGCAACTAATGCATCTATCCATGCATCCATCCATCCTTTTTATATCCACATATTTGCTTCTTCACTCATTCATTTAGTAATAGATATTTCAAGTTTTTGAAATATGGCACAAATAAGGAAGGCTTGTTCTGTGCTTAAGGTCACATAGAAGCTGATGACAAAGTCTCATGTCTGTTGCCAAACAAAATTACACTGTCCTTTCAAAAGTCCATTGCTATTTTGCCTTCACAATATCATTGAAGATCCTACCCTTTGCAGAAAATTAATAGGAACCATATTTGAAGGCCATGAGAAACATGCTTCTCAGATATCCAGCTCTGGCCCTGCAGAGTAGATGTCTAGAGAATAGAGTTAAAACTGAACCTCATTACCACTGTGTAGCACAGGCCACCTTTGTGCCCCGTTGACATTCATAGACAAATCCATGCTTATATTTAAACTTCCAAAGAACATTAATATAATAAATAAGGTTCTATCTCTCCTGCTACCAAGATATTCTCATTCTGTATGTGAAATAGGTGCAGTATAGTCTTAATCCTCACACACCTAGTTCTGAATGACATTCATGATTCCTTGTATCAGGCACAATTCTCTTCAGTAGCTTGTCATTTAAAGACTAAATGTATTAAATTGCTTTTGAATTCTGCACAGTGATGTTTCTGAGGTAGTGCCACAACTGAGCTTTTATTACAACACTACAATATACTAAAGAAATTATGGAGGATATTGCAAAAGCAGGTAGGTAGATACCAAGGGCATAATACCATTGCTTTGCCCTTTGTGCTGAAACGAGTTTTCGTGTAAGAAGCAATGTTGTGTGGAATCCATAGTTTGGAAGTAAAGGTGTCTAGCAGGTTCATAAATGCTGGTCCATCAGAAGTATCAGAATCAGGGAAGTGATACAAATCCAGAGTATATCTATTCATACGAGGACATACTGCTGACTTTCATTAGAAGGGGGCAACACAACACCAGATATTTGTCTGTTTCTCTAAGGAGTGATGACATGTTTGGACATGGTTCCTTTATTTGATTTTGGAGGGTCTGGACTTTGGTACTAGAGTCAGCAGCTGCCCATGTGGTATGGTCTCACTGTGATGTCCTCTCTTCTCCTTTGAAAGTCCTGTTGTTCTTCTCAGGAGTCCCGTGAACAAGCTACCCCAGTGTACTGGGGAAAGAGGCTGACTCATTGAAAGAGGAGCATCTTCTCTGCTTAATCACTTGGACCAACTGTGCAGCAAGTGTCCTTTGGAAGAGAGCTGATTGGGATAGATATCTGCATGCTCTGAGTTTCTGCTTCCAGGATCATCGATATGCCTCTTCCTTAGGTCTCCTTAATACCATTACTGCATAACTCCCTCCTTAGGTACTTACACATATTGCAAGTCATTGGGCACTGCCCAGAGGTCAATAGACATATATCCTTTGACATCTGTCTTGGTCTATCAGGATCTAAGCTCCATTTCGTGCTGTTGTTATTGTCAGAAGAGGCCTTTCTTCACTTCTGAAGAACTGGTCTTCTATTGTATGGACTCACTGGGATGTCCACTCTTCCCCTCTTCAAAGCCAATTCTCTCCTGTATTCACTGTGCCGTCCTTCACTCCTCTGTGAAGAACCTGTCCTCCCCTGTGTACACTGTGCTGTCCTCCACTCCTCTCTGAAGAACCGGTCCTCCCCTGTGTACACTGTGCTGTCCTCCACTCCTCTCTGAAGAACCAGTCCTCCCCTGTGTACACTGTGCTGTCCTCCACTCCTCTCTGAAGAACCAGTCCTCCCCTGTACACACTGTGCCGTCCTCCACTCCTCTCTGAAGAACCGGTCCTCCCCTGTGTACACTGTGCCGTCCTCCACTCCTCTCTGAAGAACCAGTCCTCCCCTGTACACACTGTGCTGTCCTCCACTCCTCTCTGAAGAACCGATCCTCCTCTGTGTACACTGTGCTCTCCTCCACTCCTCTCTGAAGAACCAGTCCTCCCCTGTGTACACTGTGCTGTCCTCCACTCCTCTCTGAAGAACCGGTCCTCCCCTGTGTACACTGTGCTGTCCTCCACTCCTCTCTGAAGAACCGGTCCTCCCCTGTGTACACTGTGCTGTCCTCCACTCCTCTCTGAAGAACCGGTCCTCCCCTGTGTTCACTGTGCTGTCCTCCACTCCTCTCTGAAGAACCAGTCCTCCCCTGTGTACACTGTGCTCTCCTTCACTCCTCTCTGAAGAACCGGTCCTCCCCTGTGTACACTGTGCTCTCCTCCACTCCTCTCTGAAGAACCGGTCCTCCCCTGTGTACACTGTGCCGTCCTCCACTCCTCTCTGAAGAACCGATCCTCCCCTGTACACACTGTGCCGTCCTCCACTCCTCTCTGAAGAACCAGTCCTCCCCTGTGTACACTGTGCTCTCCTCCACTCCTCTCTGAAGAACCGGTCCTCCCCTGTGTACACTGTGCTGTCCTCCACTCCTCTCTGAAGAACCGGCCCTCCCCTGTACACACTGTGCTGTCCTCCACTCCTCTCTGAAGAACCGGTCCTCCCCTGTGTACACTGTGCTCTCCTCCACTCCTCTCTGAAGAACCGGTCCTCCCCTGTGTACACTGTGCTCTCCTCCACTCCTCTCTGAAGAACCGGTCCTCCCCTGTGTTCACTGTGCTGTCCTCCACTCCTCTCTGAAGAACCGGTCCTCCCCTGTGTTCACTGTGCCCTCCTCCACTCCTCTCTGAAGAACCAGTCCTCCCCTGTGTACACTGTGCCGTCCTCCACTCCTCTCTGAAGAACCAGTCCTCCCCTGTGTTCACTGTGCTGTCCTCCACTCCTCTCTGAAGAACCGGTCCTCCCCTGTGTACACTGTGCCGTCCTCCACTCCTCTCTGAAGAACCGGTCCTCCCCTGTGTACACTGTGCTGTCCTCCACTCCTCTCTGAAGAACCAGTCCTCCCCTGTGTACACTGTGCTGTCCTCCACTCCTCTCTGAAGAACCGGTCCTCCCCTGTGTTCACTGTGCTGTCCTCCACTCCTCTCTGAAGAACCGGTCCTCCCCTGTGTTCACTGTGCCCTCCTCCACTCCTCTCTGAAGAACCAGTCCTCCCCTGTGTACACTGTGCTGTCCTCCACTCCTCTCTGAAGAACCGGTCCTCCCCTGTGTACACTGTGCCGTCCTCCACTCCTCTCTGAAGAACCGGTCCTCCCCTGTGTTCACTGTGCTGTCCTCCACTCCTCTCTGAAGAACCGGTCCTCCCCTGTGTACACTGTGCTGTCCTCCACTCCTCTCTGAAGAACCGGTCCTCCCCTGTGTACACTGTGCTGTCCTCCACTCCTATGAAGAGCCAGTCCTCTTCTGTAGGGAGACACCTTGAGATCCCTTTTGAGGCATTTAACCTATCAGGGGATGTAAACATTCTCATGTTCCTGTCCACTATCTTGCACTGCCTCAGACTGTGGACAGAACACTGCACAAAGCTGAGAAACTCCTAAGAATTACTATTGATAATTTCAGTTTCTCATAAACAAAGGGCTTGACTCAGTTTACTGTCTTAGAAGTTTCTGCAATGCCACATCTTTCCCAACTGCTGCTGGAATAGTAATAGTTTCTTCCTCTCCCAGGTCTTTCCTGGTGCTTCTCCATGATATATTAGATAAGGAACTAATCTGGCAAAAGTGGATGGAGAGTGTGTCTTCTTGCCTCTTCCATGTGTCACACGTGACAGCTTAGAATAGTGGAAATAGTGATGAGTGTGGACATTGCTATTCAGTACAAAGGGCCTGGAAGTGGAACACTGTGACAGAAGGGAAGATGGTTACTGAAGGAGGAAGAGAAATTTCTGTGAACTAGTGATTTGGGAAGTTACAAATGTAATAAAAATATATCCCAAACTGGGCAAAAGTCTAATCACTACAAATAGTTACATCATTGCTATTGCTTGATCAGGTAGCTTCCAAGGACAGAAAAAATGATATTGTTGGTCCTTTATAAGTGATTTATCTCTTACTAGTGGTTAAAATTAAGAAATTGCTAAGGATTACTTGAAAGCTGTTAAAAATTGAGCTCTCATGTGTAAGGAAACAATTCTCTAGGGGATTCGCTAGAATTGTTTTTGTTTATAGCAACTCTGAAGTCTTCCTCTAGCTGAAGTGTTTTCTCCTGGGCATGAAATGTGTTCCAGTGGAAGCCAGAAGAGTGATGGGGCTGAGGCATGAGTGAGACACGTGCTGGCTGAGGAGCTCTGACAAAGCATCCGGAGAGAGCATCTGCTATTAACCATGGGAGTGCAACTGTGCTCTTATTTCTCTTGGCCCATGCCAGGAAACGATCCCAAGTGTCCCCTTCAGTATGATTGCTGAAATGCAAGGTCTGTGGAAAAGAATAGGGATTTAACATTTGAAAGATGTGGGCTTTCTTGACACCAGGGACCCAGAAAATATGAAATCTGAAAAATGCATACATGATTAGTTCTGATGAATATATTAACCCTAAATATTGTGCCTGTGTGGAAAATGCTTATGACTTCCATAATAACAGGGATGAGAAACCTGAGCCAATTGTCAGAAACAAATGCCATTGTATTTGCAAGAAGCCCTTATGCCAAGAAATACTTGCCTCCATATACAGAAACTAGACTCCAGAATGAAGTAGGAAGTAGTGAGTTCCTTTAAGGAACTAGAATGAACTCATGAGTTTGTGTGCATTCATTAGTGTGAAGGTTCATGTGCATGTGCTGAGGTGTGTGTGTGTGTGTGTGTGTGCGAGCGCGCACATGCACACACACACATACACACACATACAGAGGCCAGAGAACAACTTCAGGTGACATTTCTCCAAAACACCTTCTACATTTGCTTTTTGCAGACAGGGTCTCTCATTGGATCTGGATCTTACAAAGTAGGCCAGGTTGTTTGGCCAGTGTGTCCCCAGGAATCCACCTGTCTCTGCCTCCCCAGCACTGGGATTTCAAGTGTGTGCCACTCTTCCTGTCTTTGCTGTGTGGATTCTGGGGATCAAACTCAGGTCTTCATGCTTGTGAGGAAAGCTGACTTAACTAACTGAGTTATATCCCCAGCTCTCAGTAGGAGCTTTGTACCAAAGAAGGGGCTCCCACAGCTATAGCTGATCCAGAGTGGAGTCTGACTATCAACTGTGGGGCGTCATTTCAGTAGCCAGGAGGATGGTCATAAGAGTTCAAGTAGGAAAGAGATGAAATGTGTATGGGAGAGCACCCTTAGGAACATCAGTGGGAGAATGATGTGTGATCAGACAGTGGGTCAGAGAGGGATTCAGATCTTCCCTGTGGCTAGGAGCAGATCCTGGGCTTGATTTTCCAATTGCAGGGACAGAGTTGCCACATCATAACAATGGCGATAGGCTTGCTAAGCACTTAAAACTTGCACTGTTGGGTAGCTCTGAGGTGCCAATAATCACAGTCCCCATGTGTAGATGCCTCTTCTCGATGGCCCTTCCGTGACCATTTCTTCTGAGGCACTGTGAGTGGAATGGACACTGAATCACTGGATGTGCATGGCCTTGGTTTCCCATAACTGCACCTGGACTCACCTCATTTAGGTTAGAACTTGGGAGATTTGCATTTCTTTACTCCTTTTGAGTCCATTACCAACAAAGAAAATCATCATGCTGAAGTGTGTGCATCACCCACTGGGGCTTCATCAGAGGAATGGGGGTTACCTGCTTTATTTTTTGCATATGTGTACATGTTCATGTATGCATGTAGAAGTCAGAGGACAACTTTGGGTGTTGTTGCAGTCAGGTTCGCATTGCTGATAAAAATCACCCAACCAAGAGAAACTTGTGGGAAAAGAGGTTTATTTTGGCTTATAGACTCGAGGGGAAGCTCCATGATAGCAGGAAAAATGATGGCATAAGCAGAGGGTGGACATTACCCCCTGGCCAACATAAGGTGGACAACAGGAACAGTAGATGTGCCAAACACTGGCATGGGGAAAATGGCTATAACACCTATAAGCCAGCTCCCAACAATGCACCACTTCCAGGAGGCTTTAATTTCCATTTGCCATCAGCTGGGGAAACTTGCACCCAGAACACCTAAGTTTATGGGGGACACCTGAATCAAACCACTATATTTATCACTTTTTTTTTATAAAGCAAATGTTTTTGTTTATTTATTTGAGGCCGATTAAGTGAGAGTAGGTGTCTCAGGACTTCCTATTGCTGTAAACCAACTCCAAACATATACACCACTTTGTGCATCTGGTTTTACATGGCTACTGGGGACTCAAACCCAGGCCATTAGACTTAGTAAGTGGTTTAGTAAGCAAGCACCTTGTAGTCAGTTCCATGTTTCTAGGATGAACATCCAACCTGAAACATTTTATGGAGGAAGGGATCTATTTCAGGCTTACAAAATCCAGCAGAAACTCCATCAGTGGTGGAAGAAGCTACTTGTTTCCATGAATCCACCAAAAATCAGCAAACATGAACCTCCAGAGCTCAACCTGCTCTCTCTACACCCTTGTGCTAGACTTTAGATCTGCCCCCAAACACAGCTTAGGGATGCACTCCAGGATCTACTTCCAGTAACACATCCTCCAGCCAGAAGGCTGGAGACCCTAGTTACAAGATTATTTATTTATTTTTAGTTTTTTGAGGTAGGGTCCCACTCTAGCCTAGGCTGACCTGGAATTCACTATGTAATCTCAGGGTGGCCTCAAACTCACAGTAAACTTCCTCCTACCTCTGCCTCCCAAGTGCTGGGATTAAAGGCTTGCACCACCATGCCTGACACAAGTTTAATAGGACACCTGAATCCATGGTGCCATATATTTAAACTATTACATTCAAACCATCACATGCCTTTAATTAATGCCTGAGCCATCTCCCCGTTCCCTACGTATTTTTTTTTTTTTTGAGACTGGCTCTCTCACTAGTCTGTAACTTTCCATTTAGGCTAGACTGGCTGTCCAGTGAGCTCAGGAATCTGTCTTTGCACAGCAGAGCTGGGTTACAGTACTTGCATCAAATCCCAGCACTTTTACTTTAGGCCCTTTAGCAGGGTGTGGTGGTGCATGCCTTTAATCCCAGCATTTGGGAAGCTCATCTGCATGACTTTGAGGCCAGCCTGAGACTCCATAGTAAATTCCAGGTCAGCATAGATTAGAGTGAGATTCTACCTCAAACAAACAAATAAGCAAATAAGCAATTAAACAAAAACCCCAACAAAGTGAGGTCCTCATTCTTGTCACTTTTGTTTTATCCCTAGATTGCCTTTTGGTATCAACTTGGAACCCATGAGCATTCCTGGTCTAATCTCTCTAGTCAGTGGTATTCAACATTTTGATCAGCTGGGCCAGGCTCTTGTGCTCAGAGCAAAAGGCAGCGAGAGTCTTGTACCTAAACCACTTTAACTGGAAGTGCAGAGGGGTGGGTGGATCCCTAAAGTAAATTTGGTTCTGTAACCAAGAGAAGGGACAGGAATAAGGAGTAAATGAGCATGGCAATAGCCAGAGATTAGACAAGTTGGGCTAGCTCATGATGCAGGGAGCACGATGGTAGTGAATCTCAATGATCACTGTCACTGATTGGAACAACTGCTAAAGGTCCAGTGTTGAGGATTCTAAGGATGAATTAAAATTTTTTATTTTATTTATTTTTTGGTGTGTGTGTGTGTGTGTGTGTGTGTGTGTGTGTGTGTGTGAGAGAGAGAGAGAGAGAGAGAGAGAGAGAGAGAGAGAGAGGGAGAGAGAGAGGTGCCTATTTTTATGTGTGTGGGTACACATATGCAGATATGTGTATGCATGTACAGGTCAGAGGTTGATGTTGGATGTCTTCCTCCATCTCCACCTTATTATCTTTCACTGCACCTAGAGCTCACCAACTCAACTAGACTAGTCAGCATGTCTTAGTGTTCTCCTGATTCTACCTCATCAACTCTATTTTATTTTTATTTATTTATGAGAGAGGGAGAAAGAGAGAGAGAAAGAATGAGTGTTCTAGGGCCTCTAGCCACTTCAAATGAACTCCAGACGTTTGTGCTACCATGTGCATCTAGCTTATGTGGGTTCTGAGAAATGGAACCTGGATTTTGGGGCTTCACAGGCAAGCACCTTAACTGCTAAGCCATCTCTTCATCCCATGCCTGGTTTTTTGAGTGGGTATTGGAGATCCAAACTCAGGTTCTCATGATAGCATGATGAGCATTTTACTGATTGAGCCATCTCCCCAGCTCCATAGTGTTTGCATGCTAGATGTGTAGGGGTAGTAGGTAAGAAATGCCTGTCATGGAAGCAGAGGGGAAAGGTGGTGCTGTATTTGTAAACTCTGACGTAGATAATCCTTTGGCTATATAGATCATGGACATCTACAAAGTGACACAGCCTTTTTCCCTTTGAGAGGAGTAACATGAACCTGGAAATGCTATTTTTCCTGCTGAAGATGAACAGCATATTCAGGCATCTCTTGCTTTGAGGAAGGTCCTGTAAGCTGTTCTCACCTTCCTTCTTTAGAAGTCAAGGTAACAGGCAGAGCTCGCTAAGTGTTATCAAGACTGCATGGGGCGTCTGGGGAGTGCTTGGATGCCTTTGCTTCTAGCGCAATTACCCTGTGAATGAGCCAATTGTGCAGAAGATGTAAAACGTTTTGGAGTAGATTTTTCATCTTGACAAACTCTTCTGGTAACCACCAGGGAGCATCAAGCTCTTTAGCAGTTCAAGGGAACAGGCTTTAAGGATGAGTTGTAGGGATGCTAAGAGCTCCACCCTCATCAGCCCTCTGCAGAGCAGCTCAATCTCCCAGAGCTGCCTCGCCCTCCTCATCAACTCTTGGCCTGCTTATACACAGTCTCAAAAAAGTTTTCATTAGTCAGTATACGTGACAACGGGCTTCATCATGACATTATCATGCATGTGCAAAACATATTTGGATCATATTTACCCCATGAACTTCTGTTTTCCCTCCAACTCTACCTGACCCCCTTCCTCTTCCTAATGAGGGCCCTTCTGCTTTCTTGTCTTGTGTTCTTTTATTTATTTATTTGTTTATTTATTTATTTATTTATGAAGGAGGCAGATGTGTGTTTGTGTGTGTGTGTGTGTGTGTGTGTGTGTGTGTGTGAGAGAGAGAGAGAGAGAGGGAGAGAGAGAGAGAGGGAGAGAGGGAGTGGGAGAGAGCATGCCATGCCCTTTAACCACTGCAGATGAGCTCCAGACCCATGCAACACCTTGTGCATCTGGCTTACGTGGGTACTGGGGAATCAAACCTGGGTCCTTAGGCTTCACAGGCAAGTGCCAACTGCTAATTCTCTCCAGCCTCCTTTTTTTGTCTTTTATATATTTTGTGCTTATGTGTATTTTGTGTACATGTCTTTGTGTACGCATGTTCACATGTGTGACTGAGTGTGTGGAGACCAGAAGGTAACACTGAGTCAGTCGATCCCTGCCTTATGTTTTGAGACAAATTCTCTCACTGAACATGACACTCATTCATTAGGCCATACTAACTAGCCAGTGAGCTCTGGGAATCCCCTGTCTTCATCTTGCAGGCACCAGGATTGCAGGAGTATGCCATTATGCCTGTCTTTTTATGTGCGTACTGGGGATCTGAGCTCAAGTCCTTATGCTTCACCCAGCTTCTCAGGCCCCTACATTTGTAATGTATGTATATGTGTATGTATTTATTTATTTACTTACTTAGATGACTCAATGAGTTTAATGTAGTCTGCTTACAGGAACATGAGTGAGGTATCATTTTCATGAGCATGGACAACTTACCAGTAGCTATACTACAGAAGAAAATGTGTCTCCTCCTCTCCATGCAACTGTTAATTGTTAAAAGATCCTCAGGGAAGGGAGAGCCTCATGAGCCCCTCCACCTGTTGTGCCCACTCTTCCCTGTTCCCCATTTCTTCTTTAATTCATCAACATTTCCTAACGAACATTTAACTACATCTCCTGCACATTGAGTGGACATCAGTTTCCACTGATGTCTGAACTTCCAAGGGCCCCAAATGGCATATGACCATCAGAATTTTGGTCAGAGAGATGTTCTTGGGATGCCATCTTCAGTGTCTACTCAGAAATACCCCTCAGCATCTGTTTTGGACATGAGAACACAGCTAAACAGTTCCAGGTCCTCCATGAAACCAGAGAACAAAGATGGACCCTGTGTGAGTAAGTCACCACATGAACTCTGAGTTTGAAAGCAGAATGAGGAGTTAGGGATGGACTGGATCTGAAGAAACTGGTCAGAAGATTCAAGCCTGAGTAGGCTTCTCCTGTTCCGTGATGTTTGCAGCTGTCCTGCTGGGTTGACAGGACTCATACTTTTGCAATCATTGTTTTATAGACAGTGACACTAAAGTTTAGGCCGTATGTCCACTCATTCCTGTAATCCTGTCTATTGCCAACTGGGTGTCACATATATTGCTAAGTTCTGGGAATACAGAAATGAAAACATTGCCCTTGGCATTCTTTTTTAACATTTTTTGTTTTAAATTACTTATTTGCAATGAGAGGGAGAGAGAGAGAAAGAGAGGGAGGGAGAGAGAGACAGGGAAAATGGGTATGCCAGGGCCTGTAGCCACTGCAAAACTCTAGATATATGTGCCATTTTGTGCATCTGGATTTATGTGGGAGCTGAAGAATCACACCAGCGTTTTTAGGCTTTGCAGGCAAATTCTTTAATGGCTAAGCCATCTCTCCATCCCATTCTTTAAAAAAAATTATTGACAATTTTTATATATGTCTATAATATATTTTGGTCATAATCCCTTCCCATTACTCTCTCGAGCCCCTACCCATGCCCCTTCCACTGAGCTCCTTCTTATTCTCAACAAGTCCCTGATGTCCTGCTACCTTGATGCTGAGTTTAATTAGGGTTGCCGGCATGGGCATGGGTGGGGGATTATTTACCAAAGCATCTTCGACCTGTAAGCGGCTACACCTCTGCAAAAAATGTTCCAATATCTCCCTCATCCCCAGCCATCATTAACTGCCTATGACTCCTCATGAGGGATGGGGCCCTAATGCTCTTCTCCACCCATGATGGAAGGTTGATGTGGTGGTTTGAACAGAATAGATGGCCCCCAACATATTCAGTTGTTTATTTGTTTGTAGTTTGCATTCTGCAGCCACCTGGCTGGAGGCAATGTCACTGGGTAGATCTTTAGGTGTGGTGGTGGGTTTCAGATTTTAATCTAAAGATATGCAAAATGTGCCTAACTGGAGTTCCTGAAGTGTGCTGTGGCTTTTGGCTTTTGGGCTTGTGCTTCTCTTTCTGCTTGGGCCTATGAAGGCAGGCCAGCTTCTTCTGCCATTATGGAACTTCCCCTGGATCTGTAAGCTTCAATAAATATCCCTTCCTCCATAACTGTGCCTGGTCTGGAAGTTCATCTCAGCGAACCTGCATCTGTCTGCTACAGTTAATGAATCCAGTATTGTGTGGGTCTTGTGCAGGTTGTGACAGTTAAGGTGAGCTCATGAATTCTGTGACCTGATGAAAGCCTTTCACAGCACTCCTTCCCATCCTCTGGCTCTTACATTGTTTCTGTCCCCTCTTCCGCTGCCCTTGCCATTGATCTTGAGATGTTCATGTTTACCTCTGGACACACAGGGCAGATCAATCACTGGACCTAGGGAGGGGGCAGGGCACTATGTAGCCTCTTTTCTTAGGACTCTGCCTGTGTATTTCACGGTAGCAAACAGCTGTCCTAAAATGATTTCCTAAAAGCATGTTGTTTTAATATAAAAAATATCGTCAATGGTGCTCCAAGGCTTTGTCCTGAATGCAGTTGTGGAAAGTTATCCTGTGAGGAAAACATGACAACTACTCCATTATACCTGATCCTATGAACAAAGATGAAGTATCCCTAAAATGTTCTCTGCTCAAGTTTCTATTGACATATCTTTGAAGAAACTTTAAAGAATGGTATATATATATATATATATATATATATATATATATATGTCATATATATGTCAGTACCACTACACCTTAGTTGTATCTACAGGACTATGTATTGGGTTTACAAAGACCTTGAGGCAGGGGTCTTTGGACTCTACTTAAATTCCAGTTGTGCTATCCATGAGTGCTTCCCAGAGCAGCTCTGACTGTACCACATTGATCCAGGGGAGCCCTGAGCCACTGTCTCCACTTCTTTTGGCTGAACATTATGTGGGTACTTTCCTGTCTTTCTTCTAAACATAGAAGGGCATTCAAGTTCCTTTTCCATAGTCACCTAATACAGTAATTTGTTCAGGCATGTTTTTACTATTGTCCCAAGGAAGTTCCTGATAAGGATATTTTCAAGTTAGTAATGAAGATACTCTTGTTCTTCTAAGTTTAGACCGTCTTAGTTGGAGACAAGAGAGAGTGAGGTAGCTGATAAACACCTTCTTCCATGAATTATTCAAGCACCAAACCACTAACTCCTATCACTGTGAAGACCACATGTGGGTAGACTTAGAAGCTCCCTGGTAGTCCACAATCATGGGACTGACAAATTCCCTGTCTGCAGACTGTGGAATCATGCTCTGCAAGCACAATTAACCACAACAACCTTACACTCTCCAGTACACTGTTTCACCCTTCTAGTGTGTTTCTCTCTCCTCTTGGGGCTTTGGAGGATATTTGGGGGACAGAATACATAGAACAAGGCTGCGAATGTGGGAATGGGACTGTGGCACTCACAAGTCTTTGTCACATTCATGCTTAAACTATAATGGAACTCGGGAAAAAACCAAGAACTTCTCTCACAAGGCCAAATGGCATGGCTCTCTCTCCCAGAGCATGATTTTTGAGGATTATTAAAACCCTTTCATGACAAGTCCATTTAGCTATTCTTCTTCTTCTTCTTCTTCTTCTTATTATTATTTTTGGTGGTGTTAAGTATTGAACTTAAGGTCTCATACAAGGAAGGCAAGTGGTCTTCAGGTAGGCTATATCCCAGACCCATTAAGATTTGCTTCCTTGCAATTCTTTTTCCTCTTCCTATTCTTCCTCCTCTTCTTCTTCCTTATTCTCTTCCTCTTCTCCTCCTTCCTCTCTTCCTTCTTCTTTGTATCCTAGGCTGAACTTAAACTCACTATGTAGCTGAGGGTGACCATGAACTTCTGATTTTCCTGCCCCTACTTCCTTTGTTCTAGGATTAGAGGCATGCACCACCATGTCAGTTTTTTTTTAAAGAAATATTTATTTATTTTTACAAGCAGAGAGAGACAAGACAATGAGACTTCAGCCACTGAAATTGAACTCCAGATGCACGCACCACTTTTTTTTTTTAAAAAAAGAGTTTATTTTTATTTACTTACTATGGTCAGCTAGAGGAGAGAGAGTGAGAATGGGCACACCAGGGCTTCCAGCCACTGCAAACAAACTCAAGATGCATGTGCCACCATGTGCATCTGGCTTATGTGGGACCAGAAGAATCAAGCCTGGGTCTTTAGGCTTTGCAGGCATGTGCCTTAACCACTAAGCAATCTTGCCACCCTAAATGCACTACCTTTTTTTGCATTTGTCTTTATGTGGGTATTATGGAATCAAATTCAGATTCTTAGGTTCTGCAGTCAAGTAAGTGCCTTAACCGCTCCAGTCCCTCCCATTTTTAATGATGCTGGGGAATAAGTCCAGGGCTTCACTTATGTTAGGCAAACACTTTACTAATCGAGCTATATCCCCAGCCCACCTTAAAATTCTTAAGCTTGGGCTGGAGAGATGGCTTAGCGGTTAAGCGCTTGCCTGTGAAGCCTAAGGACCCCAGTTCGAGGCTTGGTTCCCCAGGTCCCACGTTAGCCAGATGCACAAGGGGGCGCACACATCTGGAGTTCGTTTGCAGAGGCTGGAAGCCCTGGCTCACCCATTCTCTCTCTCCCTCTATCTGTCTTTCTCTCTGTGTCTGTTGCTCTCAAATAAATAAATAAATAAATAATAATAAAAAAATTCTTAAGCTTCTCTTGATGCAATGTTTCTCTGACAAAGGATAGGATGAACTTAGCTAATTTTGTCCCATAGTTTTCAACAAATATGAGGTACACTCAAATTATAGACATGGAATTTCTGTCTTCCTAAAGCCACTCTTGTGGCATTGCATGAAGAGATGTGTCTCCAGTGGACTGATGGGAACTAGAGCCTATGTGAGCCAGACCCTCTGCGCCTCAGCAGCCTCATGTACTCTATGGACATGTTCAATATTAAGCTGAGCTCACATTACAGGAAGTTAACATGTTAAGTGTCAGCTACACATGGTACTCAGCTTTCTTGTCACTATTTCCTTTGTAGACATCTAGTGTAGTGGCTTGTCTCCTCTAACACTGGGATTCTTGTGGCTGCCAGATGGGGTGAGAATGACTATGTTTATTTGTATGTGAGTGTGTGTGTGGGGGGGGTTGGAGTGTGGGTGATGGCTAGGTTTCCTTTCCCGGGGAAGCCATGGTTGGAAGAATTTTGTTGCTTCTGCTCCTGCTTCAATTACTTTATGTGTTGTGTAAGAAACATTTTGTCCTGGAAGGAGGCTCCTTAAGACTCAGGAAGTAAAATCACCATAGAATGACCAGGAAATAAACAACTCACAAGTGTCAAGAATTTCTGAAATACGAGGTTCAGAAGGCCAGTCTCAAGGTTATATAAGATTACTAAATTCTGGCGTGGGAGACTCTGACTGTGCAGCTTCCTATGAGTCATGCATGGAACTCCAGAGATGAGCTTTGGAGAGCCCTCACCCATGCTGGGGAGTGAAGTTTGGTGATACAAATGCTTTGAGCCATCCACATTACTGTAAGTAGTTCCTCATCTGCTCTGTAAGCGAGCCCAATAAACTCCTGGGCTCACCGCGTTTCACTTTGGCTAACCCTTTCTTTGGTCTCCCATTGGTGAGATTGAGTAGACATTTGTTCATGTCTGCCCAGGAAAAGTCACACAACAGTGCCTTTTCATGTAGGTTCTAGTGCAAGCCACTTTGACATCTGACCTCCTTTTCCCCTTTTTGTCCTCTTCTCACAGGATCCTCCTATAGTCAAGGGACTGCATTCCCCTTATCCTTCTCACCTGACATGTGCTTCCTCTCATCATAACTTCTCTTAGGTGCCATTTACTTTCCCTTCCCACTAAAATTCTCCAGAATATTCAATATACAGAAGATTTTTTTTAAAGTTATCCTTGTGGACTGGAGAGATGGCTTAGTGGTTCAGTGAGATTCTGTCTAAAAAAATAAAGTGGAGAGCTAGGTGTGGTGGCACATGTCTTTATTCCTAGCACTCAGGAGACAGAGGTAGGAGGACACCGAGTTTGAGACCAGCCTGAGACTACACAGTGAGTTCCCGGACAGCCTGATCTAGAGCAAGACCCTATCTTAAACAGCCCCCCCCCCAAAAAAAAGTGGATAGTGATGAGGAAGACCTCTAATGTAGTCTTTTATCCTGCTTATCCATCCACACGCATAAACCCACACACATGAGCACATACATAGCACACATATATACACATGCACACTTACTTACTTTCAAAGAGAAAGAGATGGACAGGGAGAAAGAAAATGACAATGCAGGGCCTCTTGCTCCTGCAAACAAATTCCAGATACATGTGCCACGTTGTGCATCAGATTTTGCATGAGCACTGGAGAATCAGACCTAAGCAATTAGGCTTTGCAAGCAAGTACCTTTAACTACTGAGCCATCTCTTCAATCCCATACACTCTTTTTTAAGGGCACTTTGTATTTGGTCACTTGCTCTGAATGTTGGCTATTCTTGTGTTGATACCTTTCTTGGGCATAATTTAATTTGGCCAAAAAGAAAAGAGGGTGCGAGAGATAACTGAACTCTTGCCTACCTATTTGGGACATTAAATGAGGTAGGGACTTTGCTGAGTCTCGGTGCCCTCTGGCAAACTTGGCACGTAGCAGCGGGATGCCTAGTGTGCCATTTTGATGGGAGATGAGCTACAGGCAAAGGCCAAGGGCAGGATCCATGTGGCTGTGAAGTTGGCTTGCTGGCAAACTGTTTTCTGTTTTGTAACCATTTACTTTATGTCATTTTAACAAAAGCTCTACTATGTTTTTAAAGGATGCTTTTTCATCTGGCAATTTGTCTTGTGAATCCTTCCTTATTATTTTCTCTACCTGCTATTTCACACTGGCTTTTTACAAGTGCCCCCAGAGCCCACAGTCATCCATCAGAGTGATTGTCTCTGAATCTGCCTCCAACAACTCCCTGGATGTCGTCCTTTGTCATGCTATGACAAGATGCTTTGAACAGCCAAATTCCCACTGTTAATCCACATGGAGGATGGAGAGCCTTCTGACAGATTCTCTTTTCCTTTCTACCTGGAAAGATCACAGTGCCCCTTCCTTTGGAAAGTTAAACATTCACCTTCCGTTTCTGATGCTGCTTTTATTCCATAAATGTGCTACTGGGCACTGTTCTCATACTTGGTTTCTATCTGCTCTGGAGGGAACAGGGAACCTTGCATGGGGAACTCACCGTATAAAAGATTATATAGCTCATGAGGAGCTTAGCTCCGTCTCTGCAGTGACCTGTGGTACTCTTGATACTTGAATGTGCTGCATTTTTTTTTTTTCTTTTTCGAGGTAGGGTCTCACTCTAGCTCAGGCTGACCTGGAAATCACTCAGGATGGCCTTGAACTCATGGCAATCCTACCTCTGTCTCCCAAGTGCTGGGATTAAAGGCATGCACCACCACGCCCGGCTAAGTGTTTTTCTTCTAGACATTTAGAAGATGCCAAAATGTCTTCTGTGTGTGTGGTGTATGCATGTGTGTATACATGTGTACATAGATGTGCACAAGGTCCTGTGCACACACATACAGAAGCCAGAGGGAAATGTTGGCTATCCTGCTCTATCACTTTCTACCTTATTCCCTTGACAGGGTCGCTCACTGAACCTGTCACCCACCATTTTGGGGCTAGTTTGGTGGCCAGCAGGCCCCAGCAATCCTTTTGTCTCTGCTCCTATCAAGTCCATGTGGCCACACCAGCTTGTTGTGTGGGTGTTGAGGATCCAAACTCTGGTTCTAATGTTTGCATAGCAGGTGCTTTTATACAGAGCCATCTCCATAGCCTCATAAAATTTTCCTCTTCCTCCCTTCCTCCCTTCTTTTCCCTTTCCTCCCCTCCCCTCCCCTCCTTCTCCCTCCTTTCCTCCCTCTCCTCCTCCTTCCCTCCCTCCCTCCCTCCTTTCTTTCTTTCTTTCTTTCTTTCTTTCTTTCTTTCTTTCTTTCTTTCTTTCTTTCTTTCTTTCTTCTTTCTCTCTTTCTCCTTCCTTCCTTCTCTCTTACTATTCCTATGAAGTAGAGGGTTATCAATGCTAATAAAATATTGGTCTTGATGACAATGAAATTGATGATAGCAGTTACTGCTGTTAGCACAGCCTATGCATGATGTTTAATGCCTGAAGAGACATAAATTATCTCCAGAGGGTAAACAGGGAACACAAGGCTCAGGGCAGTTAAGTTACTTGTCTAAGAACACTGAGATTACAATAAGTGACAGAACAGGAATCCAGACCCAGGTCTTTTTTGATTGTGCTTTTTCTGCATCTTAATTTTTCAATTTTATTGGAGACCTTTTCTCTTTGTCCAACCTTCCTTGTCAGTATTGATAGTTTTTTTTTTATTTTTCGAGGTAAGGTCTCACTCCAGCTCAGGGTAACCTGGAATTCACTATGTAGTCTCAGGGTACCCTCAAACTTGTGACAATCCTCCTACCTCTGCCTTGCGAGTGCTGGTATTAAAGGCATGCACCACCATGCCCTGCTGATACTGTTTTTTTTTTGTTGGTTTTTGATTCTCACTAAAAATATTAATAAAAGGCAACAAGTCAAAGTTTTGAGCAGTGGTGTCCTGGAAGAGTTGAAACAAGATTTCATATCTGAGATCTTGTTTTACACATCAGAACATGGAAAGCAGGGAAGCATGCTCACATGCACATACACACCACAATGCTAGTTATTAATTTTACTTCAGAAGTGGATCTTTGATTTCATCTTCGTTGTGAAAGGTCAAAATAATGCAATCATATATGGGAAAATATCCCCTAATATCTTGCATAGAATTTAAAAGACAATACAGGTGCCTCTGATCCACCTTGGAGGTTTTGACTCTGAATGAGGCCTGTGAGTGATTCTACATGTTGCAGAATGGTACAGGTGATTTGGGTCCCCAGCACCAGCTAGAGAAGCATGATGTTCCTACACTAATGCTAAGACTTATTGAAATGGTTTGCTTACAGGATGAGTCCAGATGTGCCTTGCCTCCTTTGTGGTCCCTTCTAATTCTCCTTATGACTGCAAAACCAAGTTGCCAATGGCATTTGAGAGATGAGAGTATGGAAGGACACAAGTTCTTCATCCAGTAAGATCTAATGTCTTGGATTTGCACGGGAAATATTCAGTATGTCCCAGTTTATCAGACAATTGTGTTATCTTCTTTGTTAGAGACAGTCCAATTATGGGCCTCTTAGGTCAAGTGAATCAGACATTCTTGGCTAGGAACTAAACTTTCCTTCAAGTGAGTGTGTACAGGCTAGAGGGAACCTCTGGTCTTGAATCAGACTTCAGTGTTAACCTTTCTGAGTAAGCGACCTAACCTTGTAAGGTTTTTGAATTCTTACTCAGGAAAAGGGAATGGGATTGAGTGGAGTTGTTATTGTGTGAGTTTATACAGAGTTAGATGAGCTAATGCATGGGAAGTGCCTGGTGAATAGTAGGTGGACAACTGTGATAGAAGAGTATGCCAAACAGTGGCAAGGGAAGCTGGCTATAACATCCATAAGCACATGCCCAATAATACATCATCTCCAAGAAACTCCAATTCCCAAATTGCCACCAGCTGGAGACCTAGCATTCAGAACACATGAGTTTATGTGGACATCTGACTCAAACCACCACATTCTGTCCCTGGCCCCATGAACTGATAACCACGCATGATGTAAAATGCAGTGCATTTATTCCAAGTTTAATTATCCCCATTGTTTTTAAATCACTGTCGATGTTGTTCAAATATCCCCATAGTTCAAGGACTTTAAACTGATCCATAATACAAAAACAAAACAAAATAAAACAAAAAAAAGCACCATAATGGCACACACAATGACTTAGAATTATATGTGCTGTTTAGTTAACATGCTGGTTAACTACCCTTGGATGTGAACTCCTTGAAAATTGCCCACAGAAATATCTACCAAATGTGTCTAGGTACCCCATCTCTTCCTTGAATAGATCAGATCATAAACAAGACCATTAGGGCTGGGCCAAGGTCCTGCTGTCTTGGCGATGGAGGAGGCATTGCCTGATATTTGCAACCAGTGCACACAGGTGTTAGAATGCTAAGTGCTCTGTCTGGTCCCAAGGAGACAGGAAGTCTTCCAAAACAGGTAAACACTAGGAGAAATGTACCACTTAGGTCAAGTGGAAATGTCAGCAACTCTGTTTTCAAGAAAAGCGTCTGTTCTATAACCATCACAAGGAGACCCACAGTTTGTGATAAGTGGTGTAAGTTACAGATGTGTTTCACGGATACTCCGTTATTTAGTTTGATTTCTTCCCTGGAAAGACCCCTTGACTGCCTGAAGTATAAATAGAGCTGGAAAGAAGAATGTTGAAAGAAGTTACTTTACCTTACCTGTACGTCTCTTTATGTACATATGAAATCAAAGCATTAAAAAAGAAAATAAGAAAGCCAACTCGAGCAATATGTGGTTAGAGAACACTTGTCTGTCTTACAGATGCATTTGAACTGAATCTTTTCTTCTCTTTTTTCTTTCTTTTTGGTGTGTTTGTAGTGTACATGTATGTATGTATGCATTTTTTGTTTGGGAGGCACATGTGTATGTGGGCACTCGTGTATGTGGAGGCAAGAGGCTGACTTCAAGGGATGGTTATCCTCAATCTCTCTCCACTTTATTCTTGAAATAGGGTCTCTTGCTGAATCTAGAGCTCATCCATTAAGCTAGACTAGTTAGCCAGTGAGCCCCATGGATTCCTAGTGTTCTGTCCCAGTGCTGGGATTACAGACACAATCATGACCAGAGCTCTCCTGAGGAACAGGTCATCTGTATGCTGTGTTACCTATATTGGTGCTGAATCCTGATAAGGCTAATGTCTCACATTAGCCTAGCTTTCAAAAGGAGTCAATAGTCGCCTGTAAACTGAGAGATGTAGCCTTTGTACCTTAGCAGAAGGAAGTGTCCGAGATGCTGGAGAGATGGCTCCATCAATAAAGTGCTTGTCATGTCAGTATGAGGATCTGAATTCATAGTCTGTAGACCCACATAAAAGCTGGGCGTGGTAGTGCATGCCTATAATCCTAGTGCTGAGGAACCAGACACAGGGAATTTACACCCCCAGGATGACTTCCTCATGCTTAGCAAGTGCCCTATGTTTTCTGCCTAACATATTCAGATAGAGCAATGCCCAGAGATACAATGACACCATCTCTTCCAAGGCTTCCTTCATAGAGAGGACTACCTTTCCTGGGGTCCTTGAGGCTCTCTTCTCCTGTGTCATTGGCCAGATGTCTAAGTGCTCATGAGCTAAGGGAAGGAAGCCAAGTAGAGGCTGAGTCCACCCTTCCTTGAGGCTCCTGGTATGCAACCTGGAGAAAGTTGGTTAGAGAAGATGAAGGGTACAGCTTTCAAAAGTGTCTGTAACCAACTGTGAAGTCTGGAGTAAGTGTATTTCCCCCATCTTTTCTTGGAGACAGAGTCTAAAGCATCCAAAGGTGGCTTCAAACTCACTATGGAGCTTTCAGGCTGGCCTCGAAGCCCAATGCTCCTTCATTTTCTTCTCAAGTGTTAGGATTACCGATGTGCACCACCATGCCTGGCTTCATTTCCTTTTCTTTTCTTTTTATTTGATGATCAAATCTATGGTTCCCTTGAGACTAGAGGGAAGGCCACACCAGCTGTTGCTTCGTTCCTTCTCAGTTTAAATGATGTCACATTAGCTATTCTAGCAGAGTGATCACAGCATGTTGTGCTCTAAGCAAACATTCCCATCCTCCCCATTCCCTTGCTGAAGAATTGCATCTACTGTGGTTTTCACCTTCCTTTTGCCTCCCTACTTAGTGCCCTAGAGATACTATGTTATACAATTTTTCATGGGCTTTTCATCGAGGCCCATTAATATTATTTCTCAAGATACTAAGCAATGAGTATTTCTTTTAGATTATTGCCAAGCTGTCAAGAAGTGGTAGGGCTTTTGAGAAAGCACTTGGATGCTATTATCTGTCCATATCCCATAGCCCTGGCCATTTGAGAATGACCATAACTCAAGAAGGTGACAATGGACCTTGGAATGCAATTTCTCTTTAAGAATTATATGTCTTTTAAATGGATTCAAACTTAAAGGCAGTAACTCATCAGTGGAAGGACATTGTTTCCTACTTGTATGATTCCAGGAAGGAAATTTTTAAAATCAACCTCAGCACTGCTTTCCTCGTTATGCTGCCTTAGACAGTGCAGGGAGTATAACCAAACACCAGGTGACTTATTGTTGCAGTCAAGTTTGCATTGCTGGTAGAAATCACCCAACCAAGAGCAGCTTGTAGGAAAAAGAGGTTTATTTTGGCTTACAGACTTGAGGGGAAGTTCTATGATGGCAGGGGAAACCAATGACATGAGTAGAGGGTGGACATCACCTCCTGGCCAACATAAGGTGGACAATAGCAACAGGAGAGTGTGCCAAACACTGGCAAGGGGACACTGGCTATAACACCTATAAGCCTGCCCCCAACAAAACACTGCCTTCAGGAGCTTTAATTTCTAGTTGTCATTAGCTGGGGAGACTAGCATTCAGAATACCTAATTTTACTGGGGACACCTGAATCAAACCACCACACTTATGAACATGAGAAAGCTGCCTTGGATGGCATGGGAGGCTATAAACAATGCCATACCATGGGTGACGTGAACGGCAGGAATCTTCTTAGACTGTATGGACAGCTATAACAAAACATCACATACTGGGTGACTTATAAATAACAGGAATCTACATGTCACAATTCTGCAAGCTGGAATGTTCAGGAACAGAGGCTGGCAACTCAATTCCTGGTTAAGGCTCATGTTCCTATCTATAGGCAGCTACTGTCTGACTGTGCCTTTACCAGAGACAGCAAGAAACAGGGAGAGAGAGAGAGAGAGAGAGAGAGAGAGAGAGAGAGAGAGAGAGAGAGAGAGAGAGGGAGGGAGGGAGGGAGGAGAGAGTGAGAGAGAGAGAAGATGAATGAGCATAAAGGAAAAGAAAGAAGAGAAAGGGGAAATACTGACCTCTCTCTCTTTTTATAGGGACTCTAATCCCTCCTGATCAACCTGATTACCTCCCAAACATCTTCTTTCCCAGTACCATCACACTGCAGTGGACTTCAACATCTTCAACATATAAATTTGGAGGGACAAAACATTCAGCATCTCACTTGTATATTTCCTGACTTCTACATCTTATGAGAGACCAGAGAAGGAAAAAACCTTTGTAATACACAGAATATTACTATTTGGAGGCAAAAGGATGTGATATAGTCTGAATACTTGTGTCCTCAGATTCTAATGTTGAAATCTTAAATTCTTACATGGTGACGTCAAGAGGCAGGCCCCCATCAGGGAAGCTGCTGCTGTCTGGCTAAATGGATGTGTTGTGGGCTCATCACATTGCCCTCTAAATATTTAAGTTTATGCCCGAAGAGCAGGGATGCTGTTACCTTTGGTCAGAGAAGCTTCTTTGTGCAGTTGACAGTGATGACCGGGGAGATTCAAAGTTCATCAACATTCTAAGATTGAGTGACTGTGTGTCACTGATGAACAAGACATCATTTCACACCCCCCCCCCCCGCAAGGCTCAGGAAATGTTGCCCAAGGGAGGGGGCAGAAATAATGTAAGTACCATGCACATACCCCAAAGCAGTGAACACTAAATCAGCATTCTGTCTCCAGCTCCTAGAAATATCTCCATGTATGTGTGAATAGAAGCAGTGTATGACCCAGGGGTTGCTGAGAGAAATAATTTCTTTCCATTGTTTGAAGCAGGTATACCTGTAGCTTGATGTGGGTGCTAACAGATTACCAGGAAAGGGGTATGTATTAGTTAATTTTTTTCATTGCTGTGATGAAATGCCTGGCCGCACAAAACTTAAGGAAGGATTTATTTCAGGTTCACTTCAAAGCTTAACAGCCCACAATGGTGGGGAAGGCATGACAGCAGGACGGGAGGAGCATAAAGCTTCTGGTTGTATCGTGTCCACAGTCGAGAAGCAGAGAACAGTGAATGACTGCTGCTGCTTAGCTAGCTTTCTCCTTCTTATCCTGCCCAAGGCCCCAGCCCATGGAATGGTGCTGCCCATAGTTAATGTGGGTATTCCCACCTCAATTAATCTAATCAAGATTATTCCTCCCAGGCATGCCCAGAGGCTTGTTTCCATGGAAGCTCTAGAACCTGTCAAGTTGGCAATTTGTACAAAGCATCACAGGGTGTATTTACTGTCTAGTGGTAGTCTAGTGATAGCCTGGGTTATAAAACTTCTCACTGTGATCACCTGCCTTGGGTTGGGTGGTCTTAGAGGAAGGGGAGAGCTATCTGCTACCCAGAAAAAGGGTTCTCACTGGAACCAACTATGATGGCACTGTGGTCTCGGACTTCAGCCTCCAAATGTGTGAGACGTACTCAATTAATCCACCTACTTGAAGGCAGTTTGGTTTAACAGTAAGACAGGACTGCTGATAAATTCCCTCGCTCTGTGTACTCAAGAGTTGTAAAGACAAATACCATGTTCCAATGTATGCCTCTCTTGGAAGGAGAGAAAAACCCTCCTTAGTTGGACAAATGTGTTTAGATGCATTTTAACCCTTCTCTGCAGATCTCTGCTGCTGGAACCTCCTGCAGACTAAGACCCACTGTACGAGGCAGGCCAGGGGCATTCTTGTGTGTGTTTGTGTGTGTGAATGTACAACTAATGAACACATGGCATTTAACCATGTTATCTGATTTACACCCAAGCACATCAGGGTGAGGGAAAGGGGTTATCCCAATTTCACAGGTGAAAGAATCAAGGCTCATAGTTTAGAAAGATGGAAGGATCCAGATGTTTCTAATACTAAATCCCATGTGGTTCCCATCCCATCTTGGTGGCATGACCCCTGTACCACAGCCCCAGGCACCAGTACAATGGAGCTGTGGAGGAAACACATTATTGCTGAGGGATCCTGGCTCTAGTGTTGTATGGGTGGCATAACTGAACATCTGTCTATTTTGGAGTCCTGCTGTTATCTCACTATGCCCCTATGACCAATTCAATTGCTGACTTTAGAGACTGTAGACTTGGTGCAGCCCTCCCTGTATGGCCCACTTTTCAGAAGTGAGTAGCATATTTCCAGCTCCATTCATTTCTAAGACTTTCTCCCAATGCCATTTCTACCTGCTTGGACTTCAGTGTAATCTCTGCCTTTGGCCTGAGTGCAGCACTATGTACTGTTGGATGGGACCACAGGGAATGAGAGAGAAGGCTTTATTAGATCTGTGGTGGGAAGTGTGCTGGGACAGGGAATAAGCAGGTTTTGTCCTCAAAGTCTTATGCATTTCATAAGTACAATGAGTTAGATGATTCTTCAGAAGATATTCACTTCCCCTCACGATGAGAGTAGTTTATTTCTCTCCACGTATGTTGGGCTTGGCCATGTTGTTAGTAGAGTTGTTAGGGTGAGATCCTGGGTCCTGGCAACCTTAACAGGCTAGGCTTGCTCATCCATTCTTAATAGGCCAATTAAAGAGACAAGAAAGAGTGAAAGGCAGAAAAATATTTAATCAATGTATACACATTGGAAGAGAAACAAAAAGGAGGTCCAATGATTCCCCCCAAGTAAATCTTTGATGTACTGACATGAGGTGTAGGTTTAAATAGAGGGCAATAGGTATGCAAAAGTAAGCAGTCCTGATCATGGAATGGCCCACCCATCATGAACTCATCGTTATCTTGGCTCTGGTCTCTATTACAGGGTAGTCTGAGGTATTGTCAGAATGACATAAAAATCACTTGATGGGAGACAAGTTCCTCCTTGACTGATACCAGGCATTGTCCTTTTTTCTGCCAAAATAATATTTCTGGGAAGATTCCAGTTCCTTTGGGGTCCCTTGTTTCAATAGTCAGGTAACCAAAGGGAGGAGCACCATTGTGTCTTTAGAATATCCCCATTCCTGAGAGGAGTAGCTTTTGGCTTTGGCTATAGAATAGGGCCTAAGTGTCAGTGTCTCAGTGTTGAGCTGAGGTCTCACGGTCCCTCAGAGTTTCTGCTTGTCCTCTGGGTCTCTGCCATCATTATAAAATGACTGTGACCCAGGAGGATGAGACACACACTGAACCAAGCCTGTACTCACTAAACAAAAACAGGAATGAGAAATACCATTGCTTCACAGCTGTGATTTTGTGTTGTTTTGCAGCCAAAGCTGAGTGTTACCTGGGGAGACATGATAATGATGGAGTATAACCATAGTATAATCTATGGGAGAAGGAGAGGGCTGTGATGCATGGTGTCTTTTCCTAGCATAGCTGCAGATGTGCTGGTCTCTCAGCAGCAGGACTTGTCCCAGTGGGGAGCCATGTTCTGCTCTAGGCCTCTCTGCTCTGAAATGCCCTGCTGTACTTAACTTAAGAGACAGGCTCATCTCTTTCAGGTTTTGCTGTTTAATTTCCTTACTCATCCCATGAAGTTAAGTGCCTCCCTAGCAACCCTCCAGGCATGTCAATTATCTGCATCCAGTTCAGTTGGCAACACTACAATTATTCAGGAAGGATTATTGAGAGCTGCACATTTTAACCTTCCATATTATAATTATGTCAAAACTTAAATGTTAACCATTTGTCCTTTAGATAGCATTGTGAGAGAGCTGGAGCTCTTTTATGTTTTCTTTTAAAATGTGGTTAAATTGCTAATGACTCCTTTTGCTGAATCTCACTTCTGAGCTAGCTGTGCTCGAAAAGCCATCCTAGTAATTACAATGAGATCAAGAAGTGAGTAGGGCAGTGTAGCCAGGTAATGGAATGTGGTTATCAGAGTTTCTGCAGAGGTGACTGAAGTCCTGAGGCAGTGTGGTTCTACACCAGCATTTAGGTTATAGATGGGGATCAAAATCTTGAGGGCACCTGCTGAGATTTCAAGGTACTTATATCCTGAGGCAAAGAATCGAACCAGTGTTGATGTAAAACACACAGCTGTCACCCCAAAGGGGAGAAGAGATAGTTTATTCCAGAGCCAAATATGAGTGACCATGGCCTGGGGACACTGATTCAGGTTAATCCATATTCCATGTTCTAATGCATTAACAATTTTGTGAAGTTCTTTTTTTTCATAGTTATAGAACAAAGGAAAGTCACAAAACAAGGCACTTTTCAAACACATTGGTGGAAACATCAGGTAGGCAGGTCACAGCAAAGCAGGTAGGTTTCTGCTGCAGGTCCAGATGCTATCTGGTGACATTCTTAGCCCTTAGGTTGGTGTAAGCTGGTGGTCTATTAGTACATTCCCCAAAGACTTTACCCAATAGTCACAAGGATGTGAGGTCACACACAGAAGCTGGCAGTAATTGGCGAGTGAAGGGCCAAAGGTAGCTCTAGGTCATTCAACTCTTATTCTGTAACATTCCATTCTTCTGTGACACAGGAGTTCTATCAGTCCATTCAGCCTTGTTCAAAGTAGATACAGTGCTTTTTAGGAACTTCAGTTCACACCAGAAACACTTGGTAAGAATAGAAATAGAGATGATTTGTTCAGAAAGAGAAAGGCACTCCTGAGAATGGGAGTGGGCAAGTGACTGGGAAAAGACAGGCTGAAAAGTGGTGGACCATGGATATCATGACCTTTAGTGCATCATTTACCTAGTATTGACCACTTCCTGCATTTGTTTATCATGGACTTTTCTCATGCATACTCTGTTCCATGTAGCCCGAGTGGGGTTTTTCTCTGCCAGCTGGTTTCTTTCATATGTTAATCTTAATGCCTCTCTCTTTCCATGTTGTACTAGAGCCCATCCATGTAACCACTAAATTCAGGGTTTTAAATATCAAAAGCATTCAAATATTGTCACACATTTCATGCCAATCTATGCTCATTGTCACTGAGCCACCTGCTGGAGAGGATGTCCCATCGGTTTAGCAGATGGTCACATGAAGTCTTCCCACTTAGATTTGACTAGAAAATGGGTTTTGTTTGGCCCATACAATACATTAGCTTAAAACAAAAGCTACCAATTTTGTAAACTGGAATATCTCTCCCCCGACCAATCTTAATTTCCTGCCAGTGTTGAAAGAACCATAGTTGGCAGAACCAGCTACTCTTAATGACTCGGGGGTACATCAGACTTAAAAGATTCTTCTTGTCTTTTGATGTCTACACCGTACAAGTCTTCCCCATTTTCACTATTTGAATCACCCCAAGTAAACATTTGAATCCACAATTTCTATATTGTGTTGGAGGAGTGAAAAATTCCCAAGGGAATGAATAATAATTTTTGCACAGTCAAGACTTTTTGTCTGCTCACTAGGCGTTTACCCTCTCATGCTGGAGGCTTTAACATAAGGGCGTCACTACTTTAATTAGGTTTACTAATATCAACAAGTGGTCACCATAATGTAATAGTATAACAGGGATTCTTTTTATTTCCTAGAAGCCACATATTTGGGATAAGAATGGACTGAATCCATGGTGCTGTTAAGGGATTTTGAGAGCAATGGTGTCTCTCTTGGCCCAGAAGGGCTGGACTAAAAAAGTAGCTCAGGCTTTTAAGTTTATGTCACATGCCAAAGAAGAGTTAAGGAAAGTGGACAAGGACGTGAGGAGGATAAAAGTAGACTTGATTATGGAAAAATATGTAAAAAAAAAAGATCCTGGGGGTTTGGGGGGGGATTTCTAAAAAAGAGAGATAGAGACAGACAGATAGATAGATAGATGGATACATAGAACACTAGAACACTGTTTGATCAGGGGCTTAGAGTTAGGTATATAAAGTGGAAAAGCCCGAAGTGTCGGGGAAAGTGGACTGAGGATTTCCACCAGCATCCAAATAGCAAAGAGGCTCAGCAGTGAGGGTCTATGAGCGACTGCACTGGAGGGAGAGGGAGGCTTCCTGGCAACACTACATTATCTCCTTAAATGGATAATTAAACTTCTCACCTCTTTAGTGTGTTTGTGAGTGTGTGTGTGTGGGGGGAGGGTTCTTCTCTTGACCAGGTGAGTCCTGGGAGGAAAAGCCTTTTTTCTTTCTAATGTTACTCGAGAAACACAGGGTTGGGTCCTTCCTTCAGTGACATCTAAGCCTAATGTCAGCCTCCCTACAGCAGTGCCAGCGGAGGAACTGTCCCCCAGGAAAAGACGCACCATCTCAGTTCCGATTACTTATCTTACAGGTAAATCTGTACATGCCTTTGTCTTGGTTTTAGCTTCATCTTTTCTATAAATTGTAACACAGCTAAAGGCAAGGCAGAGAGAAATTGAGATTTCTTTTTCTTCCTAGATCCGGGAAATGCCAGGTCTCTCACACATGTGGCTATGGCTCAGGTCCATTTATATGAATCAGGAATCCAATTTTTATTTATTTTCAAGCAAAGGGAGACATAGGAGAGAGAGATAGAAAGAGAGAGAGAGAGAGAGAGAGAGAGAGAAAGAGAGAGAGATATAGAGAGACAGAGAAAGAGAGAGAGAGAGAGAGAGAGAATGTCAAGATGTTTAGGTATTGCAAATGAACTCCAGATGCATGTGCCACTTTTTCATGCATCCAGATGGCTTTACATGGGTCCTAGGATTGAAACCAGATTACTAGGCTTTGTGGACAAGTGCCTTAAGTGCTGAGTCATCTCTCTAGCTCCATTTATTTAATTTTTTAATGTATTATACTCTTTTTTTAATTTTTTTTTTATTTATTTGAGAGCGACAGACACAGAGAGAAAGACAGATAGAGGGAGAGGGAGAGAATGGGCACGCCAGGGCTTCCAGCCTCTGCAAACGAACTCCAGACACGTGCGCCCCCTTGTGCATCTGGCTAACGTGGGACCTGGGGAACCGAGCCTTGAACCGGGGTCGTTAGGCTTCACAGGCAAGCGCTTAACCGCTAAGCCATCTCTCCAGCCCATATTGTACTCTTTTATTACCTCTCTCCTGTTCCTGTTTCCCTGGGGCCCTCCTCAGTGTGGTTATGGGATTCACTGTGGGTCATGAAGACCTTAGTTAGTCCCAGTGGGGTGAGGGGAGGGGGACTGTGCCTCAGCATGTTCCCACTCACTCTGTGGCTCTTACAATATTTCTGCCCCCTCTTCCACAATGTTCTCTGAGTCACGGCAGGCCTGTTGACAATCTGACCTAGTGTTGAGTTCTTTGCAGTCTCTAGATTTCTGCTTTGATAGGTTTTCCTTATTCACTGTATCCACCACCATGACTTTGGAGCTGGTTATCAGGACAGTAGTAAGAGCATGTTCATAGCACTGCTTCCACTGCAAGCTCTCCTGGGTCCTGGCAGAAAGTCTCATGGTAGGTAGTCAGTTATCTTCTTGTTTTATTGATGGATCTTACCTCTTCTCTGTTTTCCCTGCCATCTGGAAAATAAAGCAGAATCTCCAACCAAGTGTGAAAGTAACTTGGGTTAAAGTGGATGTGTGAAATTATTTGAGAGATTTTTGGTGTCCAAGCCAATTCTTTCTTCTCCAGAGAGCAGTAGGGGCTTTTCTCTGAAGTCTGAGTTTCCCATAATATGAATCTGACTTGGTTTCCAGTATCAGGTGTGAGCTTCCTCTCACTGAGTAGACCACATGTCCAATCAGAGAACAGTTGGTTACCTGCAGAGGCTGTGTTCCACTATTGCATACGTGTGCACTTCTTGTCCAGCTGGTTGATGTCATAGTCTACAGGGTTCCTTGCTTATTCATGCTGTTGGTGACCACTTTCTTCCAGCAGTGCACACTGTGTTTTCCAGCACTATAAGGACTACCTAGGAGGGAGTGAGTTTCCCTTCCAGTTCCGGCATGGTATTCTGATGGTTTGTGACTGTGGCCTGTGGTGTCTTCAGCAATAGGGTCTTACCTTTTAGCTCTGGAGGTGAGCAAGCATTTTGACAATGGCCTACATTGTTTTAGAGATCCCATGTTTCTCCCTGGCCAACAACTCACTGTGAGAGGGCAACCCAACTCTGGGCCTGAGGATTACTTGCCACACCCCATGGTATTAAGAAGGTTAAGGTTTTTTCTACCTTTTGTCTGGACCGTCCCCTTTTCCCCCTTTATTGGTGGTTATACCTTGTAGAATGCTAGTCAGAATTGGGATTTCTGTAGAACTTGATTCATTTTGTCTTAACTTTTGTGTAATTCAATTCCCACACTCCCTATCTTCTGTCCCTCCAATCTCCCCCAGATTCCAATATTCTGCTCTTCTTAATTTATCAGGTAACTCCTCCTCTAATCTCTTTGTAGTTCTTCTCTCTTCTAGTCTCATTCTAGTTTTATCAGGCATCCAGTTTGAATGAGCCTCATTATCAGGTTTAGGTGTATAGGAAGGATCTTGATTGGATGATGGCCACCCAGGAAGAACACTGACTCAGGAACAGGTGGCCCATGGGGGTTACACCTGTCCTGTAAAAAGTTGAGGAAGAATCATGCTGCTGTTGTTTACAGCTATCTGGGAGGAGACCAAATCAAATTGAAACTCTAGTCTCACCAGGGTAGGGTGGCATTTCTTCCTTTGGGCCTGTCCGTAGCTGACTATCTATAGAAAAAAAATCACCTTGCTCCTAATCCATATTACCACCATGCCTGGCATTGTATGCAGGAAGATCCAAGCTGAGGTCCTCATGCACGGGTAGGAATCACTTTACCCATTCAGCCATCTCCTGGCTCTGACTTTGCATTTAATATTAGTTTCTTCCTCTTTTTCCCTCCACCCATTCCTTCCTCTTACCCTCTCTCTTCATTTGTTTCTTCCCTCACTCCATTAAATCACATTTATCTGAATCATTGACAAGACACTTTCAAAAGGATTTGAGGAAGTAAAGACAATAAATTATTAAGAACCAACTATTTAGTGTGAAAGTCACATTTTCTGCTCTTTTGACTTCATATCAGTATTCTGGATGAGGTATGCTCTTGCTCTTATGCTCATTATAAAGATAGAAAGATTATTTAAATGCCTCTCTTACATCCACTGTATGATTTTGTAAATATCTGGGTGGAAGACCTGCATCTTTAATTTGCTTCTTTCTGTGAGTCTATGGATGTGTGGGACAGAGAACACTGTGACTCTTTGCTGAAGAGGTATTAGGTTCTGGGATGGGGGGAGTGGTAGACTGGGACTGAGAACCTGCTATGGTATCAGCCTTTGTGTGACTATCCAAGCCTGCTACTTCCTCGTTCATCAAACAAGGGCAAACTAGAACTAGGGCCACTCTGGCCTCAGATGCAGCATTTATAAGATTCACAGGGTTATAATAAGGAGTGAATGGTCAGCATAAGTGAAGCAGAGCCTGACACAGACTAAGAACTCAATCGCTATTTGATAGAATTATTTATTTGTTTTTTAATATTTTATTTATTTGTAAAGAGAGAGATATGGACACACACAGATGAGAGAGAGGGAAAGAGAGAGAAATAGACACACAGAGAGAGACAGAAAGAGAGAGATAGAAAGAGACAGTATGGGTGTGCCAGGGCCTCCAGTCACTGCAAATGGACTCAGTATGCTTGTGTCACTGTGCATCTGGCATTATGTGGGCACTGGGAAATCGATCCCAGGTCATTAGCTTTGCAGGCAAACACCTTAACCACTGAGCAATCTCTCCAGCCCCATGATACAATTATTTATTATAATTACCACAATAACTGCTTGAATATAGAAATGGCCATTCAGAACCCTGAAGAAGATATGAAAATATAAAGGCTTTGATTATTGTTTTAAAAAATACAATCAATTTTCTCTAAGAGCCATAGTTACATAATTTAATATTTTAATTTATATTGATTTATTTATGTTAGCAGAACTTATATTCATCAGGAAAAAAACAACCTCCCCCCCCCAAAAAAAAAACATAAATACAATCTAAGGGCTGGGTCTTCAATTCTATTCCATTGGTCTATATGTCTATTTTAAATTTTTGTTTATTTTAATTTATTTACTTGAAAGTGACAGGCAGAGAGAGAAAGAAGCAGATATATATATATATATATATATATATATATATATATATATACACACACACACACACACAGAGAGAGCGAGAGAGCGAGAGAGCGAGAGAGCGAGAGAGCGAGAGAGCGAGAGAGAGAGAGAGAGAGAGAGAGAGAGAGAGAATGGGTGTGCCAGGGCCTCCAGCCACTGCAAATGAACTCCAGATGCATGCACCCCCTTGTATATCTGGCTAATGTGGGTCCTGGGGTATTGAGCCTTGAATTGGGGTCCTTAGGCTTCACAGGCAAGCGCTTAACCACTAAGACATCTCTCCACCCTATATGTTTGTTTATATGCCAGTATCATGCTGTCTTTGTTACTATGGCTTTGTAGTATAGCTTTAGATTGGGTATGATGATAGCTTCAGAGGTGTTTCTTTTGCTGAGGATATGTTTGGATATCCAAGGCCTTCTGCCATTCCACATGAATTTTGAGATCACTTTTTCTATCTCTGTGAAGAATAATGCTGGGATTTCTATTGGTATTGCATTAAACCTGTATTTTGCTTTTGTAGAATTATCATTTTCACAATATTAATTCTACCTATCCAGGAGCATGGGAGTTCTTTCCACCTCAGTTCCTCCTTAATTTCTTTCTTGAGTGTTTTTATGTTTCCATTATAAGGTCTGTGGCTATTGAAAATGGGACAGCTTCACTGAATTTTTTCCTTTGTATATTTGTCCTTTGTATAAAGAAATACTACTGATTTTTGTGTGTTGATTTTGTATCCTGCCACATTGCTGAAGGAATTAATCATCTTTAGAAATGTTGAGATGGAGACTTTCAGGTCACTTATTTGTCATCTGCAAATAGGACTAATTTGACTTTTTCCTTTCCAATTTGTATCCCTTTTATTTCTTTCTTCTCCCTTATTCCTTGGGATAGTACTTCTAGTACTATGTTGAAGAGCAGTGGTGAAAGTGGACACCTCATCTTGTTCCTGATCTCAGTGGGAACCCCTTGAGTCTTTTCCAATTAAATATTATTTGAATTTTAGGTGCTTTGTAGCCTTTATTATGTTGCACTATAAACTCTCCATGCCTATTCTCTCCAATGTTTTGATACAAAATGATGTCGTATTTTTTGAAGGCCTTCTTTGCATCTACTGAAATAATTATATGATTCTTGTGATTAAATTTATTTATTTTATGTATTATATTGACTGATATGTTGGAACATCCCTGGGATGAATCCTACTTGATCAAAGTGGATAATGCTTTTGATGTGTAGTTGAATTCAGTTTGTGAGGATATTCAGTTTGTGAGGATATTCAGTTTGTGAGTTTGTTCAGGATATTTTCATCTAAGTTCATCAGGGATATAGGCCTATAGTTTTCTTTTCTTGTTGTGTCTCTTCTGTTTTGGTATTATGGTGATGCTAGCTTCATAAGAAGAGTTGGGGAGCATTCCCTGTTCTCTTATTATGTTAAACATTTGAGAAAAATTAGATTCAGTTCTTCAACGAAGGTTTGATAGAATTTGCCTGTGAAGCCATCTGGTTCTGGACTTTTCTTTTTGGGGAGGTTTTAAAATTATCTTTTTAATCTTATTGGATGTGATAGGTTTGTTTAGAAGGTTAATCTCTTCTGGGTTTAGTTTCAGTATATGATATATGTCTAGGAAGTCATCCATTTGTTCTATATTTTCCAATTTTGTGGAGTAGAGGTTTTGGAAATATGCCCCTGATGATTCTTCTAATTTCATTGATGTTTGTAGTGACCTCTCCTTTTCATTTTTGATTTTGTTAATTTGAGAATTCTCTGTTTTAATTTGATAAATTTGGCAAGGGGTTTATCAATCTTATATATAGCTTTTCAAAGACTGAGCTCTTTGTTTCATCAATTTTCTTAATTGTTATCTTTGTTTTCAACTCATTAATTTTTGCTCTGATCTTGATTATTTCTTTCCATCTGGAGCTCTTAGGGTTGGACTCTTCTTATTTTTACAACACATTTCAGTGTATGGTTAGGTTATTAATTTGAGATCTCTCTGTCTTTGTTATGAATTCATTTAGTGCTATGTATTTTCCCCTTAGGACTGCCTTTATTGTGTTCCATAAGTTTTGGTGAATTGTGTTCTCATTACTATTCAGTTCTAGAAATTTTACAATTTCTTTCTTGATTTCTTCCACTACCCATCCATTGTTTAAAGGTGTGTCATTCAGTCTCCAGGAGCTGGTGGAATTCCTGACATGTCTCTTGTTGCTAATCTCTAGCTTTAAAGCTTGCAATCTACTATGATGCAGGAAGTTACATCATTTTTCCAGAATTTAAGTAAGCATGCTTTATGGCCTAACATTTGACCTATTTTGGAGAAGATTTCATGGGCTTCTAAGAAGAATGTGTATTCTGTAGAATTAGGGTGGAATGTTTGTAGATTTCTGTTAGGTCTAATTGATCAGTGGTGCTGTTGAGCTCAGTTTTTTTTTTTCCCCCATTTATTTTGTGTTTGGACGATCTGTCTATTGATGATAGTTGGAGTATTGAAGTCCCTAACCATGATGTTTTTTTGTGTTTATTTTTGTTTTGTTGTCAAGTAGGTTTTGTTTATAAACTGTGTTGCAGCTCTGTTTGGTTCATATAGATTTATGATTGTGATGTCCTCATGTTGAATCATTCTCTTGATGAGTAAGAACTGGCTTTCTTTGTCCATTTTGAATTCTTTTGGTTTGAAATCTATTTCATTCAATTTTAATGTAGCAACACTTGCTTGTTTTGATTTGCTTGGAATATCATGTTCCATTGTTTCACCCTGGGAAGCTCTGTCTTTAGTGGTGAGGTAGATTTCTTGAAGATAGAAAATTGAAGGGCTCATTTTTCTGATTCCCCTGTTAAATTGTTTCTTCTGATGGGTGAGTTAAAACCATCAGTATTTAGGCTTATAATTGTGAAGTTTGACTTAATCCCTGCCATGTTGGGGTGCTTTATGGGGTTTTGTGTTTTCTCAGACTATGTACTTTTTCAAGCCTGCTCTAGTTTTTGTTATTGTGATATTATTCTTGTAGGCCCTTGTAATTGGTTGTTTGACTCTTCTGTGTGGAGATTTCCCTGAAGTATTCTCTGTAGGTTTGGCTTTGTGTTCATATAATCATAAATATGGCTTTTATGATGAAATGTTTTCCTTTCAATATCCACTATGAAAAATATTTTCACTGGGAACAGTAGTTTGGGTGGGAAGCCATAGTTTTTCAGACTTTGAATTGCTCTATTACAGGCTTTTCTGGCTTTCAGGGTTTCCACTGAGAAATCTGAGGTAATTCTGATGGAATTGCCTTTGTATGTAGTAAGTTGTTTCTCTCTTGCTGCTTTTAGCATACGTTCTTTGTTTTTGCTGTTTAGAGTTGTAATGATGATGTGCCTTGGAGAGCATGATCTCTTTGACCTGGTCTCAGCTGTATCTTGCCTGTGGTTTTGGGGGAATAGCACTTTCCCTTGCTCTCCTACTGTAGCCATATGGGCATATGAAGGACTCACTATCTCCCTCTGGGAGGAGATTGCCTGATATTCCTGCGTGTCCTTTCTGGGGCTGAAATATGCCCCAAGTAGTCATGGAGTGGGATGGGGTGTTGGAAAGATGGTGGGGGTCGCTGGGTTTCAGAGCCCAGGCCAGATCAAAGAATTGGCTGATGTGGAGGAGATAGAGGTACTGGCCAAGAGCTCCACACAAGGGCACCTACAGTCATCATAGGGTGTGGAATGTCTGCAAGCAAAGTGAGTGAGGCAGCCTGTAGGCCAGCCCACCAAGGAGACATGACAGGGAAGTGTGCACAGGCCGCAGAGGGATGCTGTCAAGGGGCCTGAAAGTAGCCTGGAAGGAAACAGGGAAGTGCAGGGGCCAATGCAGTTGGAAGACAGGGAAGTGTATGAGGCCCTCAGGCAGAAGTTTGCCTCTTCTACCTTGATAAGTTTTGAGTTTTATCAAAGTGGATGGAATTTGTTAGGAACAACACCCAAGGTTGTCTTATAGCCTCCACAAATACATACACACATGTGCACCTGTGCACATGTGAACAGCCGCACAATACACATGTAAAAATACAAATACATATGCACATGTAAATCTTGATGTAGAGCTTGTCTGAAGGGACTCCACGCTTGAGCTTAGTGCTGTGGTATTTTCTCTAAGTAACTGGCTTTGCAAGATGAGATGCGAAATGGTAACATTTATGGTAGTGATTTAAAACTTCAACTTTTCTTCACTTGGAACAGCTTCCTTGCATGTGTGAGTGAGCCTATGCAGATGGTAAAAAAGTAGGTTTCTGAGATTTTTCTTGTATCTTCAGCTTTATAGAGCACTATGGAATTATAAGTGTATTTTCTTCCTTTTCACAGCTCATCTCTCCCTATTAGAGATATAGACTTGGTTTAGTTATGAAATATTTTTATCCCCCACACATGGTGGAATAGGAAATATTAGGTAAACACTTGTGTTTCTAGGAGATGAACTTTTGTTGCAGAGCTGCATGTATGTTTGTGTGTGGTTATACAAATACAAAAGGACACATCAAACCCTCCCTGTGGCAGAATTGTTTTCAGAACACCCCACTGAAGAAAACTGTGAATGATATTCCAAACACATCTCCATATTTTAACTACTCAGCTCATCTGCTCTCCTAATGGGCTCTCAAAGCCAAGGAGAAGTGATTGCTCCCATTAGTCCTGAGAGGAATATTAAATAAACTTGATCTTCAGAGCACTTCATTCCAGAGCAGTTCTTTCAAAAATCAAGCAAATTACCTTTGCCTTAGCAAGCTATAGGGCTGTTTACTAAATACCTAAAGGAGTGTGTTAAATTGCTGTTCACAGACCACTTGTGCTGGAGCCACTTAGGACACCATTTCCTCCTCTGACCCCACCCCCCCCCAAGCCATATAAGGGGACATGAGACTAAGGAATACCCAGAAAAGTCACCAGAGGATTCTTAGGCACATTGAATTTCAATCAATCATTTCTTCATATGCACATCTTTATACATTCATCAGCATACTAATTGATCCTATGCTTGGACCTGGAATGGACTGAAGCAATACAAAGATGAGCTTCTGAGAACCTTTGTTCTCTAGTGTAGAAGAAAATGACCAGATAGTGCCTCATGTTTATAACCCATAAGTCTTACTGATGCCACTCAAAGGTTTCCAGAAATCACAGTCCAAGTGAGTTGTGAAGAATGAGGAGGAGTAGGTTTGATGCTAGGGAAGAGCAGAGCCAAAAAGGCATTTGAAACAGAGAGTGTTATGTGTAAGCACAGCAGGAAATACCTTGTTTGGGAGAACTGGGGATTCTATTGCATTCCTAGGAGAGTCAGAAGAAAAGGGTGGACTTGTAGAAAATGGCCATGGCCAGTATCATGACTGAGTGGAAAGAGTCTGAACCTTCACTTTGAAACTACGGATTTGTGCAGAGGAGCTCAGAGTCAGATGGGCACTTCAGAGTGATGGGTTTTACATTACTGAGAGTCATGGGTAGAGATGCTAAAGCAGGAGTCAGAGAGACAAGTAAGAGATGAGCCTGAGTTACAGCAGTGTTCCTCAGAGAGGAAGAAATGCACATTAATGTGCTGATTAGATATGGGAAGTTGTGTAGATGAAGGGGTTAAGAAAAACTAGCAGATTTGTAGTTAAGATGACTTATTGACGTCATCACACGAAAGAAAGAAGTCATGAAAGCTAAGAGTTCGTTGAAAGAAGGCAGGGTCAAGTTCAATTTAGGGTTGTGTTTTGAGGGCTCTGACACGTCTGGGAGGAGATGTCATGTGGCAGCAGCATTTCAGGCTTGGTGTGAAGTCAGATATGGAGGTCTAAACACGGACACATTCAGTAGCAGCCCAAAGCCCTATGAGGAGAGGGTGATGAGCTTAGTGATGACTTAGAGCAGTGGGGCCAGAGGGCTAGGATACAGATGGAGCAGGAGCACCTGGGAAGGAGCCAGTTTCCTTCCCAGCTTTGACGAACTTAAGACCATCAGCTGGAGAGGGTGTTAAGGAAAATTCATTCAATGATACTTGATAGAGCCCAGTAAGGGAGACATTATTTAGGACATCACACCCTGATGGATAAAGCTCAATTGTATGTGTAGCGTGAGCAACCTGCATTTGATAGTCATGAAGGAGAGTGGAATGGGTAGCCAGACGAAAAGAGACAGCAGGGGTAAGGAGCATTGCAGCTATGCTGACCTGACAGAATTGTTGCTGTAGACAGGTGTGCAGCCATGCACTGGGGATTTATGGGAGTAAGAAGCTAGCCTGATCAGATGCTCAGGATAGCATTCATATTCCTTTTGCTATACTTCATTCAAGCAAAAGAATTCTTTTGTAATAATTTGTTTATTGAGAATTTTAATACATGTATAGAATTTATTTTTATCATATTCACCTCAAATTATCTTGTTTTGTCCCTCTCTCCCTTCTGCTGACCTTTCTACTTCCCAGCTAGTCCCTCTTTGACTTTGATGTCTTTTTTGTGTGTGATCCACTGTTTAATTAGGAATTTGTGCATAAGCATGGTAGGGGGTAATTTACCAGTGGCTATCCCACTGAAGAAAATGTTTTCTCCCACTCCAAGCAACCATTAACTGCCAACAACTTCTCAGGGAGGGATGGAGTCTTCATGAACTCCCCCACCAACCATGTTGGAGTTGATGGACCCAATATTGTGCCTGTCTTGTGTAGGTAATGCCAACTGCTGTGACATGTCATGGACGGAAGACAGCATTCCACATCACTCCTCTCTACCCTCTGGTTCCTACCTTTTTCCTGCCCCCTCTTCAACAATGTTTCATTTCATGAGCCTTGGTGGGGGTGTTATAGATGTCTCATTTAGTGCCAAAGAAAACAATTCATTAAAAAAATACTATTTATTTATTTTCAAGGAGGGAGGAGGAAAGTTAGAGAAAGGAAGAGAGATATAAGAGACAGAGACACAGTGAGAGAGAGAGAAGGGGGGGGGAATGAATGCACCAGGGCCTCTAGCTGCTGCAAAGGAACTCCAGCTGCATGTTCCACTTTGTGCATCTGGCTTTAAGTGAGTACTGGGAAACCAAACCTGGGTCATTAGACTGTGCAGGCAAGTGCCTTAACCACTGCGCAATCTCTCTAGCACTAGCAATTCTCGATTATAATTTTTCTTTCCTTTCATGAAATCACATTTTGATTTTGGTACTGTAAGTTTCAGCCATGCTACTGGTCCAATCTGGAAGGAGCCGGCAGGCGAGTTCTAGATACCTGCCCCAAATTTTATCTATTGCCCTGTGTCCTTTCCCTTTGATCAAGCTTCCAGACAGCCATGTTGAAACTTTACTGCTAATGTTATTAGTTTCTAATCAGAGCCAACTGCGATTATTACCCAATAGTTATTGCTTTGCACTTCCAACCAGATGTCAGAAATAATGAGCTAATAAAACTGCTATTAATTTAGAGCAAATGACAATTTTAAGCCCTCCAAGCTGAAGATTTGGGGCCTCATAAAAGCAGGGTGCAAATAATTTGAGTGTTCAAAAGTAATAACAAAAATGATGAGAATGTGAATTAATAGGTAATAGTTTATAATTGAGAAATGATCATGTAGCTCGGAATACCAGCACCTTTGCTACACTTTGTATGAAGCCTGGAGCCGTCCTTTTGTGGATGCAGCTTGCTGACTCTGAGGAGACAACTAAGGAAGTTGGCTTTCTAGAGAAGGAGACACAGTGCTGTCATAGGCTTGTTTGTCATGGCTGTGCTTCACTGTGGTGAGATCCTGGGGCCACAGTGCTAGTGCCAGGAAGTGGACTGCTTCTGCTGGCATCCTGACATGTATTTTGGCTCACAGTTTGAAGGCAGAACTCATGCTGGCAGGGAAGGCATGGTAGTAGGAACAGAAGGCGCCTGGCCACATTGCCTCTGCAGTCAGAATGCAGAGAGATGAACCCTGGTACTTAACTGACCTTCTCCTTTTCTTTTTTTTAAATTTAATTTTTATTTATTTATTTATCTATTTGGCAGAGAAAGAGAGAGAGAGAGAGAAAGAGAATGGGTGCACCAGGGACTCCAGCCACTGCAAACAAACTCCAGACATATGTGCCCCCTTGTGCATCTGGCTAAAATGGGTCCTGGGGCATTGAACCTGGGTCCTTTGGCTTTGAAGGCAAATGCCTTAACCACTAAGCAATCCTTCCAGCCCCCAACCTTCTCCTTTTCATTCATTCTGGGGTCCCAGACTGTAGAATGGTGCCACCCACATTTAAGATGGGTCTTTTCACCTCAACTAACGCAATCTAGAAACTCCTGCATAGACACTGATAAACGTCTGTCTCCTAGGTGATTCCAGTTCTTGTCAAGTTGCCAGCTAGGATTAACCACATACCAACTGATCTCTGAATGCCTGTCCTAATGTGTACCCTGCTACAGTTTGGGTCTAGACTGTTGCCAAAGCTAAATTCTTGGTTCCTAATCTGCAGTGATGTTGGGAGGTAGTCAAACTTTTACTATGTGGAAACAAGAGGGAGGTACGTTAGGTTCTTGGGGGTGTGGGCTTTGAGGGGATATTGGGACCCAAGCCTCTCCTCTTCCTTTCTCTTTTGGTCCAACCCACAAGGTGAATGGTTTTTCTCTGTGTTCCAATCCTGCCACAATGTGCTGCCACAGGCGCCAAAGCTACAGGACCAACTGACCATGGGCCAAGACCACCAAAACTGTGAGCCAAATAGAACTTTCTGCTTTTTAAGTTGATTATCTCAAATATTATTCACAGTCATGGAGAGCCAACCACTACACCTTTCATTTTAGACAATTATTTGCTTCGTGTATGTCCGCTATCACTGCATACAGCAGGGGGAGTGGGATGCTGTGCTCAAATCCTAATTGTAGCGTTGTGTCTCAGAGTGTGATCATGAACAAGATGTTCATTGCAGGTAAACCACAGCTTCTTCATCCTTTAAGCTATCCATATTTATGACACCTACCTTGTAGGGTTACCACTGGCCAGGGACAGATGAATGTAATTTTACACAGTGTCTGGCACCCTAATGTGTGGGTAAAGCGCAGGTGCTAGTGATGACACTTGGCAGGAAAGGTGTATCACATGTATTTTCCACTTAGGATAGTCCCAGTTGCTGATGAGTTTGGTGAGACACAAAGTTGAGGAGAATATGCATATATTTCAGATGTTCAACATTGTAGTCTACTCCACGTTGCTGGGATGAGCTTCCAAAAAGACACAGTTTATGGGAGGAATGGGAGTTATTTCCAGGCTTCCATATTCAAGGGGCATTCCATAATGGTGGGAGACACTAGCCCCCTTTCACAGATCCAAGTAGAGAGAAACCACCACCAGCCAGCACACACCAAAAGCAACAAACACAAACCAGGCAGCCAATGGCAAAAATACAGGCAAAGCGGAAACCTCTCTGCATACCTTCAGTGTGGAAACCAGATCTGTTCCCTTCATACCTTAGGGCTGGACCCCAGGATCCATCCCCAGTGACACCTCTTCCAGCCAGGCAGCTGGAAATCCAAGTTACAAGATTTAATAGAACATCTGAGTCCATGGTATGTGTGTGGGGGCATACATTCAAACTACTACGTGCAATTTGATGTTTGATATATATCTGCATAATAAGACAATTGCTGTAGACATGCATGTCAACGTATCACCACCTTTCTTATGGTATGGATATTAAAGTAGTTGTGAAATGTAATGTCCCCCAGAGGTTCATGTGCTGATCACTTGATACCTGATGCTGCAGGGTTCAAGGCAGGGCTTTGGGGAAGTGATTGGACCATGTAGGTTCTGACAGTGCCAATGGATAGAACGATGGGGCTCAGTTGAAGGGAGTGTAGTCTTGGAAACACACCCTTATCTATGTGTCCACTTGCATACCTCTTCTTTGCTTTCTTTCTTTCTTTCTTTCTTTCTTTCTTTCTTTCTTTCTTTCTTTCTTTTTTTTTTTGGTTTTTCAAGGTAGGGTCTCACTCTAGCCCAGGCTGACCTGGAATTCACTATGTAGTCTCAGAATGGTCTCTAACTCATGGAGATCCTCCTACCTCTGACTCCTGAGTGCTGGGATTAAAGGTGTGCGCCACCATGCCCGGCTCTCTTTGCTTTCTTGTTTCCCTGACATGAGTGTTAGGCTTTGTCATATAATCCTGAAACCAAAGCAGTGGAACCAACCAATCTTGGACTGAATCTGCTAAAACGATGAGTCAAATGAAACCTTTCCTCCTCTGATTGTCATAGGTCTTGTATTATAGTGATGGAAAGCTGACTAACACAGCAGCCTGTTTGTGGTAACGTCATGTAAAATCTATTCTGTGAATCTTAGGTACTATTTTAGTATTGTTTTTGAATGTATGTGTGTGGTGCACATGCATGTGTGTAAATGTGTTCATGTGCCTGTAGACACATGTGAATGTGCCTGTGGAAGCCAGAGGTCAACATCAGGCATCTCCCTCAATTGTCCTTCTATCTTACTTTTTCAGACAAGGTCTTTTACTGAATCTAGGACTCACCAATTCAGCTGGCTAGCAAGTCCCAGTGATCTCTGTGTCTCCGTCTCCCCAGTGGTGGCATCACAGTAGCGCAGCACTATGCCTGGCTTTTACGTGGGTATTGGGGATCTGAGTTCAGACCCTCATGCTCTCACGGCAAGCACTTTACCCACTGACCCACCTCCCCAGTCCCTTGTAAGAACTGTATTGTTAGCTCCAATCCTCATGCCATTCTGTGATCTTTAGACCAAGTTTTCATTGTTCATAAGTGCAAATTTATCTCTGATCAATATCTGCCATTTCTTATTCTCTTGCCCTCCTAAGTGAAATGGTTGTTATGGGCTTGTCTCTTTTTGTAAGACTAGTGATGCACTGCTGCCACACTGTTGAATTTGGTTCTTGTCTCAGCACATCTTGCTCATCCAGACCAAAGTCAGTGTGACCATTACCTTGTCTTGTCCTTCCCTGATGTGGCCGGGCTGATTCCAGCGCTGTACTGAGGACGCTGGGCATCCAGGGAAGGTTTTCCACCATGGCCTCCCAGGCTGTGACCCTTCCGTGCACCATTCTCCCCTTAGTATATTTGGGATGCTGAGGCTTGGATCCCCTCTCCCACATGTGGGCTATGGGAATGGAGCAGTTATTTCATCCAAATCTCAATCAAGTCAGTACAATTCGAGAAGAAGGAAAATTATCTTAAATTGTTCTAAGCAGAGTTTGAATGCATTTGGCAAGTTCAACTTTCCTTTGCTGTAAAACAGTGTGGTGACTGAGTTGCCTGTTTAGCCTGATGAGTCTTGCTGTTGGAAAAGTGGAAATCAATATTGGTACTTCCTCGCTTCTAACCATTTCTCTCAAGCCTATATTTTTCCTCCTCTCATTATGACTTTGCTCCGTTTGCAATCTAATTGTGTCTGGAATTTATGGAGAGCCCTTCTTTCATTTTCTTTTGTAAAGCGCACACCGCTGGTCATGATGTTCCTCACCCCACCTGGGATCAGGGTTTGTGACAGACCTGCTCTCATGTTCACTTCTGAGGCCCTCCGTCATCACCTGAGAAGAGAAGATTATTCTTTTTTCCTTATACAGCTTCTCTGAGGGGAGGGGCGGATTGCTCAGCATGAACCTTGGGCTGCCTTGCACCTATGATCATGAACTTATGACTTCCAATTTGTTTCTCCCTGGACCAGGTTGTGGGCGGTTGCCATGGTTTTCCAGTATATGTGACTGAGCATGTCTCCTACTCTGCATCAATCCCACAGCAACAGTGGGTGTTTTTTTTTTTTTTTCCCTCTCTCTCTCTGTGTGCATATATTTGTGTGTCTGTTCATCTCAGTTGTCAACTTGATGAGGTTTAGAATCACCATGGAAATAAGTCTCTGGGCATGTATGTGAGGGAGTTTCTAGATTAGGTTAATTGAAGTAGGGAGACCCACACTAAATGTGTGTGGCATTATTCTATAGGCTGGGGTGTTGGACTGAATTAAACGGAGAAAACAAGCTGAGCACCAGCATTTGTCTCTTTCTGCTTCTTGACTACAGATGCAATATGAGCAGCTACCTCATGCTCCTGCTACTGTAATAAACTGTATTATTCTCTTGAACTTCAAGCTGAAATAAACCTTCCTGACTTAAGTTGCTTCTTGTTACGTGTTTGGTCATAGCAACGAGAAAGTAACTAATTCAGTGTGTTCACATGAAGCTCTGAGGATAGCACTGGACATCATTCCTTGGAAAAACAGCTCATCTTTTTGGTTTTTTTAGACAATGTCTCTCATTGGCCTGGAGTTTGTATAATAGGCTAGATTGGCTGGCCTGTGAGCTCCAGGGATCCATTCATCTCCACTTCCTCAGCACTGAGATTGCAAGCACATGCCACCACACCTGGCATTTTACATGGGCCCTCGTGATCAAACTCAGGTCCTCATCCATACAGCTTTCCCCCCAGCTCCCTTCTCTGCTGAACTCTGGGTGCGTACTAGCTACCTGTGCTGGTAAGGAGTCGACCTTCTTCTCCTTGCTCTACTTTTAGTTTGCCTAGTATTCTATTGCTTTAAGAATGAATCCCAACTTGTTTGAACATAAGATTTGAACTCATCAGTATGGCATTTAGTTTATGATTCCAACCTACTACCATGGCATTTAGGGATCCTTCTGATCTGTCTAATGCTTATCTCTTTGGTGTCTTTTCCTGGCACCTCTGTGACAGGAACTCTGAGCTCTTGCCATGTAGAGCTTCCTTGGACTTCCCAAGAATACTTTTCAAAGGCGTCTTTGCATAATGTTCTGTCTCTCTGTCACATGCAGTTCCTGCTCCATGCACTGTCCTTATGGCTAGGGAAGGAGGCCTGGAAAGCCTCCTCTGCTGTATACCATTTTCTCCTTTCCAGGCCTTCCTTTCACTTTCGCCACTTGAAACTGAGCTCCTTGTGTGAGATTACCAGTGTCCAGTGTGTGACCTGCTGTATACACATCCCCAGCCAAAGTGAGCTCCTTGTGTGAGATTACCAGTGTCCAGTGTGTGACCTGCTGTATACACAGCCCCAGCCAAACTGAGCTCCTTGTGTGAGATTACCAGTGTCCAGTGTGTGACCTGCTGTATACACAGCCCCAGCCAAGGCCTGCTGAGTGCTGTTTTTTTTTTTTTTTAACCTGACCCCTGTAGTACACTTAATGTGTACAGTTTTACTCCTGGGATGGAGGCATTTTGCCAGTCTTTCACAGACGAGTCATTTGGAGGTTCCGAGAGCTTAAGTAACTTGTCTTTGGTGTAATCAGCTTTATGTAGAAGAGACAGAAAATCAGCCAAGGACTCCTGTGCTTCAGAGGCTCTGGCCTTAAACACTTTGGTCTGTAGCCCTTCCCTCCTCTCTGATTTTCCTGCCCCTGCCTGGAGATGGGCCCTCACCCTTTCTGATGGCTTTCTTGTCTTTCTCATGGGTTTCTACTGTACTAAGAGAAGATGGCAAGCTCAGTGCAGTCTGGAGCTGTACTATTGACTGTGTGCTGGCCATTTCCCTTTTCCTAATCTATCCTACTCTGGTCCGGAGAGCTGATCTCCGTGTGTTTGCTCTGCTGTGTTGACTCCTTCTGCCCTCATTCTATCCTTGATAACTGGCCTTCAGGAGACACGCAGACCAAGGAGAAATGAAAGAGGGGTGTACTATGTTCCCAAGAAGAGGGATCTACAAGATCTAACAAATCACTCGGTGAGGAATTTTGCATACTTTGTGGACCCAAAGAGGAAATAAAGAATGTTATTTAGATAAGACAGTTCCTGAATTACCACTATTTAACTTGAGATTTTTCAACTAAGTGATGAGATGTAAATGATATGGATTCAGCAGTCATTGCATTTCCAGTTATGAATTTTGATATCTTTTTCATATGAATTATTTGTGGCATGAGATTCCCAGTAATGTTGGACCTCAGCAGTTAAGATGTGGCTCCCGGTCAGCTGTGGGTTGCCATGGATATAAGCATATATGTACACACAGTGTGTTGGTTGTTGAGTTGGGATGTTAGGTGGGGTGTGTGCAAGGCATTTTGGCTTGTTATTTTCAACTTCAGGTGAGTTTATTAGGACATCAACTCCATCACAGTTTGAAAAGCATCTTGTAGTCAGCTCCATACTACTGGGATGGACTTCCAAACCAGACAGAGTTTATGAGAGGAAGGTGTGTATTTAAAGCTTCCAGATCCAGGGGGAGTTCCATTGATAGTGGAAGCAGTTGACCTTTTTTCACAAATCCAAGCACAGAGAGAAAATACCCCACCAGAACTACCAAAAGCAAACACACTCAGGTGCCTGCAAGCAGCAGGGAACCCTGGGCAGAACTCTGTATACCTTTAGGCTGGAAATCCAGATCCGCCTCCAGTGACACCTCAGCTAGCTGGGCATCTGGAGACAATTTTTTTTAAAATTTTTTTTTGTTTTTATTTATTTATTTGAGAGCGACAGACATAGAAAGAAAGACAGATAGAGGGAGAGAGAGAGAATGGGCGCACCAGGGCTTCCAGCCACTGCAAACGAACTCCAAACGCGTGCGCCCCCTTGTGCATCTGGCTAACATGGGACCTGGGGAACCGAGCCTCGAACCGGGGTCCTTAGGCTTCACAGGCAAGCACTTAACCGCTAAGCCATCACTCCAGCCCCAATTTTTTAATAATAATAATAATAATAAAAGCAAACAGAAAATACCTGAGCCTGTTGGAGGACATTCAAACCAGCACACATCTGTACTTACATAATCACTTAACTTGTAACCACTGAAAAATGAAAAGCAGTTCTTAGCTCATGATCCATGAAATCAGAAAAGGTCAGCAGGCCCGATCTAGACAGTCAGAAGTTTCTGACTGCTGATCCACATCTGGAGAGATGGTTGTCAAACTTGAAGGTGCTTTGGAACCACCTGGAGGGCTGTTTAGAGACCCCAAGTTCCTGACTGCAGAACTTCCAACTTTGCAGATATGCAAGGGGCCCCACAGTGTGCCTGATAGCTTTCCTGTAATGCTGCAGGTCTGAGGACCCTGGTTTGCTCCCCATAGGCTGAGATAACCTGGAACCTGGTAAATGTTCAACTGTGCTTCAAGAATTACCTTCTTCCATTGCTCTTTAGGACTTACTTAGGCAGTTTCCCATCTGTGATTGTTAATCTGAAAATTAATTTTGATTTTATCTGCAATCAATTAAAAGATTCATGTTTGGGCAGGTCTGTGAGACAAAGATTAACGGAGGGGAGAAAACCTTCACCCAGAGTGCACAGGATCATTCAGTTGTGGGCCGGATGTAAAGATGTTGTAGCACAAAGCAGTGCTGCCTGCCTTCGCCTTGTGGAAGGGGAGTGCATTTGACGTGTGGCTGCCCTCCTTTGCTGATATCAGACCGCAGCTTCTTTGGTCTTCCAACATGGCTGTCCAGGAATCCTCCAGGTCTACACTTCCAGATTGGGACTGCTGAGGCATCTAGTATTATGGAAAGAGCAGCCTCAGGTTCTCAGCCTACCTGACAGGCAGGTGGTCATCTATTGGACTGCCCAGCCTATGTGTATAAGCCAATCTAACAAATGCCCCATTATAACTGTATTTATTCCAGCAGTTCTCTTCCTCTAGAGAGCTCTGACTAGTACTCCATCCTCTGTTACTTCCCTCCAGAGCTTGTTTGGAGGTTCTAGCAGGGGAGCACAGCTACTTGTATACCCTTGACCAATGACTGGTACTCCTGTCTTTGGGGAAGGTCATCTTCTTTGTCCAAACATGCAGCTTTGGGAGGGACACACCTGGAGTGATGAGGGAGGAAGGGGAACATCTGCTTAGCCAGCCATATCAGCCAAATCAACCCTTGCAATCAATGGAGTGACAGATGTCACAGCCAGATCACCCTCATCCTGTTGCTTCCGTTAATGCTGCTCTGCCCATTCTCCCTCTGCAGGCTCTCTTCAAACTTTGTGGGCCAATCTTCATTAGTTAGGATCTCAGTGCAAATCATACAGCATTCACTTCAAAGGGAGTAAGGGGCAGTTTATTCTGGAGCCAAATATAAGTGCCCAATGGCCTTGGTTCACAGACTTTGTTACTCCAAATTCTAGGTTCCAGTGTGTTAACAACTTCACAAAGTTTTTTTTAAAAAATAGTTTTTATAGTTACAGAACAAAGGAAAGTCATAAATCAAGATACTTTTCAAATATGTAGGTGGACACATCTGGTAGGCAGAGGTCACTCAAAACTCTCCAAAGCAGAAGTCTAGAGGGAACAGAAAGTTCAATACTAAATCAGACTGTTAACATGCCCACCAAGGCTCAGGGCACGTTGCAGAAAGGAGAGCAGAAAGATGGTAAGAGCTGCAGGGTGGGTGAGATTACCCCTAGGATGATCCCCCTCATCCCCACAGATACTGACCAAGTCCTTCATGACCTCATAGGGAATGATAAAAACCACTGAGGAGGATCCTCACTGAAATGGAGGCAGGGGAGGGGGTTATATGAGTATGATATTTGTAAAAATAAAATTAAAATTAAAAAACAAACATGTGATCTGGTATATGATTGCAATCCCAGTGCTGAGGAGATGAAGACAAGAGGATTCCTTGGGGATTGTTGGCTCATCTAGCCTAATCTATGAGCTACAGGCCAAGGAGGGGCCCTGTCTCAAAAAAAAAAAAAAAAAAAAAGAAAAAAAAAGTGGACAGGACTAGAGAGATGGCTCAGTGGTTAAAGGCATTTGGTTGCTAAACCTAATGACCTGGGTTGTTTCCCAGTACTCACATAAAGCCATATGCACAAACTAGCACATGCATCTGGAGGTCATTTGCAGTGGCAAGAGACCCTGGTGTGTCCACTCTCTTTCTCTGTCTTTGCTTACAAATAAATAAAACTGTTTTTAAGAAAGGTGGGCTATGTTCCTGAGGAATTCTACCTAAGTTTGTTCTTGCCTCTACATACACATGCATTCAAGTACACATGTACCCACATATGACCATGTCCCCAAACACAGATGAATACACCACACACACACACACACACGCACCTGGAAGAGCAATAGAGGCCAGAGCATAAGGCCCTGATCTGATGAGCACTAGAAGTTTTAATGAAATAATCCTTGTGGCATGATTTCCCAGTAGAAAGATCATTTCAGTGGTGAATTGCATGAACCAGCCAGGGGAGGCTGGGGGTAGGAAAAGGAAGGCTCTAACAGGGTGATGGGCAGGTACAGGGCTGAGCCTGGAGGCCATGACAGAGAAAAAGCGTTAGAGCGATCCTATCAGTACCCCTCCACATCGTAGGCACATGTGTTTCCTAAGTGGTATGTGAGATGTGATCAGCCCATGCAGAGGACTTTGCACCCTGGGAGGTGGTTCCATTTCACAAATTAAAAACATCAAAGCAGTGAACCATTTGAAAGAGGTGCAGTTTTACAGAGTAAGGAGCCTACTGAAGCTCCATGTTTGCCTTCCTGGGAAGCAAACACTTCTCCAGACGGTTACTCAGAACCTCAGTGAGCTACCGCCAAGAGGACCACCTTAAGGAAAAGGTCATCTTTCTTAAAGGTTAATTGTTCCCCTTAAGAGAAACACAAAACAGACTGCTTGGCTGCATACTTGAAGTGTGCGGTATAGCAGTTCCCAGAAGCACCGTTCCTGGTGATTTGATTCCACAATAAGTGATTTAGAAAGAAAGTGCCTTTAGCCACTTCTGACTTGGGGAAAATAAATATGCAGTTTTTACCAGTGGCTTAAGGAGAATTGTTATAGGTCTGAAGTGTTTTACTTGCTGTTTCTTCCTAGAAAAGAACCAAGCCAAACAGTAACCTGTTGCTAATTTATTATTTAAAAAAAATTTTTTTTGCACTGTGGTGGCAAGTCCTCAAGACTTCATCTTTGACCATGTTTTCTTACATATTCTGTCTTCCTTGGTCATGTTCTCCCCACCACCCAGTGGTTGGGCAGTCACCTTTAAAAGCAAGGTCTCTCCCTCTGACTCCATCCTGTCCCTGGCATGGTAGCCTGAAGAGCCTGGCAAGTAAAATGCTGACATGGAGATGGGAGAAGAATGAGAGTTAAGTCATCAGTTTCTGTATTCATGTATGTTTTCACAAAAAAAATCCCACATTGACTTTTTTCTCAATTCCTCAAGTTTCTCTGTTAACATAATTGAGACTACCATGTTAAGTACTTACTGTGTGCAAGAGTTATGTGCATCATGCAAAACATGTGTACTGAGTTATAACTGAGAATTTGCTTAGCTAAGATTTCTAGCTACTTACTGCAGCCTTGGCTTTTGCACTGAAGCACTAATGAATTTCACCTCCATGTCCTGTTCTTGGGGTCAGAGTGCTTTTTTGGTGATGTTCTTTCCAGACATTCAGCCTCTTGGAAATATGGACACATTTCTTTAGAGAAATTTCTGCTGAAACCTTTTTCTTTTAAGTTTAAGTGCTTGGTCTGAATAACAACAATAATGTCAAATTTTCCTTCTTGAGTATTTTCATGACATTTCATATACAAACATGTGCAATGCTTTCTGTTGTTGTTCAAGACAACAGAAAATCCCTTCATGATTTTATGATTAAACTATGACTCACCACCACAGTTTTACATCATAGTCTACTCTTGTTAATAGTTTATCGCCATGACCATGTCCACTTATCTGTAGGCACTTTTTGTAACATACAATGTTCATAAAGTTTTGTCTTCCTTTATACTCATTTACCCTAAATACATTCCGGTGGGTTTCCAGTCTTCACAGATGTCACTTCTTTTTTGAGACAAGGTCTCACTCTATCCGAGGATGACCGGGAACTTATTCTGTAGTCAATGCTGACCTTGAACTTACAGTGCTTCTCCTACCTCAGCCTCCCCAGTTCTAGGATTAAAGGTGTGGACCACTGTGATTTTTTTTGTTTTACACAAGATACATAGACATTTAATTTCAGACAGAAAACTCTTTGATAGACATCATTTGTACTCTGTGTATGTATTTGAGCCTCTGGAGGAGTCAAGCCTGTATATTCATAAGCTTTGGGATTATGTTTCAACTTTCCCTGCCACTTGTAGCTGTAGGAACCTTGAACAAGTAACTAAATACGTGGTCTTTATTATTTATTTATTTTTACTTAAGCAACATTTTTTTTTATTAGATAGGGACATATTTTGTATGTAAACAATACATGTTGGTACCATCCTTTCCTTCTTCCCTGCTCCTTTTCTGATGAGGCCTTCCTCATTGGGGATGCAGGTAAATCCCATAGGGATTGTGGGTCATGCATTATGGGGAGGGAGGCAATGTACCTGTGCATAATGTCCCAATTTGTAGCTCTAACAGTCTTTCTGCCCCCATCTTCTGCAAAATTACCTGAGCTATGCTGGGAGCATTTTAAGTCTACTTCAGTGATGGGCACTTAGGAGCCTCTGGATCTCTGGTTTGGTAGGTGTTGCGTGTCCGCAGTATCTATCTCCATTACCTTTGTGCTAATATCAGAATCACTATGTTGCAGTCAGGTTTGCATTGCTGGTAGAAATCACCCAGCCAAGAGGTAGGGTCCCACTCTAGCTCAGGCTGACATGGAATTCACTATGTAGTCTCAGGCAATTCTCTTACTTCTGTTTCCCAAGTTCTGGGATTAAAAGCATGCACCACCACCAAAATCTTCTAACTAAGCCATAATACCAAAAAATCACCCCTCAAACCCATAATAGCACTGAATAAACATTCACACTGCAAAAGATGGCATTGGGCATAGCAAAGAAATATTCAACCAATACACCATTTAATAGAACCAGGGAAAACATCAAACTCTGTAGCTTAAAGTCCAACAACTCTAGCCAGAGACAAGTCTCCAAGTCCAATACTTCTAACCAGCAAAAAGTTTCTGTTCTTCCAATCCCACACTTCCAGCTAGGCTATTCACAGTCCTGAAAAACTTCATCAGGGCCAGAAGCTTTCAATAGCAGCCATCTTGTGGTCCCAACATCTCCAGTGGGTCTCCACTGCAATCCATGGTTCATCCTCATCGCCCCATGAGGTCTCCATGAAGGCAACCGGCCTACCTGCTTCACACTGCCCATGGCCATTTCCAAAACACAAGATCATGTTGCAAACTCAATGACCCTCTCTTTCTTGCATTTCTTATACTCTACAATATCATGTAGGGTGCTAATTTTTTAATCCAGGGGGGAATAAAGCAGACTTTGAAGAACAGGACATTCCTTGAGCACTCAGCTTCCTTCAAAAGAGTCTACATTCTTCCTGTTGTCCCAGTGCAGGTCAGCGGGCCCAGTCTCAAAGGTTGTGATCTTTCAATTGTAACTGAACAGGTAGCAGTTCACTCAAAGTTTTCATTTTTTCTGTGCCATATCCCTCTCCTCATACCAGTTCATTTCTACACAAAGCAACCCTGCACAACTTCTCAGGACCCAGGCATAACAGCAAGCTTCCCACACAAACTGCTAGCCCAGTCCAAGCAAAGCTCTTTCTCACCCTCATAAGCAAAACCTCACAGTCCACAGTTGTTACTGCATTTCAGGCCTTTCAACTCTGACCAGAATAGTCCATCAAGCTGTACTTACAGCACTGCAAGGCATCTCTTAGGCCAAGGTTTCAAATCCTTCCACATACCTCTTGTAAATCAGCTCCAAAAGGCCCAAGCCACAGGTGTCTAGCAGTAATCCCACTCCTTGGTACCACTTTTCTGTTGCAGTCAGGTTCACATTGCTGGTAGAAATCACCCAACTAAGAGCAGTTTGTGGGGAAAAGAGGTTTATTTTGGCTTATAGGCTCAAGGGGAAGCTCCACAATGGCAGGGGAAAACGATGTCATGAGCAGAGGGTGGACATATCCCCTGGCTGACATAAGGTGGACAACAGGAACAGGAGAGTGTACCAAACCCTGGCAAGGAGACACTGGCTATAACACCCATAAGCCTGTCCCCAACAATATACTCCCTCCAGGAGGCGTTAATTCCCAAATCTCCATCCTCTGGGAACCTAGCATTCAGAACACCTAAATTTATGGGGGACACCTCAATCAAACCACCACACACTAGGAAAGCAGCACTCTTGCTCATTTCTCCAATTCCTCTGTGGTTCCAGCTGGGGCTAGTGTAGAGTGCACTGGGTCACTTATCTCCTCAGGTCCAGCTCCTGTCTGAAAAGGAGAAGCAGATTTTCCAACGGAGAATGAACTCAGCACTGGTTAAATGTGATAGCCATTATGAATTTAGAGAGAATTGAAAGGGTGTAGACCCTCTTCTAGTCTAAGGTTAGTGGGAGCTTGACAATGGAAAGTAGAATCACTATCTGGATATGATTCTGACTTGTTTCTCAGTTCCAGATATGGTTTAGTTTACACCCAGCAGATCTGTTAGCCAATCCAAGAGCAGTTGGTTACCCACCATGGCTGTGTGCCACTAGTGCATTGTGTGAGCATCACGTCAGATTGTTTTCTCAACCATGTTTTTTTTTTTTTAGGGCATGATGAAAATTAGTATTTTAAGCACAGGAGGAGTTTAACTTTTCCCCTCCCTACAGTAAAAGTGCTTAACTCAGACATGGTGGTGCATGCCTTTAATGCCAGCACTCAGGAGGCAGAGGTAGGAGGATCACCATGAGATCAAGGCTACCCTGAGACTACATAGTGAATTCCCAGTCAGCCTGAGCTACAGGGAGACCCTACCTCAAAAGAAAAAAAAATCACAGTTCAACATTCCTTTATTCACCCTACAGCTCCTGAGAAATTTCCTTGCTCTGGAGTACTGGTATTCTAAAGGGACAGTGCATATTTCACTGAGTGACCATGTTTATAGCTGCTCAATTCATAATAGATAAAAAATGGAATCAACCCACGTGCCCATATTGGATGAATGGATAACCAAGATCTGGTATATCTACATGATGGAATTCTACTCAGCAGTGAGATAAAATGACACATTGAAATCTGTATAAAAATGGTTGAACTTGGAACAGATCATTCTAAGTGAACTCACACAATCACAGAAAGACAACCGTCACATGATCTCATTCATCTGCAGTTCCTAACCTTGATCAGCCCAAGTTGCTGACATAACTGAATAGCATCTTGAGGTTTGGACAATGTAGGGGAGGCGTAGGACTTGGAGGAGGGAAAAGTGGGGGGGGGGGAGACACAAAACTGAACCCAAATTGAACTGGTAGCATAGAATCCTATATCCTGGGAGTCACACTAACAGGTGAGACCCTCAAGAGGACCTTATGGAGAGCACCTCAATTGAAGGGTCCTACAGAGGGTGAGTGAAACGTAACCTCAAGTTTCTCCTGTTTCTCTTTCTTCTCTTGTCTTTTTCGTTTTCCTTGGTGCTGGCCTGTAATTCCCTGTATCAGGATGTTGTCTATATCCACAATGAGCTGTTGATCAGAGAGACCTACTAGATCTCCCAAAACAAACAAGACAGACTTCTGTCAGAGCACTTGATTACCTACCAGAGGTTAATGGTAAGATCCTACTGCTAAAGACACCATATGCTGTTGGCATGGATCATGGAGAGACCTGGTTGGAACCCAGAGGAGAGCCAGTCCCCAGACTATTAGCACATCTATTGCTGGAAGGCACTACATGAGCTACCGAGTTAAAGTGACCAACATCTGTCCAAGCAACTCAAAGTCTAAGAGACTCAGAAGCAAACAACCTGACCTGATGCTCACATATAGATATGATTTTTAATGCCGATAGTAGTTGTGTTTTCTTATTGGTGGGATCAAATAATAGATGAGAGAATTTACTATGGAGGAAGATTTATTGTGACTTATGGTTTGAGAGTGCATGGCAGCAGGAGCTGTTCACATCTGGATGGATCAGAAAGCAAAGAGGAGGGTAGATGCCCAGCTTTCTTTGCCATTTATCCTTTAAAAAAATTATCCAAGGTCTCCAGCTCATGGGATGGCACTGCCCACATTCAAGGAAGGTTTTACTTCCTCTTATTTAATCTTCTCTGGAACCACTCTTGCAGGTATATCCTAAAATGTGCCTCACTAAAGCTCTGGACCAGACCCCTAACTTTGCTTTGCCTCTGTTCTGTGACTCTGTATAAGTTAGTCATCCCATTGGTGGAAGGCTATTAATAATTGTACATTCTAACAGGACTGATGTGGGAGCTGCACATGTCATTACATGTAAAGCATCTGGGTCAGTACCTGGCACAGACTACATACCCAGTAAACATATATTCATTTCTTCTCACTCCAACTCTTATTTTTCAGCTGTCTATATTAGAACTCATCATCTGGAAGTTCTGTCTTTGGCAGGAAAGAAAAAGCTAGTTCTATATATCCAAGCAGAGTGAAATAACAAAACTGTCAGCAAAACCCCAAACCAGCAAATGCAAACTGGTAGCAAGCAGGACCTTGGTGTATGAAAGTGTATATTCAAGTATGTATGTATCCTGTTGGAAATGACAACATTTTCCTGACCTAAACCCAGCTGACTTTCTAAATGAGTTGGTTTTCAAGTAGCTTGTCGTCTGCTAGTATCCTTACAGCTGGCTATGCTGCTCAAGATCCTGATTTTACCATTATGTAGACTGATATGTCAAATTTTCACTCATTCTTTCATTCATCAAATGTAAAAAGTAAATTCTTCAGAACTTTACAAGGATGTAAAACACTTTGAAATATAAGTGTAGATGCATTTAAAAATAAACTAAAATATTATCCAAATAGCTTATTAAAATGATACCTTTTCTTTGAAATGGGTCTTCAGTAATAGGGTTATACTATCAGGTTCTAGTGGGTAACCAGATGCTTTGGCAATGGCCTGCATAGTTTTGAGGAGCTTATAGGCCACTCTGACCAACAGTTCACTGTGAGGGTGACCCATTCTGATGCTTGCATTTACCAGCACTAGCTCATGAGTGAAGGTTTATCCACCCCAACAGGGCATGGCTACCTAAAATTTCTCTCTCTCTCTCTCTCTCTTTTTAAAAAAATTGTGGTTATTTTTATTTATTTATTTGAGAGCAACAGGCAGAGAAAGAGACAGTAACATATATATATATGGAGACATATATATAACATATATATATATGGAGAGAGAGAGAGAGAATGGGCTCACCAGGGCTTCCAGCCACTGCAAACGAACTCCAGAGGCATGTGCCCCCTTGTGCATCTGACTAACGTGGGTCCTGGGGAACCGAGCCTCGAACCGGGGTCCTTAGGCTTCACAGGCAAGCACTTAACCGCTAAGCTATCTCTCCAGCCCTTTCTCTCTCTTTAAGAAAGTTATAGCTTTTAAGTAGCTAGTGAAGAAGAAGATTTCTATAGCACTAATTCATGTAGTCTTTATCTCTGAGCAGCTCTCCATCCCTTACCTCCCCTCTTCTTTCTCCTTTTCCTCCAGACTCTTCTACCCTATGGTGTATCCCGTCCCTCCACTTGCCTGCCTACGATCCCCTCCTCTAATCCCTACTCTCCTCACTTCTCTTCTCACCAAGCCTCATCCTAGTTTCCTGACTAGTACCACTGACACTTCCTATCACTTATAGACATATCAAACTATTCCAAGTTAGGATCCAAATATGAGAGAGAACATGGAGCCATTGTCTAGCTGATTCTGGGCTACCTAACTTAGTATAATTTTTTTTTTCAGATCCTTCCATTTTCCTGGGAATTTCATAATTTAAGTTTTTCTTACTTTGAACAGAACACCATTGTGTATATGTGGTCCAGAGATTATTGTAATTTGCGTTTGTAGGGAGTGTATCTTTCAACTGACATTGAGAATAGCCAGATTTTTGGGTGAGGAAATTTACTGAGCTATAGGGTTAATCCATACAATAAGAGAGAGACCCCTTTTCAGGGCTTTGTATAATCCAATACTGTCCATTCTTTCCAGAGATGCCATCACTTTTCAAAGACTACCTAGGTGATGGGCTGGTTAGAAGACCAAGCTCATATTCATAGACTTCCCCCATTGTGTTCTGGTCAGGATTTACTTTGGGTAAGTTCTGTTTTCAGTCAGCAAAGACAAAAAGGACTGCATAGTAAAAAACACAGTGGACTTAAATTTAGAAGACCTGTGTACCTTTTGTTCCCTTGGCAATATTTACCAAATCAAGGACCCTTTTTCTACCACTTTCACTTCTACCAGCTGGCTGAGTTACTCTTAAGGTTGCAGTATTCCCAAATCGTCAAAGTACCCATTCATTTCTGATTTGATCGTTGTTGGAGTCAAGTATAAATTATTTTGTAGTTACAGCTACAAAAGCTATAATATAACTGTTCTAGTTAGCTATGGTGCTTTCTCACACTTCTCCTTTTTCTTGGTCTTTCAAGGTAGGGTCTCACTCTAGCCCAGGCTGACCTGGAATTCACTGTGGAGTCTCAGGGTGGCCTTGAATCTCACACTTCTTTGGAATCACAGAGAAACATTTTGATTCAGCTTCAGAAATGATCGGTTTCCGGATTTTTATTTGTGTTTGAATCTAATGTTAAGCTTCAATTAGAGAACTATTAAAATCTAATTTTTCTTTCATGCAATGTGATTCTCCTAAGGACCCAAGAAATTAATCATTCTGAAGGAAAGAGGGATCTATTAAAAACGATCAAAGTATATAATGGAAGCAGTTTGTCATAGGCATGTTTCCCCAGACTGATAGGGAGTTTTGCTAGCTACTAGAATCTCACAATGTGACTTTTGTTGGAATTTCACTTCTTAAGCTAAAGTCATATCAAAGTAGGATGGGTTCTTATTCCTATATGACTAGCGCTCATAAATGGGGGAAAGCTTGGACATAGAAACACATATGAAGAATAATGCCTGATGGTGAAGGCAGAGATTGAGGTGATGTTTTCACAAGCCAAGGTACACCAATGATCACCAGTAGATATTGAAGAGGCATGGAACAGATGTTCCTTTGGACCTCAGAGGACAGCAGTCCCGAGGACACACTGATCCTGGGCTTCTACTTTCAGTACTGTGAGAAGGTACGATGAATTGATGTTCCCAGAAAACAGCTGCGTGTATATGGAACATCATTCAAAGTTGAGTGACTGTGATTGTTGGAAGTTTGAATGCTACAGGTCCAGAGCCAAATACCCATGTACTTCCCTGGGTCTTACCTAACATTCTGTGATGATTAGGTAAGCTTTTTGGTATGTATGAACAAACCCCTCACTTCAATCAACCTGAAAGCTAAGGAGTCCTCTGACATTTAAGGCCTATATTATAGAATTTTCCATTTTATTGTTACCCACTTACCTGCTGTTTCCATCAATGTATTTGAAGAGTGTCCTGATTTATGGCCTTCTCATTCTGTAACTCTAAAAGTTTCATGAAACTGTGAGAACATGAAATTTGGGGTTACATAAATCTGTGTTCCCAGGCCATGGTCATTTGGACTTGGCTCCAGAATAAACTCTTATTCTCTTTGAGGCAGAGCTTTTATTTTCTGTCTTCATACATCATATATATATATATATATATATATATATATATATATATATATATATATATATGTAGATACAGATAGATAGATAGATAGATTATAGATATAGATATACACTTTCAAGGGGAGAAAGAGAGAGAGAGAATGTGAATGGGTGTGCTAGGACCTCTAGCCACTGCAAACAAACTCCAGTTGCATGCACCACCTTGTGCACCTGGCTTTACATGGGTGTTGGTTAATCGAACCAAGGTCATTAGGCTTTGCAGGCAAGTGCCTTAGCTGCTGATTCATCTCCCCAGTTGTCTTCATACATTTTTACTAGTTTCTTCCACTTAGATTGTAGTGTCTTGTTGATCAGCTTTAGCAAACTAATGCAGATTTGACACAAGAAGCATAGTGCTGCTGGTACTGCAAATAACTAGGGATGTGGAAGTGGCTCTGGAATTTGGTAAGGGAGAGAGATGAGAAGCATTATGAAGTGCTGAGTAGAAAGGCTAGATTGCTTGTTGGAGCCTGCTGCTAGAAATGTGATTGTTAGAGGTATGTCTGGTGAGGACCTTTTTGGAAATGAGGAGCTTGTAGAAACTAGATGGAAGGAAGGACGTCCTTGATATAAACTGGCAGATGAATTAGTTGAATTGGGTTCTTCTACTCTTGGGTAAGTCGAATTTGGAAGGAATGAAGTTGAATATTTGGCTTAGGAGATATCTATGTAAAGTGTTGAAGGCCTGGCCTGTTTTCTCCTTGATGCTTTGGTAAAAATGCAAGAGGAAAGAAATGGAGAAGGAACTGCTTAGTAAAAAGAAATCAACTATTAATGACTTAGGTTTTCAGCTTATCAAGATGGTATGACATTGGAAATAGATCCAAAGGTGTAAATGGATAACAATGTGTTAAAGAGGTTAGACTGGTGGCTTATACTACCCAATAAAGTCTTTGCATTCCACTCCTAGGAACAGGGTTTTATCATAGTTCCTAGTTGATGGGTTTCATTGGTGGATCAGGTTGTTCCTATTCATTCTTCACTTTGTTTTATGTTTCTGGCCATTTCTTGTGCTGCCTAGAAGTGTTGTTGGTCATAAAAGGGGAATTCCAGGATAGAATGTTCATGTGACCCTCTGTGAGTGACCCAACCAATCAGTGAGCTTCTTTCCATATTATTTTGTTGTTGTTGTGAGCAGGTCCAAAGAAAGTGTTCTTCTGACTTGTTTTGTTATTTTTTTATTTGTTTGTTTGTTTGTCTGCTGGAGGTAGAGATAGTTGGGTTTGCATTTCAAGGGGAATAGTCAATATGTTGAGGAAAGAAAAAAAGTTAGATAAGAACCACATGAAGTTGCCAGATCTCAGCAGTTGTCTGTGTCTTGTTCCTGCCTCCTCCAGGTACAGCCCCTGCTTCTAATGTGCCACCTGTCACTGTGCTTCTGACCTGTGCTTCTCGCAAGACTGCCTAACTTCATTAGCAATTATTTTGGCTTTCAGTGGCCAGTCTGTAGAAGACTTCAGTGGGAAAAAACATTGTTCCTTTGATAGGTACCTGGGAAAATAAATAAATAAAGTTTCTCAGATTTTTCTAGTGGCAGTTTTTAAAAATATTTTATTTTTAATCTATTTATTTGAGAGAGAGTGAGAACAAACAAGTGGGCACACCAGGGCATCCAGCCACTGTAAATGAACTCCAGATGCATGTGTCACCTTTTGCATCTGGCTTACGTGGGTCCTGGAGAATCAAACCTGGGTCCTTTGGCTTTGCAGGCAAGCGCCTTAACTACTAAGCAATCTCTCCAGCCCTTGTGGTAGTTTTTGATTGAATGCTAACAAGAGGCCTCCCAACAAAATTCTAATTTGGAAATTATTCACTGACAGTCTCTAGCCAAACTTAACAAGCAGTGAGACTAAACAAACCAGGAACTGGGCTCTGTTCCCCACTAGATCCTCCATATTGTCATACAGCTGTTTCCTTTTATTCCTTTCTTTCTCCATCCCCTTTTCCTTCTGTTCCCTTTCCTCTCACCTCCATCATCTCCTCCGTCCTTTTGTTCAGACTCCCTGTCTTTTGTCAATGAGTCCTGAATGCCAGTTGCTTCTAAAGTTCTCCTGCACCCATCAGCAAGTACACAAGTAACTGAAGAAATTGAACTTGATTCCTGATCTGCATTAAGCACTGCCTGACACACAAGGCCAGCAACTACCCATATAAGAATTCAAAATTATTTTGTATGTGCATGACCCAAGGTAACCTGACCTATAGATTATCTTGTATAGGTGTTATTCTGACCTCACAGGCTAAGTCTTGGGTCACAAAGGTTGATTAGAGTGACCCAAATGATACTGCTTTCTACAATCAACTCAAGGATCAAAGAAAAAAAAGTCAGAAATGCCGTCAATATTTCTCCAGTTAAATCAATCAGATTATCATTTACTGATGAGAACAGAACAGATGGAACTCTAAGAGAATTTTAAAATAGACTAGAACCCACCTTCTGATAATGTTCATGAGATAAAACCCTGGTGTAACAATGACCATTTCATTTCATCATTGGATTTACAACTGAAATTGGAGACCTGATTCAAAAACAAATTATGGTGGCAAATAGCTGCTTCTCAGACTATATCTGGAAGAGCAGTTTTGAAAACTTTGTAATAAGCTAGAAGAGAATACGGAAATTTCCCTGGAGATCAAACAAGCAGGCCCACTTCCCAGCCAACCACCTACTGATGAGGACATTTAAACATAATGTAAACAGAAGAAACTTGAAATAAGATGGAGATAAAACCAGAGAAAGAACAATTTTCATTTAAGGTTAGTGAGTGGTCTCTCCAAAGAAGGAAAAAGAACCCACTGTTCTGTCTTGCTCTTAAACACTTGCAGAGGATTAGTGGTAAACCTACTGGTCATCTGGTCAATTCCTGGTGGTTCAGGTGCTGCTCTTTCTACATTAAATCTGCCCCTTTGTTCAGCCTCTTCCTCTGAGTGAATATCTTGCCCAGTTAATATTTCAAGTAACCCATAGCTTTTCATTCTCTCTCTCTCTCTCTCCTGTCTTATTGGTTAACACTTCATTTGGTACTTGAGTGAAAAACATTCCTTCTGGTTCTGTGATTCCAGCCCTGCAAGCTTAAGAGGCTTGCTTTGAAGATGAAATTGTAATGTGATATGCCCTCCACAGGGACTGTTATCTTGAATATATACCCCAATAAGGATCTTGACAATATATCTGAGATTCTATGGGCTGAAAATTCCACTTAAGTAGAAAAACTTCATTAGATCAGAATCTATGGAAGTTCAGAGAGAGTCTACCAAGCTGTTGCAAATACTGCCCCCAATAGCCCTTGAGGCCAGAAGCAAAAGAACGACCCAGATATCGAATGAACTACTCTTTATCCAAATACCTTTTCATACCATGGACAAACTCTATAATACATATTTACCTTTCCAGTAAAGATGTCAAGTGGATTGACTCATTTGTTCAAGTTATCAACAGCACTAAGCCTTTATTTCTCACTTTGCAGCAATACCTAACCCAAGTTCCAACAATGTAATCCATCCTGTCTGAAGCCATCTCTTCCTTTCAGTGTCTTTGTTCTGCCACTTTCAGTGTCTCTAGATCAAGACACTCAGCATCTTTTTGCTTTGACCTAGGGAAATATACCTCTACAGTCATGCATCATGGGTTAAGTAAGGCAATATTTTCCCTAGGTCTTAAATTTGCCGTGTGAACCTTAAATCCATCCACCCTCTTGCCTCTGCCAGAAGAAGGCCCATAATGGCAATATATAAGACAGGAAACACCCCACATCTCCATTATCTACTGCTATTGGCTGTAGAATTAATTCTCAAAGCTGAAAGGGGAGGCTATCAATCAAGGCTATATAATCAGCAATTTACACTATCATTTGGAGCACAGTCTTCTAACTGAGGCAAAATCAACTCAGCTGGAAGAATGCTGCTGTATTTAGTAGAGTGTGGACTAACCAAAGATGACAGAACAACCATATGCTTTATAGGTTCCACGTGACTCTATGGTAGAAAAGAAGCTAAAAGTTGAACTGATTCACTGAGTTACTGTAAGAGTTAATTGCTGAGGAGCTAAAACTCATCTTTGTTAGCAGATGGAAAAATCACAAAGAAAGAACTATTGAGAAAGGGCCCAGAAGGATGATAAGAAGGAAAGACAGGTTGGGCTAAAAGAAAGTAACATGGAGTTTATTGCTAGGGTGGCATGATTACAGAAATGATTGATATGCAAATTACCACATCTTGTTTGTTCACTTACCCTCCCCTTGGCTATGAAAACTATAAAATGAAGATAAAATCTCAGCTTGAGGTCAGAGCTTCTTTGGAGGGCTATCTCAGGCTCTTTACCCCCACTCCCCCACCCTGGGTTAATAAATTCTTCTTTCACTGATACTGACATGCATGCAAATGATCTTTCCAGAGAATTTCTGCAACATCTCTGGAGACCTCTGTGAGATTTTACTTTCCTATGACCCCATTGGTCAGAAAGTGCTGCTTTTCCTGGGCCTCCTAGCCTGCCAAATGTCCCTGGAACTGGGAAGTATATGCCCCCAACATGATTGTGGGGTCCCTTCAAGGTTGCCCAAGGAGACTATGAAACCCAAGACCAGAGTTTTTGAGTACAAGGAGAAGAGACTGAGCCAGATACCTGGGCCAGGTAAGAACTCTTTGGGGAAACTGGAAATTAGAAATTAGAGTTTAAAATTGGGATTGTAGCTGGGTATGGTTGTGCACACCTTTAATCCCAGCACTCAGGAGGCAGAGGCAGGAGGATTGCCATGAGTTCAAGGCCACCCAGAGACTACATAGTGAGTTTCAGGTCAGCCTGGGCTAGAGTGAGACCCTACCTTGAAAAACCAAAATAAATAAATAAATAAATAAATAAATAAATAAATAAATAAATAAATAAATAAATTGGGACTGTTACTAGTCAGGTCTGAATTACACCGGCAGTGATTTCTTGGTCTGGAGGAGCTGACATAGATTTATCTCTGTAGGAAGAGTTCTGAACCTTGAGGTGGTTCCAAGGTGAAGGCCCACCTTCCATCAGGACCGAAGTTGTTCCAGTCTTGGTAACTAGTTAGATCAGGGTTATGAGTGGAATTACATAGAAAAAAATGTTTAAACTCTGAATGAATGAGTGAATGTGTGAGATGAGATGACCATCTCGAGTCTATATGAAAACGACACTTGATATGAATGTGTGTATGAGCATGCATGTGGCTCATGACCCTGAGGCCCAGAGTGATTTCTGTCTTAGCAGCGCATGCTCAGGAAAGCTTTGTCTTTGTGTCTGTTCTGTAGCGCCAACACGGTGGGAAATTCATATTGGGGCAGTGCCCCACCAAGCCCACTGCCCTAGACTACATGATAGAAAAGTATGTCATACTTCAACAGAATGGAATATTCAGGAGATTATAACACTAAGATGACACCAGAAAAGTTAAAGGCCTCTGTAAATTAGGATGGCCAGATTTTAATGTTGAATGGCCCCCAAAGGAAACACATCACTAAGATCATAGACAGGGAAAAATGCAAGATTCCCCTGCTCTTAAAAGTGATAGAATGGCGAGATCAGGGAGCGGCCCAATAGCCCTGAGAGAGATCCAAAACTCTCCCTGGAGAAAAAAAAAAAAAAAAAAAAAAAACCCGAAAAACAAAAAACAACAACAATAAAAATAGCTTAGCTAGAGTCAGACCAGAAGCCTCAAGGCCAGAGAACACCCCACACACCATCTCCTAGCACACTCTCCAGTAACGAGGTACTTGCTGACAGAATTCAAAATTGGCTAAACTGAAGGCCACTGAAAGAAGATTAAAAGGAGATAGTGTTGTTTGGGCTACTGTAGAATTCTACCACCCCAGGACCTGACACTGAGGAAGAGGTTAAATGAAAAAAGACAAACTAAGAGAAAAGTCTCACTGCAAGGTTTTTCAAAGGCCTCGGAGCTAAATGCGTGTGAGTCAAAGTCACTGGAGCCCTAAACACAAGCACAGGCCTACCCTCCACCCTCGCAAGAAGGGTTATGCTGTCCTCTTTGTGCTCCCCAGGGGCTAATGGTCAATCAGGAATAGCTAAATTCTGGGGCCATCCCAGGCAAATGCTAGAAACCTGGGGACACTCATCCGTCTTAATCTCACATGCTGCGGCTGGGGCACCTCTCCAAGGCAAGGATAAAATGGGGAGTGCACACGAGCAGGCACCTGCAATTGCAATGTGTTACTTAGTGCTTTCCCTGCAGGGCTTGATCTACACGATGGCCTCTCGACCCTGGAATGGGAGGGGAACCTGACGCATAAGTCTCATTGTTGGACAGGGAGACAAGGCATGAACCTTTCTGGGTTTAGGCCACCCCCAGGGAAATCCCTGAGGGCTCTGCTTTCCTGGTTTCTTTACCTTGCAGAGCCAGGGGCATCTACAGACACAGGGAATCTCAGGGTCCTGGTCCCAACATGATGATGATGGGTACATCCTAAATTGCTTCAGAAAGATTGGGATTTATAAGAAATTTTAAGCTGTTTTACATTTGCTTTATCCCTCTAGGCTTCTATGAAACTGCTAACAGACAACACTGCAGCATTTGTGTTTAGAATCAGAAGTACTCAATACTGAGTTTCTCAGAAAATTTCTAAAATTTCTAATAATGTCCTAATCTGCTTTCATATTTTTTAAACATGTGTGTCAAAAAGCTAATAAAAAAGAGATTCCAAAAATCAACAAGTGATAAAATCTATATGTATAGTCTGGGTAAATAATATAAGTCAAGTCTGTCTACTCTTTTATAAAAGGTTATTTCAAGGAGTCTTTTGAGGATAATAGGAAAAAAAAACTTAAATGACCATATTAAAAAGTCATGATAAGAACAGTGAAAGTTTTGCTGGTAATTATAATGAGATAAGCTAGATAAAAGGGTAATCTGAAGAAGAAACTTTAAATGTTGGATGTTAGATGTTTGATAGAAGAATTGTTACAGAATGGTTACACAGATTGTAAGATAAAAGTATGTAGATGAAGGCATGAGTAACTTTAAACAGAAGGCTTAAAGACCAAGTTGTAAACCTGAAAGTGCTTGACCAGATTACAGACTACTTGAGGTGTAAAATGACTATTAGTCTAGAGCTAATACCAGACGAACAGAGGATGGCCCTAGATGGTTGCAGGATGTGGTATTGATATTCAGCTTGTAAATTTAAAACTTACTGGTGTCAATCTGGTCATGATAATAGTGGTAAGGCTGTAAAAGACTGGCTTTAAAATGCTCAACCAAATTAGCTATGTTCCTCTATTTGTCAAACTTAGTATTTAATTCTCGTATGAGGTTATTATAGCTAAAAAAAAAAAAAACAAAAAACATTGTAATCTTAAAATGATTCCTCTCTTGTTCATGCTGTTTTACTGGGAGATTATCACTGAGATTATTGTCTAAATCTTTTATAAGGTGAATTAGTCATTGTGACTTTGTTCTTAGGAAAACTGAGGAAGCTTCTCATGTACTAGGAAAACCTGCTATATACAAACAACGTTAATATAGTTTGTTTAGGTTTCATATACTCTAACAGTCATAATATTGCTTTATGTTAAGCTTACAAACGGTTCAATGGTTAAAGGTAATTGATTTAGAAATTAATTTATGTCTGTCACAATATCTCTAATGTATGTTAAAATCAGGCTAATTTAGCTCAACAATTACCAGGTTTGGCTTTATTCTTCAGCTATGTATAATCAGTCTCGGTAAAGATTTTACTTAAGTAATTGTGTCATTTCTGTTATCGTAAATTCATTGCTTATATCGATACTTAAGACATGTTCTCTGCTTTAGAAAAATGATCTTAAACTCTCATTATGCTTCCAGTTTGGGGAGAGGGTGGTAATTAGTATCTACAAAGGTACACAGATTAGCCAAATTTGTTTACAAACACATGCCAAGTTTTTATTCTGTCTTGTCTTTTCCTGACATATAATTTCTAGATTAAATCAATTGATTTAAAGTTGTGGGTAAAATATTGTTTCCAGGGCTGCTAACGTGTTCTGCCTGTACTTATAACTGACAGATACTTAAAAGATAAAATGTGGATGTTTTCTACTTTCCATATATAGCTTACTCTGTCACCTGACAACTAAACATAAATGCTAATCAGAGTGATTAAAATAACTTTTATTTATTTATTTACTTATTTGAGAATGACAGACATACAGAAAGAGAAAGGAAGATAGAGAGAGAGAGAGAGAGAGAATGGGGGCCCCTCCAGCCACTGCGAATGAACTCCAGATGCATACATCGCCTTGTGCATCTGGCTTACATGGGTCCTGGGGAAATGAGCCTTGAACCAGGGTCCTTAGGCTTCACGGGCAACTGGCTTAACCACTAAGGCATCTCTCCAGGCCCTAGAATGATTTTAAACTATTGTGTTGTTTTCTGACCAGATCTTCTTTTCCAACCAGTTATGTTGTCCACGTCTCTAACTAAATCTGTTATGCTAACCAGATATGCACAGTCTCTCTGAGTGATTAATAACCATATGAAGAAGCCAAAGTCAACTGTAAATTTCAGAGTTAAAAGAATAACCAATGTTTTCATTCCTACTCCCAGGTCAGCAAGCCACAAGTGATGATGGGATACCTGCTAAGTTCCAGCCTCTGGTAAGTTGCCTGTCTTCTTGATCAGGGAGGACACAGAGACCCGGAGATGGACTCCAAGTCAGTGTATCACAGTCACATCAGAGAAATCAGTCCTTCAGGTTTCCCAAAAGAGGGAGGGCCACTTGGTCAGCATGGCCTTGACTGATCCTAGGAGATGACAAGGCTGGGAGTCATAGGTTCCTAAAAGTCTGTTTTACAGAGCAATGGATGATATCTAAAATATAATGGATAGTTAATTTTGGCTGCCAACATGGTCTTCAGCACCAGGGAAGAGAATATAAGTATAAGATATTACAATATAAACAAAGATTTTGACTAATAGACTCCCTTGTCTGTTGCTGGCTTATAGTATTAAGCTCTAACATTAACTCATGTCTTCTGCCTCTTCCTAGCCAATTAGTTAGCCACTGTTTGCCTTTAAATCACAGATCCACAAATTGTCCTCACTGATTATGTTTACCTGATAGTTATTGATTTGGATTAGTCCAATCTCTCCTTGATATGTCTTATTAAAAGAAGAAGGCATATCACTAAGAACAGATCTCAGAGCCCAGCCCTAAAGTACATTTGGGGAAAATCTCGAGCCTAGTGTAAGGTATAAAAACAAATTAGAATTCTGACTGTTTTTACTTGCTTATGTTGCTGGTTGTTTGATGGTGTCTCTTTGCTTAGATTTATGAATGTAAGACGGGTTTCCTGCTATTGATGATGCTTCTTTAAAATTTGTAACACAAGGGGATCCACATACCCTTGGGAAATCAGCTAAGAAATACAAACTCATCATATCATAGTCAAGAAGACAGTCTCCACAGATGGCAACAGCTAACAGGTCACCAGGGCCACAGAGGGTCCCCTCAGTGTCAAGATCTGAAGAACACCTTCCCCTTCCAAAGAATGTGGTCCTTCTCTAGTCACGGTCCTGAAAGCTGACAGCTGAAAAGTCTGACAAATTCAACATGAGATGCCCCTCCCCCAAGAAAAAGGTAGACACGATGTCCACCAGTCCTACTGGTGTTTGCTATTCCAGGTTAAAGATTATCTTTTTTTTTTATAGCAACGTGTGTTCTATTCAGACATATGGTTAAAGATCCTAACTCCTTTCATTGGCTGGACCAATGAGATAGTTTGATAATCTTGTGGGATCCCTAGAGAAACTTTGGCTCCAAGGGACTTTTATGTTTTTCACCCCAGAAAAGATACAGCTCCTTACTACAACCCCTCCCTCTAACTGCAGGAGTGCCCTGGGCTCTCCTCCTCAGAACAAGATTAGTCAGTTACTCCTGCTGACTAAACTTACGCAGAGGAGGCCCTCATGGTTCTATTTCTTTGACTTTATTTTATTATAATAATTCTTTTGTGTTGTCACCCATATTTTCAAGGACAATAATCATGACACAGTTTCTGCTACTGATAATTAAATACAAGCTTTAATGGTAAGCAGTATCAGTGTTCCCAACAACAACTGACACACATTTGGCCTTCAAGGTCATGCTTACCCAAGACTCCAGAGGTCTTACAGCTTAAGTACCCCAGATCTTGGGTCTGTCCCCTATGTGGACTACATGGAGACAGTGGCTAGCTCTATTAATGGGGCCTCTCGTACTATTTATGCTGAGACTTATGTTAGAACCCTATGTTCTAAATGATTTGTCCAAGTTCATCCAATCTAGCAGGAAAATGATTAAAATACAGGTGATACACCAGATGTATCAGCTATTACATACAAAAATCATAAGGTGTTATGATGATAATGAGGAGGGAATGTGGTAGAAAAGAAGAAACTAAAAGTCAAACTGATTCATTGAGTTACTGTAAGGGTTAATTGCTTAGGAGCTAAACTTATCTTTGTCGGCAGATGGAAAAATCCCAAAGAGAACTGTCCAGAATGGGTTCAGAGGGACCATAAGAAAGAAAGACAGTTTAGGCTAAAAGAAAGTAAAATGGAGTTCATTGTTAGGGTGGCCTGACTACAGAAATGATTGATATGCAAATTGCCACATCTTGTTTGTTCACTTACCCCTCCACTTGGCTATGAAAACTATAAAATGGAAATAAAATCTCAGCTTGTGGTCAGAGCTTCTTTGGAGAGCTATCTCAAACTTTTTGGTCCCCAGGTTAATAAACTATACTTTCACTTATACAGGCATTGGAGTGATCTTTCTGGAGAATTTTTGTGATAACTTCATGATGTTCTGCTAACAAAGAGGTTTCTGGCCCTTGTTGGAATCCATGTCAAAAGAAATAAGTTAAGGAAATTTACATGTATTCCCACTTCCACGAGAGGTGATTCTTAAAAGTCCTGTGTCCATGTGTTTCTCCTGTAGACTTTTTTCTTAAAAAAAATGCCTTCTTTTGTATTTCTGAGACAAACCACTCATGCATTTTGCAAATATTAGTTTAACACTAAAACACACAAAGCCTTGATTATATAAATTACCAAGGCTGTAAAATGGGATTCACACACAGGATCCAAAATGAAGCTACCCTAGTTTATTCAAAGCACTCTAATTACTATTATTATTATTATTTTTTTTTTCGAGGTAGGGTCTCCCTGTAGCCCAGGTTGACCTGGAATTCACTATGTAGTATCAGGGTAGCTTCAAACTCACAGCAATTCTCCTACCTCTGCCTCCTAAGTGCTGATATTAAATGTGTGTGCCACTATGCCTGGCAAAGCACTCTAATTATTGATTCGTTTTTGTGGGTAATGATAGTAGTGCTGTCAATGGGCACTAACGATTGCAGAGGCCATCAGTGACACCACCTTTATCCTGTACGGAATATGGAATCATTTCAGCTCATTGCCTTGAGAAGTCTTGGTGTTGAAGCAGTTTGTCCAGAAGAAAGACCAAATGTCACTCAGAGAAGGAGAACTCAGCCTGATTACACCTTCACACTCTAAACTATGGACCATGAACTAGGATGGCTCTGAGTCTTTATAGGCATTTTAGCAGTTAGTTTGACATAACTTTGAGTCCTTTACATTATTAATTAAATTAAATTAGATTAGGATTTCTAGGGTACATGACTAGGGTCCACAATGGGGAAATTCTTAAGCAATAAGCAGTTTGCAGAAGTGAAGGTTGTTAGGATAGTTACACTGGTCTGATACCATATTGCCAGCAGGATGCAGTTGTACATACAGGGCAGGAAGCTCAGGGTCACCTTGTGTCCCTGGTAAATGTTTATATAACCAAGACTGTAAGAAAACAAATAGCTTTTGGGGAGGGGGCTTCAGAACATCATATTTCTTCCCACAATGGACATTTAATATAGAAGTTTCTTTTGACCAGTTATGGTATAGTCTGTGTTACTACTACGATTTCTTGCTATACTTGGATTAATAAACTTGACAAGGTGGAGAAGAATGGGTTCATTTTCTCCACTAGCTAAAGAATTAAAAGATAGGACAAACATTTACAGGTCCAGCCGAGCAAAGTTTATTTAAACTGAAAGTAAAAGATACAGAGACGCAGACTCCTCACGGGAGGAGGCGATACAGAGCTAGCAGTCCTCCCCTTCCCCACAGCTCGCAAGAGCCTCGCTTTTATTGGCTGAGGCAAGCCTCCTTGACCCAGTGTCCTGGTTGGTCATTTCAAACAAGAGATGAAGGCTTTGGTTGGTCGATGATGAATCCTGGGGGTGTCCAGTCATGTCTAGGCAAGCCTGCTAAGTAAGTCTGACCTTGGAAAACTTCGCTCATGTGTGTTCTTTGTTCTCAGAGGTAAAGAACCAGAAAGTGAGCTGCACTTACCTCCATTTTAGGTCACCATCTTGGGACACAACAGTCCAAGAATAGAGCTGGTTTACCTAAGGCTCTTTCATCCTATCTGTGTATCTATCAAGGGAAAACCATCTATCTCAAATGGTCTCTCCACTTCACATCATTGTAAAGAAGATGTTGCTTTTTTTCTATAGGTTAATTTTTTTTTTTCTTTTGGTTTTTCGAGGTAGGGTCTCGCTTTAGCCCAGGCTGACCTGGAATTTACTATGTATTCTCAGGGTGGCCTTGAACTCATGGCAATCCTCCTTTCTCTGCCTCCCGAGTAATCTAGGTTGATTTTTGTGGTCTGTATGATATTTATTCTTGGTCCAGGTTGAGCCAATGGGTTCCCTGGTTCAGAAGCATTTTACAGAGATTATGCATTGTTCTTGATTCTGTCACATTGTTGTGCTGCTGGTTGGTTACATCCTGCGTGGAGTCTGTGTGCACTTGCACAGCCATTCTCTTGTCAGATACTATCACAGTGTTACAGCAACCAGAAGGTTAAAACAACCTCATAATACAGTTGACTATGTTGAAAGTGGTTCTATACATGTGTGGGCATAATCTGACTCTCTAGCCTTCTCTGGGTTTGTAAAGCTCTTGGGGGTCAGAGACTGATCACAGAGAGGCTCTGAGAGATTGAAGATCCAAGTGAACAATCTTCAGACCATTTCTATAGTAACAGTAGTACCCCGGCACATAGCAGCAATCAGTCCAGAAAACCAGTTGACAAGCTCTTCAACAATTGGCCCAGCGCAGTCCAACTTTGCTCAAAAAGTGATAAAAGCTTCATACTGGTGGCCTAGACTTGATCAACTTTGGACGTATTTTCTCATGTTTGTTCTCACCTCTGACATCCTTCAATTTAGGACTAAATACAGATAGTCTTGTGGTTCTCAAATTGATATTTAAGATTTTTTCTTCTAGTTATCACACTTTCACATCCCTATGCCAAGAAGATACAATGCAATCAGTGAGCACTTTCTCTTTCCCTTTCTACCATGCTTCTGACTGTCCCTGTCTGCCTTTAAGTCTCTGCCAAACTCAAGGGCTTGTGGCCAACTCCCTTCCTACAGAAATCTGTGACTAAACAGTCTGTTTGGTGGTCTTTACTTATTTCCATCCCTCTTAGCATTAAAGTATAAAGGGCAAACTCAGTAATTAAGAATAATGTTCATGTGTGTATGAAGGAAGAGGAAGTGCTAAGAATGGCAGAAAAGAAAAGGTTAGCCTGATTTAGCATGAGGGTTGCATAAAGATTATTTTGAGAGTTGTCTTTTTTTCTGAAAATCAAGAAACTTCTTATGCATTGGCTCACACTTGACTGACATCTAATAAATATTAGTTGAGGAAATGAAGAGATGGAGAATTTAAATATTTTTTGTTTATTTTTATTTATTTATTTGAGAGCAACAGAGAGAGAGAGAAAGAGAGAAAATGGACACACTAGGGCCTCCAGCCACTGCAAATGAATTCCATATACATGTCCCACCTTGTGCATCTGGCTTACATGGGTCCTGGGAAATTGAGCCTTAGGCTTCACAGGTAAGTGCTTAACCACTAAGCCATCTCTCCATCATAAGATGGAGAATATTTTGTCCTCCTCTGATTGGCCACAAAATTTCTCAGAGCTCCTACTATTTGACCAAGACTAATAAGTTGGTCAACTGTCCCTGGGGCAGAGCTATATTTAGTCAAAGTTTGTCTATTGTTTGTTCTTATCCTTCTCTTACAGATTAAATTTTGTTGTTTTAAGAACCTTTGCTTTGAAAGATGTTATTATTATATTTTCTTGTAGTCAAGAGAATGACCCTGTAAAATTTGTAAGTGGGTGTGGTACTTTTAATGGATGTCCCCCAATACATTCAGGAGTTTATTGAAGCTTGTAACTTATGTCCAGCCATCTGGCTGGGGGAGGTGTCGTGGGTATATCCTAGGGTCCAGCTCTAAGGTGTGTTTGGGGGAATTCCATGGTATGCAAAGTGCTTGAGCTTTGCCTGGCATTGCTGGAGTGAATTTACTTGTGTGTTGTTGGTGGCCTTTCTTTCTGTGAAGGTGGGCCCGCTTCTTCTGCTATTATGGAACTTCCCCTCTATCTGTAAGCTTCAATGAATTCCTTCCTCCCATAACTATGTCTGGCCTGGACGTTTATCCCAGCTACCTGAAGCTGTCTACTAGAGGGAGAAAGGTTAATTGGGAGTATTTGTTTCCAAGGAATTATACAAATAGAATTTCTAAATTGTTGAAATCCTCACATGTAGATTTTACAAGACAATTTGTTTCTATAGAAAATTATTGTAAGAATTGCATTAATTAATTAATACCTGGCAAAAAGTGACCTAGTGGAGGAAGGACTAATTTTGGCTTACGGTTATAGGGGATAGAGTTGATCATGGTAGGAAGGCACGGAAGCAGGAGCTTAAGGCAGCTGGTCACCTTTCCAGTGTTAGTATATGTGCTGCTGAAAAGCATGGCTGGACACCTTGAACTTGCACAGAGGAAGCAAAGAACCATGCTTGCTGTTACTCAGCTTACTTCCTCCTTTTTATTCACACTGGAACTCCATTCACAGTCAGGGTAGGGTCTCACTCTGGTCCAGGCTGACCTGGAATTCATTATGTAGTCTCAGGGTGGCCTTGAACTCATGGCAATCTTCCTACCTCTGCCTCCCAAGTGCTGGGATTAAAAGCATGCACCACCACACCTGGCTTCAAGGTGGGTGTTTTCATCTCAATTTACCAAAACTAAAATCTCCTTCACAGATAGGCCCAGAGGTTTTTCTCTTCAGTGAGTCCATATCCTGTCAAGTTGACAATATTAACTGTCATGAGAACCTAAATAAGTTTTAGTGAATGAAGCAAAGGTAAACTTAGATGGAAGTTATGACTTTACATTAAACTCCATGCATGGTAGCGTATATCTGACTAGACATTTCTCTTCTTATGAGCACTGGGCAAGGTGCAATATGCACAAATTCACACTGGGATCTCTCTAATCATTCTCTCCCTCTCCTCCTTTAGCTTTCCTTCTGATCAATTTTACGACTGTCTTTTTACAGACCCACTCATGTTTACCAATATCATAGTGCACTATGGTACATGTGCATGCAAAAAACACACATGCACACAGAGTATTATTTTTTTCTCTAAACAAAGATATTTTCCTTTAGATGCCTCTCTTAATTTTTCTGGCATCAGTTCACTCCCTTTTACTTACTTTTGTAACACTCTGTGCCTCTCTCCCAGCTTACTTGTACTGACCACAATTTTATATTTATTTTCTTTAAAATTTTTTATTTATTATTTACGAGACAGAGAGAGAGAGAGAGAGAGAGAGAGAGAGAGAGAGAGAGAGAGAGAAATAATGGGTGCACCAGGGACTGTAGCCACTGTAAATAAACTCGAGATACTTGTGCTACTCTGTGCATCTGGCTTATGTGGATTCTGGGGAATTGAACCTGGGTCCATAGGCTTCACAGGTATGTGCCTTAAATGCTAAGCCATCTCTCCAGCTCTTATATTTTTTTTAATGATCTGATTAACCTTTGCCTCCTTTGGGACTGAGAACGACATCTGTCTTTTTGTTTGTGACTAATGTCATGGTGGCATAAATCATTACTGAGTCCATGGGATGAAAGAACTACAAGCATGCACTTATTTAAGCTGTTTTCAGCTCTATTTACTCATTAACCCATGCTTATTTCTCTGAAGCTAAGGTTGATCCCGATACCCACGTGAAGCTTAATGGTGACCATTATTAAAGACATTGCTGTGTCTGTTTCTAGTCACCATGACATCCCAGGGGGATGTGAACTGACAAAACATCAATGTGCCTGACTGAGGAGAGGCAGATGAGAAACAATGGAGGAAGTGTGGCTGCACTGGAGTTACCTGCTCCATTTCTGAAAAAAATTAGTGACAAATGACAGTCTATTTCCCCACCTGAAAGGGCATTGGACTTTCTGTCATTTGGTTAATTAGTTGGTTATGTAGGGAACTGGGAAACTTTCATTAAAATGTAGTAGAAAGGCTGGACTTAGAGGTCCACAACATTTTCCCATTTTTCCCTGAGCTAAAGATGGGTTATTTTGTTCTCCAAATTTCAATATTTTCATTTTAAATGAAGATTTTGGTATGAAAGACCTCTTAAATTTTGAGCCTTAAAATTCTCTGTGACTTATAAAGTAAGACAGGGTGCAACATCTAAATCTCTATTTATTTTACAAATTTTAACCATATCCTTGCACATTTTGTTCATATTCCTAGAGTGGAACACTTCTAAAAGAATATTTAGAAGACAGAATATTGGTGACTTAAAATATATCCAACAAGACTGACATGCAATAAAATTCTGTATGCACAGTCATGTGTTAATGATGGAAATAACAAGCCCAAGCAGTAGGTAAGGTGGCTTGCTATTGTGCACCTGTTAAATTCTGTACCTTCACAAACTAACACATGTATCATATTATTAGGAGATGTAATCTTGGAGTCAATGTCTCTTTAGTCTCAACACAAGTGTCAAGTGGCCCATAACTAATAGGTTGTGGCTTTTCCTACGGAGACATGCATAAATGTCTAATCACACCAGATAGAGCATCCAACAACAGACCAAATAAACTATTCTATCCAAGTCTAGCTAAGGGCAGTAGTGAGTTTATTGGGTTACTTACAGGAGCATGCATGATTCAAAGGCAGTTGTACCATTGCAAAACCATTCCAGGCTATGGGACATAACTTGGGAAACCTGAAGCCCTGGGGTGAAGTATCCTCTTCCTTCCTCAGCAGGTGTTTCTGCTTTATGAATCTTGTATGTTTCAGGAGCTTCCTGAGACTTGTGAGTTGTTTACTTCCTGATCCTTGCAAGGTTCATTTACTTCCTGATTCTTGATGAGCCTCTCTTAGGATGGAATGTTTCTATTTGGAGGAAATTGCTCTTTAATGACTGCATTTTCATACTTAACTTGGTTCCTTAGGCTCACTCAGTTCTATGATTTTATACTCATAAATACCCTTGTCTATGAATGGCATACTGCCTTAATTCTGATAGTATGTCAGTTTGTGTTATATACATCTGGGTTCAATTAGACTTACCTGCTGTCTAATTTGACAACTTCATTGAATTTCCTCTATGAATAGATGATGAGGATATTATCCACAACGTATTGTCATTTTCATAAGGATTCAAAACATTAATGTCGAGAGTCCATTTTGTTCCTGGAACTGCTGAGCAAAGTAGGTGCTCAGACAAGGTCTCTTTCTACTGGACTCAATGAGATTCATGAAGCAAATGACTCTTTTCTTTTGTAAATGTCATACCTTGTATAAGCAGCAGTTTTCAGAGTAGGACTTTCAAAGAGGCTGATGGTTGGAATGAATAAATATTCAATGCAGGGAAGGAACATAGAATTGAGGTATACTTTCTTTGGGTCAAGGGAGTGAGAAGTAGATTGATCTAATAAAATGTAAATGCCATTACAGAAGATGGGAGACCTCATGTGCAGCGGCTGTATTCTCAAGATCAACTGAAAGCCCATTATCCCATTAAAATGTTTCTTCTCTAGCTCGCCTCTGCAAGGTGGCAGAGTTGTAAAAGTTTTGTGCATTATTTCCTGGTAAATCACAGTGGAAATGCTGTGGAATTGTACCCAAGAACTTTAAGGATTCATCACAGTTTATTCCATTACAATAAACACCAAGTAAGTCATAATGGTATACCATCTATTATGTAGCACCATCAACCTTTTTATATGTGAGACAGAGTCTCCCAGGCTTGCTAATGGCATAGAGGCCATAAAACATGTACACAATCATGTTTAACTGTGAAACAGCGGGATCTTCTGGTGGCTACATAAGTGAACTGGTTCTTAAAGCTTGTCTAAGAGAATATTATAACTGCAACAAAAGGCCTCTGGGGTATTCATCTAAAGAACAGGTGACGATCAGTCTACACATAGCCACTGCTTGAATGCAATTTACAAGGCTTCATCCTTGTCATGTGTGATAGCATGTGCATGTGAGCAACTGTGACGACATTGGCTACTTCAAATGAGTAAACCAAAACACAAAGTAAGTTGGAACTTGGGTGCACAAACTGCCAAAATTGTTACTGCATTTCTCCGTTAGCTTTTATCTTATGTTGCTTAAACTGGATCTCAAACTAAAATTTATTTTTTTGCTGACATGGACCTTAGACCTTATTTCACATTCTCAACATAAACAGTGTGTTACTTTTCTTGTGCCAAAATTTCTGACAAGAAGCAGCTTAAGGAAGGAGGGGTTTAATTTGATTTACAGTATGAAGGGACAGTCCACGCAGCCCATCATGGTGGAGAAGACGTGGCAGCAGGAGTATGAGGCACTGGTCCCATTCAATGTGCAGTAAGGAAGCAGTGAGAGGAATGTTGGTGCTCAGCTTGCTTCCTCCCTTTTATTCCATGCAGGATCCCAGCCTATGGAATAGTACTGCTCACAGAGGGGTTTGTATAAGCCATTTCCTCTGAATTAAAATCATCTCATCATGGAACAAACTCAAGAAGACTCAAAGTACTGGAGAGATGGCTTAGCAGTTAAGGTGCTTGCTTGAGTACCCAGGTTTGATTCCCCAGAACCTATGTAAGCCAGATGTGCAAGGTGGCACATGTGTCTGGAGTTCATTTGCAGCCGTTAAAGGGCCTGACATGCTCATTCTCTCTCTCTAGCTGCTTCTCCCTCTCTCTTTCTATCCCTCTCAAATAAATAAAAAAAAATAAAAAATAAAAAGAAGACTCAAGATGTAAGCAAAACTTACAAAGGCTAGATGTAAACAACTTATAAGGAAGCTGGGAAATTGAACCTGGGTTCTTAGGCTTAGAAGGAAGTGCCTTAACCACTAAACAAGCTCTCCAGGGTGACTATTTTTGATGCTGTATGTAAGTGAGATGTTTCAGTATTTATCTGTTTCTGACTTATTTTACTTAATGCAGTGTCCCTCTGGTTCATATCATAAATGATGAAAATTATTACTTTTTAAAAAATAAAGTACCATTACCTAACTGAAGTTATGGTAAAGCCAGAGCATTGACTAAATGCCAAGGGGCAATTAAAATTGTCCAGAATAATTTTACAACATTTGTGGGCAATTGATTTGATCATTTAAATACTGCTTCCCAATCCATACAGACTTTCCCACAACCAATGACAAGGAACAGTGAAACCAGATCTACCCATGTGTATTGGAACACACAGTTTGAGTCATCTCAGACTTGGTTAGGAAAGAGAGGATCCAGCCCTGAAGTCAGCATTCCTCACCCCCACTGCAGACTGGATATGTGCATTTAGCTCACCTTTCTGATGGATGCAGGCTTTATCCAAGAAGTGATGTCAATCATAGCACGCATTTCATGACTGCAGTTAGAATTTAATGTTATAGACTGTGTAGTTAGAACTCCTGTAAAGACAAGAAGTGCTCAGTAAACATTACTTTGTGTGTATGTGTGTGATGTGCATGTATGTTTGTTTACTTATGTGTGGGGCACGTGTGTGCAGGTGCACATGCATGTGTGTGAGTGTGCGTGTGTAATTGTCAAGGCCAGTGGTCAATGTTAAGAGTCTCTCCATCTCTGTCTATTTATCAGACAGAGTGTCTCATTGAACCCAGTGCTCACCAATCCAGCTACTCTAGCTAGATAGCTCTCCCCTGGGATCCACTTGTCTCTGTCTCTCAAGAGCTGGGATTACAGGCATGCACCACCATGCCAGCATTTAGGTGGGTGCTTGGAATTTGAACTCAGGTCCTCATTCTCCTGTGACAAGTGCTCTTCAAACAGTCATTTTCCCAGCCTCTTGATAAATTTCAGTGTTCTTAGCAAGCATTGGAGAGATTTAGGCAATAATGCAAGTTAAGTCAGTTTACCCTGATAAGAAAGGATAATCTTTGTGTCTTAGAAGCATTTTAGGAGATAACTGGCCAATGAAAGAGATAGGCAATTCTTAAATTTAACACATTATTACTCACACAAACTTAAAATGTCACAGTTACTTCAGAATTCCACACCATATCCAATGTCCCTAACATTACAAAAGAGGAACTTGGATTCTCTGTCATATTGTAAAGATTAGTTTGGAAACGATCAGAGGCCTTAAGAATTGATTAACTAGAGGCATAAAACCATGTCTCTCTCTCTCTTTCTGTGTGTGTGTGTGTGTGTGTGTGTGTGTGTGTGTGTGTGTATGTATGTGTGCTCATGAAGGCCCTTTTTTGAGACAAGGTTTCACACTGAACCTATAGAACACTGAGTCTTCTAAATTAGCTAGACTGGAAGGTCTAGGTCTCCTTCTATCTATGTCTCTTCAGGGCTGGGATTACAGGCATGGATTATCTTGCTTTTATTTTTACATGAGTATTAGGCATCTGAAGTCAGATCTTCATGTTTATGTGCAAGAACTTTACCCACTAAACAATTTCACCAGCCCTATAAGACCTTTTATCACAAAAAAATCTTAAATTGGCTTTGTATTAACAGGGAGAACTTTAGTGATTGAATGCTGAAATTCAAGGTGGGTCTCACTGCAGAAGACAAACCGATAGGGCCGTGGCCATCAATGTCTTGCCAGTAGTCCTGACTTCTGAAATGCTCCGGAATCGCCAGGAGCTGAAGCATCTGAGCCTTTCCTGCCTGGAGAGTTCAGACAGGATGTGTTCTCATTGAACTAGAGATAAAACGACGAGTACTCACTGGAGAGAATGTTTTGTGGGTATCTTCAATTAAATCTCAATAGTTTATAACTATATTTTTAATCTCCTTCTGCAGAACTTAGTACGGAACTACGATACCTTGGAGTGCCACAAGAATTTTATGACACAAGGAGCCCATGAAATAAACTGAAAAAGAGGGGAAGCCTATAGAATAGATACAGATTTCACTCACATTTTTAATTTTTCTTAATTTGGCTCTGGTTCCGTGCTTTAACGATCTAGGATTTTTAGCTAACTCCCAGGAAACTTGAAGTGAAATAACTATGAGAGAAAAAAAAAATAATTGGCATAAATTTTTCTTAGAGATTTTATTTTTCTGTAATAAATAAAGAGAGCCAGATATGGTACTTATCTGTAAATCCAGCTACTCAGGAAGGTAAGACAGAAGAATTGCATATTTGAGACTAGCTTGGCTACATCTCAGAAAACAAATAAATGTAAAAATAAGTTCATGAAACTGATTTTGTTTGGTTCTTTGTTACACAAGGGTAAGCTTGTTTACATGTAGGTAAAGATTCAGTATTCCTACATTGTGGTTTTGTTCCAGTATTTTTACTTTTAAAAATTAGCTTTTTAGTGAAGTGTGTGTATGTGTGTTTGTGGTGTATGATGTGATGTGTGTAGTTTACGCATGTATGTGTATGCATGCACCCTGTGTACTCACGCGCAGAGGACAGAGGTGATCATCGGGTATCTTCCTCTTTTCACTCATCCACCTATCTTCTTTGGACAGAGACTGTCACTCAACCCAGATGTGGCATTGTCACCATTTCCTTTTGTCCCTAAGCCTCAGCGATTCTCTGTTCTGTGTCTTGTGCAGGACCAGGGCTATAGATGAGTGTGCCAAACCCAGCTGTTTTCATGGGTGGTGGGAAATCAAACTCTTGTGATCTCAGGCCTTCACGTTTACACAGCTAGTTCTCTTAACTGCAGAGCCACCTCCAAGACACCTTGTTTCTATTTTCACTGGTGTAGAAGATGCCAGTCTTAGGAAATTAAACACTGAAGTTGATCAGTTTATACATATGACCAAAATTGGTCAAAACCTTATACAAAATATTGCCAACTAAGACATAAAAAATTATGGTTGAAAATATTTCCTGCATAATTCTAGTGACAATTTAGCCTCTTCTAATGGTCCCAGTCAGAAGTAGCCACTGGGTACTGCATATACGCATACAAACACATATTTTATACCTGATTTTAAGGACTCAAAGAATACTAAGAAACAAGGTAACACTGTTCTGATCTAGGAATATTTACATGCGTGCTGGGGAATAACACCTGGGTTGTTAGGAAAGTGCCTTAACCACTGAGCAATCTCTCCAGCCCTGATCTAGATTATTAAGAACGTATGGACAGCAATAGATGTACTTATCTTTTTGAAAAAAAAAAACCTATATAATAGAGTGCACATCAGTTACTTTTCTCACTGTTGTGATCTAATACTGATAAGAAGCAGCACAAGGGAGAGTTTATTTCAGCTTACAGATCCAGGAAATATATTCCATCATGATGGGGAAGATATGGCAACAGAAGTGGGAAGCTGGCTGGTCACTCTGCATCAGCAGAAGGAAGCAAGATGTGGGGCTGGGTTATACAACCTCAAAGCCTATCCCAATGATCTACTTACTCTACCAAGATTCCACCTCCTAAAGCTTCCACAACCTTTCCAAACAGCGCCACCAGCTGTGCACCAAGTGTTCAAACACAAGAGCCTATGGGGGGGGGCTGGTATTTCATATTTAAGCTGCAAGCAACAACACCATGCCTTTGTCCCTATATATCCATGGAAGATTGATTCCAGGACACCCTACAGATACCAAAATTTAAGGATTTTCATGTTCATTATATAAAAGAGCATAGAATTTGTGCATCATCTACACCCATTTTCCTTCATGCTTTATATATTTTATATTATGTACAATACCTAATGCAATGTAAACATTATGTAAATCATTCTTATACTGTACTGCCTACATGTCCAGTGAAGATGCAGGATTTTTTTATGGAAGAGGGATGAATTAGTAGTTTCAGAATCCATAAATATGGAAGTACAGGCATTCTATTGGTATGTCGAAATGGGTTTGAACTCAGGGCCTCACATATGCCAGGTAAGCACTTCACTACTGAGATACACACCCAGTTGTATTCTGTATACTATGTAATGGATTGTCAAATCATGGTTATCATGTTATTATAAATAAAATCTTATTAGAACATATGCACATCAATTTATTTCTGTGTTTTTAATCTTTATTTAAAGATATTTTTAGTTATGAGAGAAAGGGGGAGAGAGAGAATGATGCATCAGGGTCTCTCACCACTGCAAACAAACTCCAGACACATGTGCCATTATGTGCATTTGGCTTGTGTGGGTTCTGGGGAATTAAACTTGTGTCCTTGAGTTTCATAGGCAAGTACCTTAACAACTATGCCATCTCTCCAGCCCTATTTTTGTATTTTTTTTAATTAATTAATTAAAAATTTTTTTGTTCATCATTTTTATTTATTTATTTAAGAGTGATAGAGAAAGAGGCAGAAAGAGAGAGAGAGAGAGAGAGAGAGAGAGAGAGAGAGAGAGAGAGAGAGAGAGAATGGGCGCTCCAGGGCCTCTAGTCACTGCAAATGAACTCCGGATGCATGCACCCCCTTATGCATCTGGTTAATGTGGGTCTTGGGGAATGGAGCCTCGAACCGGGGTCCTTAGGCTTCACAGGCAAGCACTTAATCACTAAGCCATCTCTCCAGCCCTATTTCTGTATTTTTAATGGTTGCTTTCCCATTCTATTGGAGAATTATAGTAGAAAAACAATGGCCAGGTTGTGTCATGTTACAGAGGCAGATTGTATGAGTTACAAGTTTGAAATGTGTCCTTCTGGCCCCTTGAGGAAATGCTGGATGCTGAAATATAGTGAGAGTATTTGATGTGGTATATCCATACAAGAAAACGCCCATCACTGTACAGGTTGATGGAATTTAACCAGATGAATGCACGTGTATTAGCCACATCCAGATCAAGGATCATAATAATACCAGTACCTCTCACCCCCACTTTCCATTCATACTGACAGCATCATATTTTTTTATTTTTCCCATTGTTATATTTTATTGCCACTGCAAATGAATTACATTTTAAAATAAAATATATGTGCTTGCTTTGGCAGCACATTTACTAAAATTGGAACAATATAGAGAAGATTAGCATTGCCCCTGGGAAAATTTGTGAAGTATTCAAAATTTAAAAAAATAAAATATATATGTTTATATGGCAGCAATGATAAAGAGAGAGAGAGAATAAACACACAAAGGCTTTTTGACACCTCAAACAAACTCTAGATGCCTTTGCCAACTTATGTATCTGGCTTTATGTGGGTACTGGAGAATTGAAACCAAAGCTGCAAGTTTTGCATGCAAGCATCTTTAATGGCTGAGCCATCTCTCTAGCTTTCATTGGTATATCTTCATTTTACACGGTATTGGGTTGGATAAGGAAACTTTCAGATAAGTATATACTTAGAGCATTTTCTCCTCACAACTTCCTACTCTTCCTTTTCTCTTTCCTCTCATTATTCCTGTAGAAAGTTTAACTTCTATTTCATCATATATATATATATATATATATATATATATATATATATATATATATAATGAAACTATGTATATGATGTATATGTATACCTATTTTCATGATATACATGTGTGTGATTTTATGTATCTATAGAAAATATAGAGCTGGGCATGGTGGTGCACACCTTTAATCCCAGTGCTCGAGAGGCAGAGGTAGGAGGATTGCCATGAGTTCAAGGCCACCCTGAGTCTACATAGTGAATTCCAGGTCAGCCAGAGCTAGAGTGAGACCCTACCTCGAAAACCCACAAAAAAAAAAAAAAAGAAAGAAAGAAAATATAGAAACCACAAGTAAGAGAAAGCACATGATATTTGTCTTCTGAGACTACTTAATTCACTTAATATTACTTCCAGTTACATCTCTTTTTTTCTGCAAACAATATAGCTTCAATCTTTTTGGCTGAAAAAATTCATTGTGTTTATGTTACATTAAATTATGTTTTTTACTGACAAATTCCATAAATATAGATAATAAGCCATATTTCCCTCTCACCCCCCCATTTCTCATTTTCTTCCTATCTCTGTTGATAGACAAGTGCCCATCAATGTCTACTGCAGCACCATTCACAACAGCTAAGTAGAAGTAACAGCTTATCTATGTGATAAGCTGACTTGGAGTCCTTCAGGTGAATGCCCAGGAGTCATGCAGCTGGGCCACATGGTAGTTCTACTTTTAGTGGTTTGAGGAAATTCTATACTGACTTGCATAGTGGCTGGCTTGGTTTACATTTCTACTGGCATTGTCATTATTGGTTTTCTCAGTGTCTGGCATGCTGACTGGGTAGAGATTGGTTCTCTATGTAGTTTTAACTTGCACTTCTCTGATGGCTAGTCAAATGAACATTTTTTTGTATGTTTATTGGCTATTTGTTATTTATCTGTTGAGAACTGTCTGTTCATTGCATTCTCGTATTTGTTGATATTTGTTTTCTTGTTGTTTTGTTTCTTGAGTTCTTTGTGTATCTTAGATAATAGTTCTCTGTCAGATGGCTGGCTGGCAAAGGTTTGCTACCATCCTGTGGGCTGTCTCTTCACTCACTTGTTTTCTTTGCTGTGCAGGAACTTTGTAATATTATGAGGTTCCATCTGTCAATTGTTGGAAGCATTTCCCGAACATTTGGGGTCTTTACCTATGTCAATATGTTGATTTTTCTGTATATTTTCCTCTAACAGTATCAGTGTTAGTTAGGGATCTAGTTTCACTCTTCTACCTTTAGCTATCCAGTATCCCCAGCACCATTTATTGAAGAGGCCATCTTTTCTCTAATGTATATTTTTGGTAACTTTTCCAAAAATCAGGTGGCTATAGCTGCATGTGTTTATGTCTGGGTCTTTCATTCTTTTCCATTGATCTGTTTTTATGCCAGTGACATGTGGCTTTTATTGCTGTGTCTCTGTAGTATTATGAAATCCCGTATGATGATTCCTTTGACATTATAGTCTTTGATTTTTTATTATCCAGAGTCTTTTTGTGCCTCCATATGAATATTAAAATTGTTTTTCCCATTTCTGAGAAGAATGGCAAAGGAATTTTGATAGGGATTGCATTGAATCTGCAAATTGCTTTTGGTAGTATAGCAAATTTTCACAATATTAATTCTTTTAGTCCATGAGCCTGGGAGCTCTTTCCATAATATGATGTCTTCTTCAGTTTCTTTCTTCAGTGTTTTTAAAGTGTTTATTGTAGAGGTTTTTAACTTCCTCGGTTGGGTTTATTTCAAAGTATTTTTAATGTTTTTCTTCTTCCCTCGTGTGTTTATGTGGGTGTGCACATACCCTAGTGCATGTGTGGAGGTCAGGGAACAACCTCAGTTGTCAGTCCTCACCATACACCTTCTTTGAGGCAGGGTCTTTCAGTGGTCACCTCTGTGTTTGCCTGGCTAGCTGCCTGTGAGTTTCTGGGTAAATCTGTCTCTGATTTCCACCTCACAGTAGGTGTGTGTCATGTATCCCACTACACCACTAATACAGTACCCAACTTTATACAGATTCTAGGGATCTGAACACAGGCACTTATGTTTGTGTAGAAAGAATTTTATCCACTGAGCCATCTTCCAAGTTATGTTTTTAGGCATCTGTTAATAATATGTTTCCTTGATTTCTTCCTAAGCACATTTGTTATTGGTACATCAGAAAGCTACTAATTCTTATGTATTAATTTTGAATAATGGCACTTTGCTGAAAGTGTTTATCAGCTCTAAGAATTTTCTGTTAGGGGCTTTAGGGTCTCATATACAGAATCATATTGTTTACAGATAATAATTTGACTTCTTTCTGTCGTGTTTTTATTCAGTTTATTTCCTTTTCTTGTCTTAGTGAGCTGAGACAGGATGGAATAAGAGTGGGGAGAGTGAACATACTTCCTGACTTTAGTGGCAATGTTTTGAGATTTCCTCATGTTGTATAGTGTTGGCTATGTTTGTGTTTCCTGAAATATGCTCCATCTATTCCTTATTTATTATTTTTAATCATAATAAACATATAAGACATTTTCTACACCTATTGAGATAATCATGTGATTTCTGTCTTTGAAAACTTTTATGTGATGTATGAAATTTATTGATTTGTACATGTTGAACTCCCCCTACATCTCAGGAATGAAGCATACTTGATAGTGGTGAATTTTGATGTTCTTGCATTCAGTTTCAAAGCATTTTGTTGAGAATTTTTGCATCCATGTTCATCAGGAATATGGGGCTTCAATTTTGTGTTGTGCTTTGTAAGAAAAGGTTTGATTTTCCAGGTGTGGTGGTGCACGCCTTTAATCCCAGCACTCGGGAGGCAGAGGTAGGAGAATCGCTGTGAGTTCAAGACCACCTTGAGACTACAGAGTGAATTCCAGGTCAGCCTGGAAACATGATCATAGTTATTATTTAAAGGTCTGGTAGCATTCATCAATGAATCCATCAGGGCCTGGACATTTTTAGTTGGGAGTTTTTTAAAATACTGCATTAGTCCTGTTGCATGATATAGATCTATTAAGTTATTTCATTGTGATTTAAATTTGGAAGATATAATAACAGCATTCTCTTTTCTTCTTTTTGTTGGCAGCTTCCATAATTATAGACAATAAACCATAATTCCCTCCCTCCTTACTTTCTCCTTCAGAACTCCATTGTCCATGATATCCCCTCCCATTTCAATTAGTCTCTCTTTTATTTTGATTTTGATGCCATCATCTTTTCCTCCTGTTATTAGGGTCTTGTGTAGGTAGTGCCAGGTACTGCAAAGTCATGGATATGCAGGCCATTTTGTATCTGGAAGAGTGCATTGTAATGAGTCCTACTCTTCCTTTGTCTCTTACATTTTTCCACAACCTTTTCTGCGATGGATCCCTGAAACTTGGAAGATGTGATAGAGAGGTTTCAGTGCTGAGGAATACTATGGTGCCTTTTGAGTCATCCCAGAGGTCACTGCCATCTGAAAAGAGAAGCTTCTTTAACCAAAAGTGAAAGTAGCTTTAATATATGGGTATGACATTAAGAGAAGTGCTTACCAGGAAGTTTGGTGAGCATATTATATGCATTTAGCCAAACACCTGTAAGTGTTACACCCCCAGGGATCATGACCTCCTTCATCATAGGTTTTTAGTATCAGGTATGTATTCCCTCCCATGGAGTAGATCTCCAATTAGAGAACAGTTGGTTTCCTCCATAATAGTCAGGAAGTATGTCCATTTTCTCCACTCTTATTCCAAGTTCAACCATTTTTCTACAAATTTTAATGTGTCATTTATTTCTTACTGCTGAGTAGGGTTCCATAGTGTAGATATACCACTTCTTGGTTAACCATTCATCCAGTGATGGGCACTTGGGTTAATACCAGTTTTTGGCTATTATGAATTGAGCAGCTATAAACATGGTTGAATAAATATCTCTGAACTGAGATGTGGAGCTTCTAGGGTAAATGCCCAGTAAGGGATTAACAGGGTCTCTTGGTAACTCTGCATTCATTCTTTTCAGGAGTCTCCATATTGATTTCCACAGTGGTTGAACCAGCTTACGTTCCCACCAACAGTGAATGAATGTTCCTCTTTCTCCACAGCCTCACCAGAATTTGTTTTACTTTGATTTTTTTAATGTTTGCTATCCTTACTGGGATAAGGTAGAATCTCATGGATGTTTTGGTTTGCACTTTCCTAATGGTCAGGGATGTTGAACATTTTCTTAGGTGTTGGCTGTTTGTAATTCTCCCTCTGAGAATTCCCTATTTAGCTCTCTGCCCTACTTTTGGTGTGGGTTGTTTGATTTTATTTATTTTTTAGTTTTTTTTGAGTTCTTTGTAGATTCTAGATATTAGGCTTCTGTCAGTGGTATAGCAGGCAAAGATTTTATCCCATTCAGTGGGTAATCTATTGGCTCTGCTTATGGTATGTTTGTCTGTGCAAAAGCTTTTTGGCTTCATGAGATCCCATTGGTTGAGTGCTTGTTCAATTTCCTTAGCTACTGGGGTTTTGTTCAGCAAGTCTTTTCCCAGTCCTATATTGTGGAGTCCTATATATTCTTTGTCCTTTTTGATTCCTTTTAGTTTGAAGTCTATTTTATCAGATATTAATACAGCAACACCAGCTTGTTTTTTATTTCCATTTGCTTAGAATATCATTTTCCCACCTTTTACCCTGAGGTGTCTATCTTTAGTGATGAGGTGGGTTTCTTGAAGACAGCAGGTAGAAGGATCCAGTTTTTTGATCCATCTTGATAACTCATGTCTTTTGATGGATGATTTAAGACCATTAATATTTAAGGTTATTACTGTAAGGTTTAATTAACTGCTGCCATGATGAGGTATTTTATGGAGTTTGGTGCTTTTTTGTATTATGTACTGTTTTGAGTCTTGTTTATTTTGGTTATTGTGATCTTGTTGACTCTTGAGATTTGTTGTTTGACTGTTCTTTGTGGAATATTCCCTCAAGTATTCTTTGTAGGTTTGGCTTTGTGTTCATATAATAATAGAGTTGACTTTTTTTTTTTTTTGGAAAGTTTTTCTTTCACCCTCTATTCTGAGGGATACTTTTGCTGGGTAGAGTAGCTTAGGTTGGAAACCATAGCTTTTCAGACTTTGAACTGTTTCATTGCAGGCCTTTCTGGCTTTCAGGGTTTCTATTGCAAAAGCTGATGTAATTCTGATGGGATTGCATTTGTATGTTGTGAGATCTTCCATTTCTTGACTTACCTTCAATTTATTCATATCTCTTTGGAGGGTTCTAACGCTTACTTCAATCAAGTTAAACATACTGTCAAAAGACGAACTCTCTAGGAGATGATTCTGTTCAATTTCATTGATACGATTGTCAGTTTTTATAGTTTGCTTCAAGTTCAGAGATATATATATATTTTTTAATCAGGGTCTCGTTGGTTGTGTTTTCATTCTGAGAATGAATTTCTCTATGATTTCATTGGAGGCTTCCATTGTAGGATTAGACATCCTTGGTGGAAATCTCTCAGTTTTCTGACTTTTGTTGGCTTTTTTGCATTGTTGTCTACCCATTTTAGGAAGACTCTTTATTTTATTGAGGAGGAAACAAGTTTGTGTCCTTTGCTGTTCACCCTCTGACTCAGATGAACAGGGATGTTGGTTCCTAGTGGCCAGTCAGGATACTAGAGCAAAAGGCCTGATTCAACAGCTCACACGGGACCAGGCCGCCACAATCAAGGCACAATAGGGCTTACCAAGACCAAGGGACTGGGAGGAGCAAGGGAACAGAGATCTGGCCTTCTCTGTGCCATGCCCTCCAGCATACAGACCAGTGCATGGAACCCAGACCAGGGGTGGGAGGGTTCTGGCCTACTCTACTCACTCCACATTGCTGCACCAGCCCACACACTGTGCACACAAGGAACTCAACTTGGGGAGGTGGGAGGGCCCTGAAGCACGGCTTTGGCCTACTCACTGCAGACTGCAGCCCCTACCCATGCCCTGTCCGTATAAGGAACTTAGCCATTTAACACATACTAATTGTGTAAAAGAATGGGCTTCATTCTGACATTTTCACACATGTATACAATGCATTTCAGTAATATTTGCCTCCAATCACCTCCCCTCTTGCTTCTCACTGGGCTCTTCCCAAATAGTTGAAATGAACATTTCATGTCGGAATCAACTAGAAAATTTTTTTTTGTTTGGTTTTTCTAGGTAGGGTCTCACTCTAGCCCTGGCTGACCTGGAATTCACTATGTAGTCTCAGGGTGGCCTTGAACTCACAGTGATCCTCCTATCTCTGCTTCCTGAGTGCTGGGATTAAAGGCATGAGTCACTACACCTGGCATAGAAAATAATTTAATCTGTGGCTCTTGATTTTTGGAAATTGAATTGTATCATAATGATATTTAAAATACTTAAAAATTTAAGTTTAATGTTACCAGTTCAAGTTTAAGCAAAATGCTTGCTTTCATTTGGTTTTTGCAATTACATTTTTTTTTTTTGGAAAAAATAGGCTTATGACAACTATTTCAAAATTTTATGAATTGATCTCTTATATAATCATGGCATAATGAAAATTACTTACAATTTCTTAGATAATCATACTCAATCTGTTAATGTTTTTTATTCAGGGATCCTTTTAATTTTTATCTGTGTCCATCTCATGATTTTAATTTCTAATACCGTAAGTTTCTTTGTATGTGTGTATGTGTTCATGTGTGTGCACATGTATGCATGCATGTGTGTACACCTTTGTGTGGAGGCCAGATGTTGACAATGGGTATCTTTTTAATTTCTCTACAGTATTATTATTATTATTATTATTATTATTATTATTATTGACACAGAGTCTCTTATGGAACTGGATCTCACCGTTGTGGCTAGACTAGTGAACTAGCAAGCACTGGGGATCCTCCTGTCTCTATGCTGGGATTACAGGCACTCAGCCTCACATCTTGCTTTTATGTGGGTGCAGAAGGTCATCTTGCTTTATAGAAAGCACTCTACTGAGTCATTTCCCAAGTACTTTTTGCTTTTTTAAAAAACATTTTCTTTTTGCCAGGTGTGGTGGCGCACACTTTAATCCCAGCACTTGTGAGGCAGAGGTAGGTGGATCACTGTGAGTTTGAGGCCACCGTGAGACTACATAGTGAATTCCAGTCCAGCCTGGGCTACAGCGAGACCCTACCTAGAAAACCAAAAAAAAAGTATTTTGAGGGCTGGAGTGATGGATTAGCAGTTAAGATGCTTGCCTGAAATGCCAAAGAACCCAGGTTCAATTCCCCAGGACCCACATAAGCCAGATGCACAAGGTGGCACATGCATCTGTTGTTGTTTCCAGTTGGTGAAGGCCCTGGCATACCCATTCTCTGTCTTTTACATAAATAAACAAAAATAAAATATTTTTAAAAATAATATTTTGAATTTTTTATTTTATTTGAAAGAGAGAGGAGGGGAATGGGCACACCAAGGTCTCCAGCTACTACAGTTGAACTCCAGATACATACTGCATCTTGTGTATCCAGCTTACGTGGGTCCTGGGGAATTGAACCAGAGTCCTTAAACTTTGCAGTCAAGCACCTTGATTGCAAAGCCATCTCTCCAGCCCCCTTTTTCCTTCTTTATGTACGTTGGCCCTTTCCCTTAAAAAATGTTCTTGGATCTAGTTGTTCATTCATTTCATGGTTTTGTTATGTTTTATGAATGTCCATTGGGCCTCTGAAAGGCAGATAGGTGTTATAGTGTCAAGGTATGGAGTTTTATAAATTTAATTAGAACTAGTATTGGCTAGGAAATTTATTGCTTAACATATATTAATATGTAGTTCAATTTAGTTTTTTTACTTTATTTTCTGTAACAGGACATGAGTGAGCACAACTTACTGGTTCTTTCCAGCTCTTTCTCTCATTGCTATTCCCCCATAAATATTTGTTTTCTCATGTGAAGATTTATGGCAACCTTCAACTGCAGAGGAGCCATTTATCACTGTTACGTACAGTGCATTCACTGACTGCCTTATGCTTTGCACTCAGCTACAACTGATATTAATTGTTGATCCCCACTTTCTTTCATTTCCATTTTCCTGTTCTGGGGACAGTTATCTGGCACTTTTCTCTTAAAATTTGAGTCTTTTGTTCATGTCTCTTCTTTCTAGCATGGGAAAGGGTTTTCTGTTATGAATTCTAGGTATTATTTTCTTTTGAAAGGTAAGTTAACCTTACTAACACTTATATGTGACATATCCATCTTTCTGTAACATATTTTAGTTTTTTGCATGGATTATATATCTTTTATTTTATTTACTTTAGGCACATGCTATTTTTTTGAGAACCTGAAAGTGATCTATTTTTAGTTCTTAATTAATATTGTTATTGTAGTTTTACTGATAACTATAGTGATATTATTAACTCCATACTGTTTGAATTAGGAGATTTGGGCATATCAATTGATAATCTACTATGAATGAGGAATTAGTTTGTAAAGGTATATTTCCTTTTTCTGTCATTTGCTTTTTTGACCTCTGACATTTGTCCTGCTCTTTGTACCTTTGTAGGAATCCCACCCCAAATCTTGCCACATGTTAGGGTCTTTATACTTTAAAAAAGGTATTCATTCTTCCAGGTCTTGGTTTTAGCATTTACCAGCACCCACTGAGTCTTTAGTATGAGAAATGAAATAGTTAACAATAACAGCAACAACAAAGTAACTGTTTCTTCATTTTTCTGCAAAAGCCAAGTCAGTATGGGCACTTTCATCCTTTAATCCAGATTTTATTCAATTGTAGCTCCTGCTTTTCACAGCTGTGGCTGGAGGTTAAAGATGTTAGAGAACTGGTTTTGCAGGTATGCCCATTATACTGTATAGTATATCAGTTTATAAACATAAATTTATGCAAGTATAAATATAAGAATAAAAATAAAAGTGTACATAATCTTACTGTATTATTTTATTGGATTTTTTTTTAGGTAGGGCCCCATTCTAGCCCAGGCGGACCTGGAACTCACTCTGTAGCCCCAAACTGGCTTTGAACTCACATCAGTCCTCCTACTTTAGTCTCCTGTGTGCTGGCACTAAAGGTGTATAGACCATGCCTGACTCAGTATTAAACATCTTATTGTGGCATATATATTTTATGCCATCTGAAACATATGATGTATAAGATATCTATTTTTAAATCATAACAAAATATATTGAATCTAGCAATTTTAGCCATAGTATTTTATTATTAAAAATTATTTGCTGGTTAGAGAGATGGCTCTATGGTTAACTCATTTGCCTATAGAGCCTAATGAACCAGGTTTGATTCCCCAGTACCTATGTAAAGCCAGATGCACAAAGTTTCACATGTGTCTGGAGTTTGTTTGTAGAGGTTGGAGGCCTTGGCATGCCTAGTCTTTCTGTCTGTCTCTGTTTTCTCTATTTCTCTCTGCTTGCAAATAAGACTTTTGGCATTTATCATCCAAAACCATGAGTTATTACAGGAAATTTCATTACGAAATACAAAAGTGGGTACATTGAGTAGTGCTTATCATCACATTACTTGGAAGACTGACACAGGAGGATAACCATGAGTTCCAAGAAGGATGGGGCTACACCGTTACAAGCTAACCTGGACTGCAAAACAAGACCCTGCTTTCAAATAAGATGGGATGGCTCAATAGGTAATGTGCTGCCTTGCAAATATGAGTACCTAAATTTGATCTCCAGTTCTCACAGAAATGTCAGATATAGCAGCACACATCCATAATCCCCTCCTCATGGAAGTGGAGATGGGAATCTCTGAGACTCATAGGTCAGCAAGTCTAATTAGTGAAGTACAGGCCAATGAAAGACCTGTCACCTAAAAGAGGTGGATGGCATTCCCGAGGACGACACCCAAGGTCATCCTCTGGCCTCCACTAGCACTGGAATACACATGTGCCCCCAAATACACACACATGTGCCCCCAACATACATACATGAAAAGACAAAAGAAGACTACGTGTCCCATATGCCCCCTACTCTCTGTCCAGGGTGGAAATCATGTCTCCATGAAATGGGTTTTATGAGGCTGACAGGAATGAATGGGAGTAAGGAGTGTCTGCAATCCAGAGCAGGCTCCCTGGCTCCTGCTTCCTGAGCACACAGCAGGGAGGATAAAGATAGGGATCTGCCCACATTGTGTGATGGAAAGGGACTCATCTCCTGCATGCTGACTGGTAGATCTTAGCAGAAGATGAAATGGCTATAGCTCTGTGGCCTCATGTGGCATATACACAACAGCAGAGTGGCCATCCATTAAAAAGCAGACATGAGCATCAGAGAGAGCTGTGAGAGTGCAAATGGGTACTGAACCAACTACCAACAGCATCCTAGGTGTCCTCACTATCAATAAGGCATGGCTGGTAATTTTCTCTGCGGACAGGCAAATTCGATCCTCGATGGTCTCTCTTGCTTTCTCTGCTCCCTCCATATGCAGCAAGGTACAAAGTGCATCTCTTTAGTACTAAACAAACACTGGAAGGAGAAACACCATTAGGAGAACCCTAAGGGAAACTAGGATCAACTGAGACTAATTTCCTGGCATGTCATTGGTGTGTATGCCTGTGTGTGTGTATATACACACACGAGTGGAGGCAGGAGGACAACCTCAGGTATTGTTCTTCAGGCATGGTCCACGTGTTTTTAACTTTATTTTATTGTTTATTTATTTGAGAGAGAGAAAGAGAGAGAGAGAGAATGGGCATTCCAGGGCTTTTAGCCACTGCAAATGAGCTGCAGATGCATATGCCACCTTGTGCATCTGGCTTACGTGGGTCCTGGGGAGTTGAACCTGGGTCCTTTGGCTTTTCAGGCAAGCGCCTTAACCACTGAGCAATCTCTCCGGCCCTGCCCCACCTTTTCTTGACAGGGTCTTTCACTGGCCTGTAACTATATACAACTCTAGAAGAATGAATGCTGGCTTCAAGGAAGTCAACCCAAAGGAAGGTGAGTTATTTCTGAAGACAATGGCAGGCATTGGGCAAGCCTGGAGCAGAGGCAACAAGGATGAGGGGTATGTGAATGGATGAGGCCTTTGCCATTGAGTCTGTACAAAATGAAAGAAAATCATTCTACTGGGCAAACCAGCTGATTTTCCAGCCAAATCTGCAGTCTATTTTAGAGACAGTGTTCATCATTGGGATGTTACATGGTGACAAGTTTCTCTCCTCTCCAGCTTTTGTTGTTTAGATTCCCTCTTTGTGTTAGATATAAAATTACCTGACAAGGTGTAATGAAATGATGTTATCTTGTTAATAAGTGTGTAATGACCCTGCTGCTTTCAGCAGCAGTGCTTGAGCAGCCCACCTCTGCAATCCAGAGAAAGCATTAGAAATGCCATTAACCCTGATGCCCGTGGGAGGGGACTATGGTGAGCTTATGTCATAGTGTTCTCAGAGACTGTTTTCTTCTTTCTTCTAATGGCTTCTGATCTATGTTGAGAACATTTTTTAGGTTAGGTATCCTCATACCTTGGTTAGGACATTTTGAGATGACCATAATAGCATTGATTGACAACTTGACAGGATCTGGAATAATGTAGGAGACAGGCCCCTGGGAAGGCTTTTCTAGGTAAGGTTGATTGAGATGAGAAGACATATCCTCACTGTGAGCAGCAGCACCATTCGATGGTGCTGGGCCTTCAACTCAATGAGAAGGAGAAAGGTAGCTGAGCACCAGCGTTCATCGCTCTGCTCTCTTCACTGTGGACGCGGTGTCACCGGGCCCCCGTGCTCCTTCTACTGGGCTTTCACACTGTGAGGGACTGTGTTCTTTTAAAATGTGCCACATGTCACGTGTCATTTAATATGCATTTTCATTTATTTATTTATTTTTATTAGTTTTCTATTCTGCAACTACAGGCAGTTTGATACCATTATTAGGCTCATCCATGACCTACCCCCTCCCCTCCTTGTTGAGGTATATGGGTCGTGCATTGTGGAGTTAGCCCACAGTTATTGGTACGATAAATGTCTCTGCATATCGTGACCCAACATGTGGCTCTGACATTCTTTCCGCCCCCTCTTCGGCAAAATTTCCCTGAGCCATGTTGGGTTCATTTTTGGTCTGCTTCAGTGATGAGGTGTTGGGGGCCTCTGGGGCTCTGACTCTGATTTGGTAGGAGTTGATTTTTCTCTGTGTTGGTCTCCTTCCCCCTTGTGCTTGTATCTGGTTCATCAGGAAAACAGCACCCTTTAATATGCATTTTGTAATGGACATTTGAACTACAGCAGGCTTTGGATGAGTTATTAAACTACCTAGAATTCCAGATTTCTCAACTGGAATAGAAATAAAAATTCTATCTCAAATCCTACCTTCGGTGTTTCACTGATATAAATATGTACCAGGTTCGGTTATAAGACACACATTAATTGTTATTCATTCAGCAAATGTTTATGGACTATATGCTATGCATCAGGCACAAAAATGAGTGCAAAAAAAAATAAATAGGAAAGTGAATTTTATTTAGTTTTAAGATTTTAAGAGTTGGTACATTTCTGTAACCCTAGCACTGGGAGATTGCTGTAGGTGATTCTAAGTTTGAGGCCTGCCTCAGCTAAAGAATGAGATCCTGTCTCAAAAAAATAAGGCTTTTGGCAGGGCATGGTGGTGCATGCTTTTAATCCCAGAACTCAGGAGGCAGAGGTAGGATGATGGCCATGAGTTCGGATCCACCCTGAGACTACATAGTGAATTCCAGGTCAGCCTAAGGTAGAGTGAGACCCTACCACCAAAAAAAAAAAATAAATAAAATAAAAAGAAAAGGTGCTTTTAGCTTCTCTTTCCAGATGGTGATGACTCCTGGGGCAACTCAAAAACTCATCAAAGTGCTAAGAAGATTTGACAGTGGAATGTTTAGCACTCAGTGAGACATTTCTATCACACCCTCCAAAGCTCAGAAACCATTGTGGAAGAAGTGGTGGGAAGAATGTGAGAGCCAAAGGATGAGAGGAGTGCACGGAAATACTGTCTATCAGACATTAGGTGACCATTGCACTCATGAACTCACAATAACTATTACTATCTACACAAGATGAGATCTGGCTGAAGAGATATATCAATGGTTGAGGCGCTTGCCTGAAAAGCCTAATGTCCTGGGTTCAATTACCTAGTATTCATGTAAATGCAGGTTCACAAAAGGGCACCTGAATCTGGAGTTCATTTGTAGTGGCTTGAGGCCCTGAAGTGCCCATTATCTCTTCCTGTTTCTCTTCTTCTCTCTCTTTGCTTGCAAATAAATAAAAATATTTTTAGGGATGAGGTAAAAATAAAGGAGGGGTTAGTTGGAAAGAGGCAGAGGTTCAGTGAAGGAGGTAATACGAAAGGGGACAAAAGAGGGTAACCACAAGGGAAAGGATTATGAGGGTACAAGGTGTATATGAGTGGAGGTTTTCAAGAAAAAGTTAAGAAAAGAAAGAACAATAAGTAAGGACATCTAAACTGAAGGAAGAAGAGGTTGAGTGAGGATATAAAGGTCTGATTTGCCTGTAAGGAGAGACTGAGGAAGGTTTACTAAGGAGGCTGCTGGTGATATGCTCAACCAGTGACTAGGTCAGGCTCCCCGAGTCAGCAATAGGAAGAGGCCCAGTCTCCATCCATCTGGACTCCCTCTCTGGTGCTCCATCCTGCTGTACTCTGCATCTTGATTTATGGGCTTTAGTTGATTAAATGTCAAATGTGATAGCAAAGGTTTTCAGGAAAGGAAGGTGTAAAACCACAAATGTATCAAATGTGAAGATCTATTTAAAATGAAGTCATCCCATCACTGCGTAGCTTGGATTGACATTGTGATAACTCTTCTTAAATGATAATGTCCAACTTAAAAATAATACATCAAACCTGAACTACAGAGCTTGGGGGATGAGGTGGAGAGATTGTGTTGCATGGCAAGCAGTATTTAAAGCCATTGAGGTAATAAAACTTTCATTCTTATAACCAGAGTGAGATAATGAGATGTTAATCCATCCAAGATTTAATAGATTTATTATTCTAATGAACTATACCTGACAGCTTTGAACTGTATGTAACAACTTATTAATCTTCTGACAGATGTTGAGGGTTTTCTTTCTAGGTGTGATATTGGAACATTAAAGCTGAAATTGTTCACTGAAATTTTCCTTATGGCATAGTAGGGTATTGAGGATAGCTCTAGATGCCATCCTGATTGTATTAAATTAAACTATGAGAATAAAGCTCTACCCGGCAGAAATTAAAGGAGCAATGATGGAAGAGACTAAGTAGCAGGTGGGTGTGGTGATGAAAAGAGTTATTCATAAATGGTGGGGGCTCCTGTCTGCTGCTCATTCTTATAACTTTAACAGCCTTGTTAATTTAACAAAGATGTTCCAAACACCTATTTTTGTGCCACACACAATGTTGAGACCAAGGATAAAAAATGAATTGGGATGCGTTATTTGTTCTAGAAGATCACCTGATGGAGGGAGCATCTGGGAAAGCTGACCTTGGAGTTCTGGCCAGACAAGGAGGAAATCCAGTACCTGAGATGCATAGAGGATGCTAGAAGTCATGCCTGGTGTGTAAGAAAGTTTGGCATAGTTGGAGAACTATGGAAGATGGGATGTGCGAAAGAATGAGCAGAAGATGAAAGTAGTGGTCAGAGACTGAAGTGATTGAAATTGGAACAATAGATGGTAGAAATCATGGGGAATGGGTACCTCTGAAGTGTTTTCCTACTTTCTTTGACCATAATTCAACACATATGATATCTATTTTATCTATGGCTGAACACAGATGCACAAAATTTAAGCAAAATTCCATGGTACAATTCTCATGCTACCACTGACATTGCATGTTGATATTTCCTCTTCTATTTTACTCAATTTTATATAATTTAAAAACTGACTTTATGACTCACTAATACATTCCCATTCTTGCAGAAAACAAAGAACCCTGGGAATTGTTGGTTAACTAAGTGCAGAAGGCAAACTCATGGGCAGTGAGAAGATGAAGGGGCAGAACTTTGGATAGACTGATCAATGGTCATGAAAGTAGCAAGAATCATAAGATTAATGGAGGTTAGAATGACAGAGAGAGTGAAAATCTTGAATGAGTGAAATGAGGGGAAGTTACCAGGATGACAGAAAGTGGCACTGCCAGGAAGGAGGGCCTGGTAGGATGTACTTCAGAGGAACTAGGGTCATAGAAATGCCAGAAAGCAACTTTGAAGTGCAGAGGGAAACTGTAGCATGGGCACAGGTGTGACAGAAACAGATTTCCCAATTGAGAGGATTCCAGGAGTGACCGGCCTCAGGGACACTCTTGTGAGAATGAAGTGAGCGGAACATGTAGAGCAAGTGAGAGGACAGCGACAACATTGACCTCTGTGGCCTGTTGTGAGAATGAAGTGTGTGGAATGTGTAGAAAGAGTGGCAGGAACCGAGAAAACATTGTTCTCTAGAACTCACTGTCTGTCATGAGGATGAAATTTGGAATATGTAGAGCAAGTAGGGGCACAGAGAAGACTTTGATCTCTAGAATTCATGGGGAGTCGTCATGTGAATGAAGCACGTGGAATGTGTACAGCATGTGGGAAGACAGACAAGAATATTCTCTAGAACATGTGGAGGGTCTAGAACAGTTGGGAGTCTGAGTAAGTTTAGGGGACCTGTCAGACACTGGTGTTTTAGTCCCAGCCACGACTTACTCTTTAATGTGAACAAGGTCAAAGTAAAGTCGTGATTAGTGAGTTCCACATGATGAGCTCTTGGAGAGGCTGTGCATCCTTTCTAAGGTGCCTCAACAATATGTATGATTGAGTCCAAAAGCTCTCTGAGGGAGCAAGTGTGATATTTCAACAAGAGAATGTGAGGGAAAGGATAAGATTCCATCTCTGTCCTCTATGTAAAGACTTAAAACTTTGGTCAAATGACAAACCAAAATAAAATCAATTTACTATGGGAGAAAAATAGATGTATTTCTGACATCTCAAGGGAAGTGAAGAAAGTGTCACAAGAAGGGTAAAATATAAGTTGAAGTGACAGAGCAAAACAAAATCTATTACTATGGGAAAAATAGATATGTTCTATTTATTATTTCATAGGGGAAATAAGGAAAGTTTCACATAGAGGGTAAAATACACGTTGAGTCTTTTTGGGTGTGTGTTTGCATATTCATGTTTGTGCAACTGTGCGTGCGTATTCTCAGACACTGCATACTTTTTTCATTGAGACAGAGTCTATCACTGGCCTAGACCATGCCAACTAAGCGAGACTGGCCAATAAGCCCCAGGGAGATGCTCCTGTCTTTATCTTCCTGGTACTGGGATTACAAGTGTATGCCACCATGCCTGGCTTTCAAATGAATTGAGAGATGGATTAGTGGTTAAGACACTTTTCTGTGAAGCCTAAGGACCCAGGTTCAATTCTCCAGGACCCATGTAAGCCAGATATATAAGGTGGTGCATGTGTGTGGAGTTCATTTGCAGTGGCAGAGGCCCTGGTGTACCCATTCTCTCTCCTCCCTCCTCTCCCTTTCTCTGTGTTCATCTTTCTGTCTCTCAAATAGATAAATAAAAACTAAAATGTTAAAAAGATGAATGACTTTTTTTTTGTTGTTGTTTTTCAAGGTAGTGTTTCACTCTATCCCAGGCTGCCATGGAATTCACTATGTAGTCTCAGGGTGGCCTTGAACTCACAGCGATCCTCCTACCTCTGCCTCCTGAGTGCTGGGATTAAAGGCATGCGCCACCACGCCTGGCAGGATGACAATTTTTAATACATATATGTATATTATGTTTGTTTATCATAATCTCCTCCCACTTGTTCCCCTGATTCCCCTCTTCCAGTCCCCTTCTACTGAACACCTTCTTCTTGATAACTAGTTCCTCTTCTACTCTGATGTCTCTTTTTCCTCTTGTGTGTGAGTGAGTTTAATTGTGATTGTCTGTATGGGCACGTATGGGGATTATTTACCATAGAATGTGGGTCTTACCAATGGCTATTCCACTTCATAGAGTATCTCCCATTTCCCCAGCCACCACAAAGTGCCTGTCACCCCTCAGGGAGTGATTGGGCCCTCATGACTTCTGTCATGCCAAGCACTGTGCTGGCATTGGGCAGGTTTAGGCAGTCAGTGAGGCTATCAGTGGAATGGTCATGTCCTATGTGGAAGACAGCATTCCACAGTCTTTCCCATCCTCTGGCTCTTATGTTTTCCCCATACCTTCTCCTGCATTGTTCTCTGAGCCCTGGAGGAGGTAGTACAGGTTTCTCATTTATTTTGTGGACTCCATTGTCACTTATTCTCAGCATTTTGACAAGTTTAGAGTCTCCTCAGTAGTAGTCACCACCATCTGTACAGAGAAAGTTCTCTAACCAGAGGTGAGAATGAATGTCACTATATGGGTATGGATATGCCTATTCAGAGGGCAATTTGATGGACAAATAACACATCCATTTAGGTGAGCAACAGTAATAGCTTTCCTCTTAGGGCCTATGAGTGCCCTATCCATAGGCTTTGACTAGGCAGGGAGTACCATTCAAGATAATAGGCACAGGGAAAGACTTTTAGAATAGGACTCCAGCTGCTCAGGAAATAAGGCAAACAGTCAACAAGTAGGTTCTCATGAAACCAAACCTATTGTACAGCAAAAGAAACCATCAGCCAAATCAAGAAGCAGCCTACAGAATGGGAGAAAATCTTTACCAGTTATACATCTGACAGAGGATTAATGTAGAATATATAAGGAACTCAAAGAACTTCACATAAGAAAATGAACAACTAAATAAAAAAGTTGGCTTTGCAACTGAACAGAGAGTTCTGAAGAGAAGAAATAGAAATGGATAATAAATATTTTTTAAAACTGTTCAACCTTCTTAGTCATCAGAGGAGTGCAATTTTTAAAATGAAGGCTCTACCTGTCAAACTCAGATCATCATGCTTTCAAGGCAAGCACTTTACCAACTGAGCGATATATCTCCTCACCCTCAAGTTGAGTCCTAAAGAACGAGTTATGCAAGTTGTTATCAATGCAGAATGGATTGTCTTGGTTTGAATATAAAATATCCAGCACAGGTTCATATGTGTTTGGGAAAGTTGCGGAACCTTGGGGAGAAAGTGGGTCAGTGGTGGTGGTCCTTAACGTTTTCTAGCTGGACCCTCCTTCCTCCTGCCCATCCTCTGCTCACTCATTGCCAGCCGCATGTGATCAACTCTGCTCCCACTCCTGCTGCCCTGCCTGCCGCTCCAAAATGGACTAGTCCCCTTCAACTGTAAGCCAAAATAATCCCTTCCTCCATTTTGCTGATTTTTGTCAGGTATTTTTTCTCAGCAAGGAGAAATGTAGCTAATACAGAGTGGAAGAGCCCTTCAGAGGTCAGAGCTAGGTCAGCAGTGGAGACAATGGAGGGCTCCAGTGGTCTAGCAGAGAGACTGGCCTGGTACTCTCAGGTCTTTGCTTCCTTTTATCTCCTGGGATGAACCAGTAATCTGTGAGCCTGAAGGTCGATTTTTTTGCCCAGGGCCTCATGGATTATGTGCCCAGGCTTCCCCTGGGAGGGTCTGCAACCTCCATGGGAGAGGACTTTAGCCACTGTTCACAGCTGTGGCCCAACAAGTGTCCCTGCAGAGTGACAGGTTCAGAGAAGGGAAACCATGCCTCTGGATTTGTTACGTTATAAAGATGATTAAACTCTGTTGGTCATTTGCTTCAGGCCATTTGTTATTTGTCACTCATAATTCCACCAAGGACACCAACATCCAGCAGGAACAAAAAGTGGGTGACTGGAAAATTCTCTTGGAAGAAGTAACACCTTAGCTGTGTCTTGTCACTGGTTTAGAACACACTGGAGGCTGAAGTCCATTATAATTTAAATTAAAGTAAGGGTCAATTCTAACATGCTTTTATGTGTGTGTGCATATTTTGTGAAGAAAGCATGTGGGAATGTGTTATGCAGGTGCACATGCACATGCAACACATGTTTTGGAGGCTGTAAGTTGACACTGTCTTCCTCTGTTGCTTCTTCACCTTGTTTTTATATCTTGCATTAAACCTGGAAGTAAGTCATTGATTCAGCTAGACAAGCTAACCAGCAAGCCTTGTGGATGCTCTTTTCTCTCTTTCCCCAGGGCTGGGGTTACAGGTATGTACCTACCACTGTACCCATTTTTTATATGGATGCTGGGGCTCCAAAGTCAAGGCCTCATGTATGCATGTCAAGCACTTGGCAAATTGAGTCATCTCTCCAGACTAGCATGTTTTTTAAAGAATAAAGTATTTTAGTATAAAAATATGATGTGGTAAAGAAACTATTTTCTGAAGAATTTGGGTAATGGAATATTAAAGTCAGCATTCTCCATGGAGCATCAAGAATCTTGCCACCAGAACTAGAGGGTCTGGTGACTCATGGCAGTCCCCATGCAGGGGTGACTAATGTCACCTACTTGAGGAACTCCAGCTGTTGCAGTCTCTAACTTCACATCAGCACCTTCATCTACAAAGTAGACGTTTTCTCATATAACAAGATGACCACATGACCACACATCTCGCCAGCAGAATGTTCATGTTTATTGTTTCACAAAATGCCTTATCATGTGTCCATTGGCAAAGTTACTGTTGTACACACATGAAGACCAGAGTTCAGATCCCCATCACACAGAGAAAGTTACTTGGGAGGCCTTCACCTGTGGTTTCCCAGTGCATGGATTTGTGTGCAGATGCACACGCGCATGCATACACACACATACACAATTATTTGAAGTTATTTTTTATTTCTTGGGGCCAAAGAATTAAGTTTATAAACTGCTAAACAATAAATGTTTTTAAATGAAGATGTTTCATTTTTACATTCATGATTGATTATGTGAAAATTATAGGGTCAAATAGTGAATCATATTAACAATTATATAAATAATAAATCATATAATAATTGTTTCAAAAAAGTCATACTAAAATGGAAGAAATTGAGTTGAATTTTTAGATCAAGGAGGTAGAGTTATTCTTTAGATATAAGTTTTTTTCTCTTTCTTTAAACTGTCATACTTATAACCTGGTTAAAAGGTAGCTATGGAAATAGCAAATGGTCTTAGAGTTTTTTAAAAATAGGTATTATATTGTTCTGTACAGAAGCTAAAACTAGATGATATAATATATTTATCTTCACATATACTCATCTTTCTCGTTTCCTCTGACAGTTCATTTATCCAGGTGTCTTTCATGTTGAGCTTTTAAAATGACTAGCTTCATTTTTACTTTGCTAGCAGGAGGTAGAAGGTAACTTCCGTTTTTTGTAAGGAAATATTTTAGTGTAATAGAATGATTAAATGCAAGGTGGTACTGATAAGGTTTCTAATAAGTTCCTGGAGATTAGAGAGAGAAGGCCGTGAATAGAAAACATGGTTATCTCTGAGTTTTAAATGTGGAGGGATAAAACTGAAAGCTATTTTTCTTTGAAATAAAGTATGATGCAGACTTAGAAGTTGGACATTACAGAAGAGGAAAATAATAGCCTTAGCTATATCATTATCTATTACTACTTATCAAGAAGGAGCTAATGGGTTATAATTCCTCTTCTTTTTTTTTTTTTTAAAGGTGAGGCCATGTGTACGTATCCATGATAAGAAGCAAGGTTTTAATGTGAAGCCACAGATTATTACAGCTTTCCCATTGTCTCTCTGGATGATATAAAAGAGTGGAACACACTACAGGAAGTAGGAAGCCCACTTTATGAGCTTGCTATGTTAATGGACAAAGATGGGTTTCACATCACAAAACAAGTCAGAATCATATCCAGATAAAGTTTTTTCTTTCCAATATCAAGCTCCCATTAATCTTGGGCTACAAAAGGGTCTACACCTATTAAATTCTCTCATAATTAATAACTATTGTCCCATTTAACCTGTGCTGACTTCACTTTCTGGTGGAGAATCTGCTTCTCTTTTTCAGATGCGAGCAGGACCTGAGCAGAGAAACAACCCATTGCACTTCACCATGGCCCCAGCTGAAACCACAGAGGAACTGGGGAAATGAGCAAGAGTGCTGCTTTCTTGGTGAACCTGATATCAGCACAAAAGTGCAGGAGATAGACACTGAGGCCACTCAACACCTACCAAACCAGAGATCCAGAGGCTCCTAAGAGCCCATCACTGATAAAGAGTTAAAATGAACCCAACACAGTTCATGGAATTTTGCAGAAGAGGGGGCAGAAAGCTTGTTAGAGCCACAAGTTGGGACATTATGCACAGAGACATTGCCTCTTTCCCACACTTACAGCTGTGCCACAATGCACTACCCACAATCCCTATGGGGATGACCTATACCCTCAAGGAGGAAAGTCCCTTTGGAAAAGGGGCAGGAATGAGGGAAAGGATGCTGCCAACATCTGCTGTTTACATACTAAGTATGTCCATAATTGATTTAAAAAATCACTAGCCCGCCAGGTCCAGTATATAGTAGGTACCCACCCAGGTAGCAACTGTTGTTTTCGTAAGAATACTTTCTGTAGTATGGTCTGTGACAAATTTAAAAAAATACTCACTGAGCCTGGGATAGAGTGAGACCCTACTTCGAAAAACAAAACAAACCAAAAAACCCCCTACAAAAACAACAAATAAAAACAAAACCCCCAAACCAACAACAACAACTCATTGAGACCCTGTTGTGTTTGAATGTAAAATATTACTTATAGGTTCATGTGTTTGAAGACTTAGTCTCCAGCATGTAACACTGTTTAGGAAGGTGAGGAACCATTAAGTGGTGGAGCCATTGTCCATGGAAATGGATCACTGGGGATGGGCATTGAGGTTTCATGGACGGGCCCTATTTCCTGTTTGTCCTCGACCTCCTCACTGTAATGTGACCATCTGCCTTCCTGATCTAGCCACCATGCCTTTCCCATCATGATGAAATTTATCTTTCTGAAACTGCAGGCCATATTAAACCCTTTTCTTCCTTATGTTGCTTCTGATCAGGTCCTCTGTCTCAGCAATGAAAAAATGGCTACTACAAACCTCCAACTCTCTGTTTTTCTTTTAGCTTGTTTGAAAATATTGTTAAAAAGGAAAGGCACCAAAAAAAAAAAAAAAAAAACAAAACAAAGAAAGATCAGGGCAGTGAACGGACCTAGAAATTAAGAACAAGAAGTCACTGGGAGAGTTAAGATGTTTAATAACAATACTTAAGGGAAATAATACAGAACTTGGTTCACTGATGAATTCTATTCTTTAACCATCAGTGTAAAAGTAGATTCTGTAAATAATGATTTCTATGTTTAAGGGAGAGAACTTGGAACTTTCCTGGTTGTATTGTCTTCAAACATCCACATGGAAACATATAGGGGGCTATGTGGAATTGCAGAATAGTATCGGTTTGAAAGTTGGGTGGGTGGGAAAGGTGTGTCTCTTCCTACAGTACAAATCATGCCTGGACACATAATCCACACTTGTCTATCATTGTTGAATTTCAGACTTTATATGCCTGCATATTTGCACTCATATCTATATCTGTATATTCATATCCCTATTTTTCCATAATCAACACAGCATATGTTTCATACACTATCTCTATTAATCCTAGACATTAAACATTTTAAGAATATGGCTATTTTTAATAATGCAAGGCCATTATCAACTTCAACAAATTAAATGCTGATATAAGGCTTTCCCATAATGTATACTCCATTTTATGATTTTTTTCAGTTGACCTAGTCATGCTTATGGCATTTATATCTACAAAAGTACCTAACTCATCCAAAATCAGGCATTTACTTATGTCTGAGGTAGTTCTATAACCATTATTTGTCTTTCATGTCATGATTATTTCTAAAGAACACAGATTGTACAGAAAGGCAAATTCCTCCTCATACCCTTGTTACTTCAGTCCTCTCAATCATTCCTTGTAGATAACAGACTTCACAGTTTTCCAGTTTATCCTTCCTGTATTCCCCTTTGTTTCATATTGATACATTTTATCTGATTGTATGTATGTATGTATGTATATACACTTACTATTGTTCACTTTTAAAAATAGTTTTGTAATGTGGAAATTAGTACACACAAGTTCATAGAATTTTTCCTCATTCCTTTTCACAGTTTCAGCTCTGAAATTAGCTAACATATACTGCCTTCATCCATGCATGCAAGTAGATGAGGATGAACCATGGATTGGGGTGGGGTGGCGAGTGAGCTCAGCAAGACTCCAGAACACACTGTGATTTGTGGTCAAACAGCTCACATTTAAATGACCAGAAAGACAAGAGGCTGAGTAGAAGACCACATATCTTCCATGTGTCTGGCATGGGGTCTGGTGTTTCATGTCTGCTGGTCTTTGGGTTCATCCATGCTCTGGTTAGTTATGGGCATCTATTCCATTCAAGTTCTGGTAAGCTTTAGAAAGAGCAGGAAGTAACTGTCAGAGTAGTTTAATGATGTGCTTTTAAGCTCTTATTCATTTCACAGTTGATGAATCTCAGTAAATAATCACTGAGTGCTTATTGAAATCAGATATTGGGGCTAGATAGATGGCTCAGAGGGTAAGATTACTTGATATGCAAGCTAAAGACATAACTCTGATCCTCAGCATCCATGTAAAAATCTGGAAAGGGCTGTGTTTACCTGTAACTCCAGTGCTAAAGGGTATGAAGATAGCTGAGCTGTGTCTTCCTTATTAGCCAATCTAACTGAAAGGTGGAGTCTCAGTGAGAGACTCTGTCTCAGGGAAATAAGGCAGAGGAGTATTAGAGGCAGTTATCCAAACACCTTCTTCTGGCCTCCACACACATGTGCATGGGGCGCATGCATTTGCACACACTTGTGCATACATTGGACACATGCTATGCATACTAAGCACATATACCAAAAGATCAGATATTATATCAGATGATGTGTATTGCAGGCAGATGCCCTCAAGCCTTTGCCTCCTGTAACCGCAACACATCTAAAGGAAGTGGTGCTTATCTGAGCTCCACCTGAGCAAAGAATTGAGTGAGTATCAGAAGAAGGCACTAAGCTTTTAGGAAGAAAGATCATCCTCCAGCATACCAACATGACCCCAAAGAGAAAAAGAACACATGTGGGCAAAGCTGTATGGACTGGAGAAGCAGTACTGTTGGAATGGCTGTCTTTAGGACAAAGGAAGGTGCAGTGTGTGTGTGTGTGTGTGTGTGATGTATATTGTTTCTAGCTGTTAATGCTCAAAGGCAGCAGTACCACTATTTCTAATATAATACAGATGCCTCAACTTGCAGTGGGGTTATGTCATAATAAGGCTGCTGTAAACTAAACTCATTGTAAGTGCAAAATGCATTTACTTAACTAATGTGTGTAACATCAGCTCAGCCTCACTTACTTTAAGGTCCAGAACACTTCCATAAGCATACAGTTGTTCAAAATCATCTAACACGAAGCCTATTGCATAATGTCATTTCAGCTTGATAAATGGACTGTACTGGTCTATCTTATAGTAATGCATTTCCTATCTCATATGATGTATGGAACACTGTTGGAAGTGAGAAACAGAATGGATGTAGAGTTACATTTTCTCACAATGGTAAGGCTGAAAAGTCTTTAAGTGTTCCTTCTATTCCCAGTCTCTGTACAACTTTTATCATGAAGAGATGTTGGATTTTGTTGAACGCTTTCTCTGCATCTAATGAGATGATCATGTGATTTTTGTCCTTCAACCCATTTATATAATGTATTACAGTTATAGATTTGCATATATTGAATCATCCCTTCATCTCTGGGATAAAGCCTTCTTGGTCAGGGTGAATGGTCTTTTTGATATATTCTTGTATTCTGTTTGCCAATATTTTGTTGAGAATTTTTGCATCTATGTTCATGAGGGAGGTCGGTCTATAACTTTCTTTTTTTGTTCTATCTTTGCCTGGTTTTGGTATCAGGGTGATGCTGGCTTCAAAGAAGGAGTTTGGTAGAATTCCTTCTTTTTCTATTTCCTGGAAAAGCTTAAGAATCAATGGTGTTAGCTCTTCCTTGAAGGTCTGATAAAATTCAGCAGTGAATCCATCTGGCCTGGGCTTTTTTAGTTGGGGATTATTGATAACTGTTTGGATCTCCATGCTTGTTATATGTCTATTTAAGTGATTAATCTCATCTTGATTTAATTTAGGTAGGTCATATAGATCAAGGAAATCATCCATTTCTTTCAGATTTTCATACTTTGTGGAGTATATGCTTTTATAGTATGTCCCTATAATTTTTTGAATTTCTCTGGAATCTGTTGTGATGTTACCTTTTTCATCTCTGATTCTATTAATTTGTGTCTCTTCTCTCTTTCTTTTGGTCAGATTTGCTAAGGGTTTGTCAATGTTGTTTATCCTTTCAAAGAACCAACTCTTTGTTTCATTAATTCTTCAGATATTTTTTTTTGCTTCTATTTCATTAATTTCTGCCCTAATCTTTATTACTTCTTCCCATCTACTGATTTTTGGTTTGCCTTGTTCTTCTTTGTCCAAGGCTTTAAGGTGAAGCATTAGGTCAAAGAAACATATCTCAATATAATAAAAGCTATTTATTACAAGCCTACAGCCAACATATTACTAAATGGGGAAAAACTGGAAGCTTTTCCACTAAAATCAGGAACAAGACAAGGGTGTCCACTTTCCCCACTATTATTTAATATAGTTTTGGAAGTCTTAGCCATAGCAATAAGGCAAGAGACACACATAAAAGGGATACAAATTGGAAAGGAAGAAATCAAGTTATCATTATTTGCAGATGACATGATTCTATACATAAAGGACCCTAAAGACTCTACTAGCAAGCTGTTAGACCTGATCAAAACCTACAGCAATGTAGCAGGATACAAAATAAATACACAGAAATCAGTAGCCTTCATATATGCTAACAACAAGCACACAGAGGATGAAATCAGAGAATCACTCCCATTCACAATTGCATCAAAAAAAAAAAGTACCTTGGAATAAACCTAACAAAGAAGTAAAGGATCGCTACAATGAGAACTTTAAAACACTCAAGCGAGAAATTGCAGAAGTCACTAGAAAGTGGAGAAACATCCATTGTTCCTGGATGGGAAGAATCAATATTGTGAAAATGGCAATATTACCAAAAGCAATCTACACATTTAATGCAATCCCTATCAAAATTCCAAAGGCATTCTTCATGGAAATAGAAAAAACAATCCAAAAATTTATTTGGAATCACAAAAAACCTCGAGTATCTAAAATAATACTGAGCAACAAAAAGAAGGCTGGTGGTATCACCATACCTGATTTTAACCTATACTACAGAGACATAGTAACAAAAACAGCATGGTACCGGCACAAAAACAGACATGTAGATCAGTGGAACAGAACAGAGGACCCAGATGTAAGCCCATTTAGCTATTGCCACCTGATATTTGATAAAAATGCCAAAAATACTCATTGGAGAAAAGACAGCCTCTTCAGCCAATGCTGTTGGGAAAACTGGACATATATCTGTAGAAGGATGAAAATAGATTCTTCTCTCTCTCCATGCACAAGAATTAAGTCCAAATGGATTAAAGACCTTAACATCAGACCTGAAACTCTGAAACTGCTAGAGGAAAAAGTAGGGGAAACCCTTCAACATATTGGTCTTGGCAAAGACTTTCTGAATACAACCCCAATTGCTCAGGCAATAAAACCACAGATTAATCACTGGGACCTCATGAAATTACAAAGATTTTGCACTGCAAAGGACACAGTGTAAAAAGCAAAGAGGCAACCTACAGAATGGGAAAAAATCTTCGCCAGCTATATATCTGATAGAGGATTAATATCTAGGATATACAAAGAACTCAAAAAGTTAAATAATAAGGAAGCAATCAAGCCAATCAAATAATGGGCTATGGAGCTAAATAGAGCATTCTCAAAGGAAGAAATATGAATGGCCTATAAGCATCTAAAAAAGTGTTCTACATCACTAGTCATAGGGGAAATGCAGACTAAAACTACATTGAGATTCCATCTCACTTCTGTCAGATTGGCTACCATCTTGAAAACAAATGATCATAAATGTTGGCGGGGATGTGAAAAAAGAGGAACCCTTCTACACTGTTGGTGGGAATGCAATCTGGTCCAGCCATTGTGGAAATCAGTGTGGAGGTTCCTAAAACAGCTAAAGATTGATTTACCCTATGATTCAGCTATAGCACTCCTAGGCATATATCCTAAGGACTCACCTCATTTCCTTAGAAGTACGTGCTCAACCATGTTTATTGCTGCTCAATTTATAATAGCTGGGAAATGGAACCAGCCTAGATGTCCCTCAACTAATGAGTGGATAATGAAGATGTGGCACATTTATACAATGGAGTTCTACTCAGTGGTAAAGAAAAATGAAGTTATGAAATTTGCAGAAAAATGGATGGATCTGGAAAGGATTATACTAGGTGAGGTAACCCAGGCCCATAAAGCCAAGTGCCACATGTTCTCCCTTATATGTGGATCCTAGGTACAGATGATTGGGCTTCTGCGTGAGAAGGAAAATACTTAGTAGCAGAGGCCAGTAAGTTAAAAAAGAGATATAAAGGGAAGAGAAAGGAAGGGAGGAGGGTACTTAATAGGTTGGTATTGTATATATGTAAGTATAGTGATTGAGATGGGGAGGTAATATGATGGAGAATGGAATTTCAAAGGGGAAAGTGTGGGGGGGGGGAGGGTATTACCATGGGATATTTTTTATAATCATGGAAAGTGTTAATAAAAATTGTGAAAAGAAAAAAAAAGTCTGTCTTTAAATGAAAAGCTGGAGTTCTTTCTCAAAGAAGATGATTGGCCCAACCAGACCTAGGACTTGTTCCATCTGTGGTGATTCAGTGGCTATGTGATATCTGGCCAGGAGGTTCCCAAAGACTGAAACTTTATCACAAACCTATCTGAGATTACTGAATTTGCCATCCTCTTCTGGAAATTGTCTCATGGAGAATAGAATACTGGACCAGTCATGGATTTTCCATTGTGTCTATGACATCTTTAGTTAGACAAGATTAAGCACCCTGTCCTTGTTCAGGACAGAGATAGTGATTATGTGTGTACATAATGCTAGCATACCTCAAGAAGCCTGTTAGAGCACCAGGTGTGGTGGTGCAGGTGTGTAATCCCAGCACCTAGTGGGTCAGGATGGGATGATTGTGAGTTTGAGGCTGGCCTGGGCTATACAATGAGCCCCTCTCTAACATCCTTTGCATCCTCCCTTTCTCCCTCCATTCTTTCTTTTTATTGAGAATGTATGTGCAAGCTTGTGTTTAAATGTGTGCATGGAATCCAGAGGAAAATCTCCAGTGTTGTTCCTCACCAAGTAGGCTAGACTGGCTGGCTAGCAAATTCAGCCAAGTTTGAAAATGTACAGAACCATCTTCACAATAATCCTAGGAAATTTACTCTATATCTATTCTAATGAAAGAAGGCTGATGGAGAAACATGGACCAGTTCACAAAATAAGGGCTGCTCTTTAATGGCTCTAATTGATGCCATCTCCCAGTTGTATCTTATTTTATGGGGATGCATGCCAGCTTAGCCCAGCTTCTTAAACTCTGGGTCACAATTCATATGGGGATCAGGTAACTGAATGTGGGGGTCACAAAAAACAACACTTGGCTATAGTAAAAATTTTCTGAATGCACAAACACCAGAAATTAATTTAACATCAAATATGTAATCAATCTGAGGTGTTTCTGGTACTTTCTCACGTCATGTTGCATCATGTGACTTCATTACAGCCTTTGTTTTATAATCACAGCATCAGCACCTTGCAGTGTGCTACCTGAAACATCTAGGCTCAGATCTGAGATGGTTGTATGTTATGAGATGCAGTGTTTTGAGGTTCATCCAAAACTTTCTGCTTTTATGAAACAGAATAGCTTAATTTCAGAAAACAAAGACTTTTTCTCAATATTTCCTACCAATACTTTTTAGCATATAAGTATTAAATTATTCTATCTTTAGCTTGTACTGAGTTATAATTTTTGACTTTAAAATTACTGTTTAGCATAGAGCTATAATGAGACCAGGAGAAAGAAGAAATGGGCAGGAAGTAAAGGAGGCAATATGTAACAGGCTAGGTGAGCAACAGAATATAGGGGGGTAGTAGGGCCTTAGAGGGGTAGGAGAAGGAGAATGGAAAGGGGAATAGTAAAAACTTAAGGCAACATGAGTCAAAGCCATAGAACCTTCCTCTTAGCAATCTACATGACATAATCACAAATAAATGTAGGGAGGGGACATTCCAGACAGAAACACCCTGTAGAAGATGGAACAAACTTAATCCTAAAACCATGGGCTCTGGCTGGTAAATCTCAGCCCCTAGAACTGGATTACTCCCCATAGTGAGGTGTTGGTCAGAGAGACCCATGAGGTCCCCCCAAACAATGGAGGCCATTGTGAAAGACTTGGTTACCTGCCTGAACTACAAACCTAAGATGCCATTGCTGAAGACACCACAGGCTGTGGAAACAGTAAATTGAATCACCACTCTATCTGAGAGGGTATCCAGTTCCCTCCTGGATTGACCTCATGCACTGGAAAGTGGTATTGGATCTAATGAGAGACAATGGTTGCCTACAACATAAATAAGCAGGGGTCTCGGGAAGCTACAAATCAGCCAAGCCAGTAATACACACCAGCACAATAATGGCACACAGCTTGAGTGGGTAACTGTGGTGGTTTGATTCAGGTGTCCCCCATAAACTTAGGTGTTCTGAATGCTAGGTTCCCAGCTGATGGATATTTGGGAATTAATGCCTCCTGGAGGGAGTGTATTGTTGGGGGTGGGCTTATAGGCTTTATAGCCAGTTTCCCCATCCCAGTGTTTGGCACACCCTCCTGTTGCTGTGTTCCACCTTACGTTGGCCAGGGGGTGATGTCCACCCTCTGCTCATGCCATTGTTTTCTCCTGCCATCGTGGAGCTTCCCCTCGAGCCTGTAAGCCAAATAAACCTCTTTTTCCCAGAAGCTGCTCTTGGTTGGGTGATTTCTAACAGCAATGCGAACCGGACTGCAACAGTAAAGTGGTACCGAGGAGTGGGATTGCTGCTAGACACCTGACTATGTGGCTTCAGTCTTTTGTAGCTGATTTTCAAGAGGAAAGTGGAAGGAGTTGAAACCTTGGCCTAAGAGATGCCTTGCAGTGCTGTAAGTACAGCTTAATGGACTATTCTGGTCTGAGCTCTAAGACCTGAAGGCAGTAAGAACTGTGAGATTTGGCTTATGAGGGTGAGAAAGAGCTGTGCCTGGACTGGGCTAGCAGTTTGTTTGAGAAGCTTGCTCTTGTGCCCATGTCTGAGAAGTTGTGCAGGGTTGCTTTGCATAGAAATGAACTGGTGTGTGCAGAGGGATATGGCACAGAAAGGAAAATCTTTCGGTGAACTGCTGCCCGTTCAGCTGCAACTGAGAGATTACAACCTTTGAGACTGGGCTAGCTGACCTGCGCTAGGGCAACAAGAAGAATGTCAACTCTTTTGAAGGTGTCTGAGTGCTCAAGGAGTGTCCTGTTCTTCAAAGTCTGCTTTAATCCCCCCTGGATTAACAAATTGGCACCCTACCTGGTATTGTGGAGTATAAGAAATGCTGGAAAGAGGGTCATTGAGTTTGCAACACGGTCTTGTGTTTTGGAAATGGCCATGGGCAGTGTGAAGCAGGTTTACTGGTTGCCTGCATAGAGACCCCATGGGGCCATGAGGATGAACCGTGGCTTGCAGTGGAGACCCAGTGGAGATGCCGGGACCATGAGATGGCTGCCGAGGAGCTGCCGGCCCCGATGAAGTTTTCCAGGACTGTGAGTAGCCTAGCTGGAGGGGCGGAATTGGAATGCCAGAGACTTGTTGCTGGTTAGAATTATCGGACTTGAAGATTTGTCACTAGTTTGAGTTGCTGGACTTGAAGCTACAGAGTTTGATGTTTGCCCTGGTTACTTTAAATCTTGTATTGGTTGAATGTTTCTTTGCTATGCCCAATGTCATCTTTTGCAGTGTGAATATTTATTCTGTGCCATTATGGGTTTTTTGAGGTTATATTTTGGTATTATGGCTCAGTTAAAAGATCTTAAACTATGGGGATGTATGAACATCATTGAGATTGATAAAAACTATGGGGACTTTTAAAGTCAGACTGAATGCATTGTATTTTACATCATGTATGGATATCAGTTTATGGGGGCCAGGGGCGGAATGTGGTGGTTTGATTCAGGTGTCCCCCATAAACTTAGGTGTTCTGAATGCTAGGTTCCCAGCTGATGGATATTTGGGAATTAATGCCTCCTGGAGGGAGTGTATTGTTGGGGGTGGGCTTATAGGCTTTATAGCCAGTTTCCCCATCCCAGTGTTTGGCACACCCTCCTGTTGCTGTGTTCCACCTTACGTTGGCCAGGGGGTGATGTCCACCCTCTGCTCATGCCATTGTTTTCCCCTGCCATCGTGGAGCTTCCCCTCGAGCCTGTAAGCCAAATAAACCTCTTTTTCCCAGAAGCTGCTCTTGGTTGGGTGATTTCTAACAGCAATGCGAACTGGACTGCAACAGTAACCAACTGCTCTGTGGTTGGACATGAGACCCACTCAGGAGAATAGAACTTGTACCTGGTGCTGGGAGCCAAGTTGTTATCCCATGGACATAAATGTTAGAGGCTCCAGAGAAAATCTCCCAGTGCTCTTTGGATAACCAGAGCGAGCATACCCACCAAGGAGTCTCTCAAATAACTATGCAGACAATTGACACTCATTAATCCAAGCTGCTCTTGCTCTTGATTGGAGAATTATTCTACAGATGGCTGAGAATACCGAGGAAATCCAAGATCCACCAGCACAAGAGAAGACAACCGACTACCCCCCACAAGGGGTCCCACAGCTCACACATAAGCTGGGGCCCAGGTGACAGGCACAGGAAGAAGCAGCACAAGTACTGCTCTCACTGCTGGCTTGACAATCAGCACCAGCTAGATGGTGACAGAAAACACAGCCAGTCAAAACCCATCACAGCAGAAACTCAGGGGTACAGAAAACTCATCATGAAGTCATACTGATAACAGACCCACAGTGACTCAAGGCATATTACAGAAGAGGGGGCAGAAAGATTTTAAGACCCACAGAGTGGGGTAGGAATATCTTGAGGCCCAGTACCTCACATAGAATGAGGACCTGAGGACCCCACACTGAATACCAAGATCCCAAAGAGCAGAAAAGGGGAGCAAGGGGTATGGGGTGGGGAGAAGGGATCTAGAGCTTAACCTTTAATAAAATAAAATTAAATAAACATTAAAGTTAAACCCAATTTAAGATGGCTTAAAAATTGCTGTTTGGGTTTTAGCATTCATCTAATTTCCTCAGTAGCAAGTGGTTGGATGTAGACTTGTAGGTCCTGTGGTGGAGGGCGGGACTTTGTCTTGTTTTGTGAGCTACTGAGAGTTGGACAGCTACTTAGCAAACACTTTTCAATAGGAAAAAAAAAAAAAAGCTTTTCTTTTGGTTGTAGTTTCATAAAAAATAATTCAATGAATTTCTAACAATTTCTGAAATGTCTCTACATGTGTCTGCCATTTGTACTACATATTTATGCAAAGGGACAGTGTCAGCAATGACGATTGAAATATCAGCAAACTTTGAAAGGCATTGAAGAGGCTGTCCATGCTGCCATAGTGAGTGTTTAGCCAAGGTCTAACCCTCAATGCAAAATAAACAAGCACACTCATCTCATTGGCATGCAAATTTTCTTTCATCTTTAATCAGACCAAATAATTGTTTAATGATTTAATATCAGTAAATATTTAATTTGTGTACCTATTATATATGCTTATATACCTAGGGTCACATAAAAGTTTCTGTGTTGGAAAGTGGTTACAAGTAGAAAATATTTAAGAAGTGAAGCTAGTCTGTACAGCAGCCCATGGCCCAGAGAAGCCACCTTGAATGCCCAGAGTGACATGAAAACAGAAATCCTGATGTAATTTCTCTATCTTGGGTTCTGTCTTGTGCCTATGTCAACAGAATGTGAAGTCTTACATGTTCCTAGGGATGCAGGGGACTGAAACAATACTTCTGTTTCCTACTTTGATGTTTTATTAAAAAAAAAACTTTCTAAAATCAAAGCTTTAATATAATATATATTGATTTGAAGCACTTCATGTGTTAGAAAACATATTGCTACTTTTGAAGGGACAACCTTCAGTGACATTTTGAGTCATGGATATTGACACGGTGGGCTATATTTTTTCATTTTTATTTATTTATTTGAGAGCGACAGACAGAGAGAAAGAGGCAGAGAGAGAGAGAGAGAGAGAGAGAGAGAGAGAGAGAGAGAGAGAGAGAGGGAGAATATGACTCTAGGAGAAACTACATGATGGCAGAAAAAATGATGGCATTGATGGCATGAGCAATGGGTGGACATCACCTCCTGACTTTAATCAGCTAGACAAGAGTAGTAGGAGAGTGTGCCAAACACTGGCAAGGGGAAGCTGGCTGTAACACCCATAAGCCCAGCAATACACTGCCTCCAGGAGGATCTAATTCCCAAATTGCCACAAGCTAGGTATCTAAGCATTCAGAATGCCTAGGTTTATGGGGGACACCTGAATCAAAGCACCACAGGGAGATCACCCAGATCAGCTTGTCACTTCTCTTTACTGTCTCATCCTCTGGCTTGTCATAACCCTGTCCTCAACACTTTCTAGAACTTATACTGAAGTGTGGTCTGCCCAAGCCTTTCTTGCTTTGCTCCAGATTACTATTCACTTAATGCACATATACATTTTCACATTATAAGATTATTATCATTAGGAGGAAGCCCAGTTACCATGGAAACTCACAGTGGTGGATGCAGTTTGTATGTAATCCCATTTGATTATCCTCCGTCAAATAGCAGTGATGTTCTTGTATTTCTTTTGTTTGAAAACTACAAAACATTCAATAGATGTTTTAGTTTCTCTTCCTAGTCTTGTTCTTTCTCTGCACTAGATCTCACTGCCTATTCCCCAATACTTACTGCCAAGTTATAGATGTATGTTCTTTAAGAGTCAAATGGAAAAAGCCGGGCGTGGTGGCACACACCTTTAATCCCAGCACTCAGGAGGCAGAGGTAGAAGGATCGCCATGAATTCGAGGCCACCCTGAGACTCCATAGTGAATACCAGGTCAGCATGAGCTAGAGTGAGACCCTACCTCGAAAAAAAAAAAAAAAAGAGTCAAATGGTATTTAGAGTTTTATAATAAAGTAAAAATTAGGATTTTTGGTATTGCATTATTATCAACACTACCATTCCTAATTATTATTATGATTTCTCTTATTCCTTCTGTCGGGGTCATATTTAGCCCAGGCTGTCCTTGAACTCCTGATCCTCCTACCTCTACTTTTCAAGGGCTGGATTACAGTTGTATACCACCACACCCAGTTTACCATCTCTAATTCTTGTTTTCATAGACCATTTCTAACATTTTTTCTGATTATTTCAACATTTTCTTTTGTATTTTAAAAACAATCTAGATATTACTTCATGATCCTTTAGTTTTAATCATGGTCTATAATTAAGATTCTATCTAGGTAGATATAGATTTTGTTTTAGTTTTCTCTAATTGTTCTATTTTTCTCTCAGGTTTTCATGATAATATGAAGTTCAGGGTTTAATTCTCAGTTTCTGTGTCTGAAGTTTAACAAGGAGTCTTGGGAAAGAGAGAGACAAGAAGATCAGGTCAGAGGGTAGGTGGCTAGAACATTGTGGGTTCTGTGAAGATGTAGACTTTCTAAATGAAAAGCCACTGCAGAAGTTTAACAGGAAAAATAATCACACAATCTTTTTAAAACTTAGACAGTTGTGAAGAGTCCAGTGTGGAAACTATTATGGTACTCCTTGGGAAACACAATGGTGGCTTTAGCTAGTGTGATTGGCTGGGCAGTTGCAAAGAAATTATGAGTTACAGGGAAAGTCATGGTGGTTGATGGTCAAAAGTTTGGAAAGAAAGAGGAAATAAGGTTTTGGATTGAGTACATGGATTTATGGTGGAACCATTTGTTGAAATGAAAAAAAAATGGAATTAGGAGTATGTGATATTGAGCAAAGGAGGCAATTACAATAGAAAATTAATTATAATTTTATTGGGTCAACTTGTGAGGACTACTGGTTTTCTTTTTTTTTTTTTTTTTTTGGTTTTTCGAGGTAGGGTCTCACTCTGGTCCAGGCCGACCTGTAATTAACTCTGTCATCTCAGGGTGGCCTTGAACTCATGGCAATCCTCCTACCTCTGCCTCCCAAGTGCTGGGATTAAAGGCGTACGCCACCACACCCGGCTTGATAACTGGTTTTCAAAAGGAGATGTGGAGTAGAGGTCCAGATAGATAGACTACTAAAGAACACAGGGAGAATGCATTGGTTTAGATACACAAATGGCATGTGGGTGAGACATTGTCAGTAGGTGAGACATTTAAAGCCAAGGAATGTGGCTTAGATCACATAAGGAGATATGTGGGTAGAGAAGATGGGGAAGCCTAGTTCTTAGCTCATGATGCTCTACAATCAAGGGATCTATGTAAGAAGAGAAAATAGAAACCAATACTAGTAGACAACAAGATAGAAGGAACATTGGATGTTTGTGATATCTTCTTCTTGAGCAGAATGAACACTTTGAGAAGAAGGAAATTTTCAGTGGTCTCAATGTCCAGAAGAAGAGAAGGGACCATTACCCAGAGACTCATTGTGTTGTTGAAAAGACAATTTCCAGAGAAAGGTGTTCTGTAGAGCACTAATGAATGGGCCTGAAGGATATCTTGAGGGCTAGATGCTATGACAGGTGTTATATCCAGTCTCAGGAGGCAATGAGAATGGACTATAGAGGAGGACCATAGCCTCCTCTGGGAAGTCAGGAAGGTGTTTGTGGGTAAGTGGCCCTGAGATCTGCCCTGATATCTGAAGGATGAGGGTGAGTTAGCTACTCAAAAAGTCAAGGTGTGAGAAGTGTTCTCAGAAGAGGGAAGAAGGTGAGAGAAAACTCAGAGGGTAGTGTAAAGAAAAGTGCAAAGAAATAAGATCTGGCCAGGGAATATGAGTAAGTGGTTGTGGGGCTGGGAAATACTATAGTGATGTGAATTTAAAATGTCCCCCACAGCCTCATGTGTTTGTGATTAAGCCTCATACTTGATCCCCAGCTGGTAGAACCTTTGGGAAGTAGAACCCAGTTGAAGGAGCTGTGTCACTGGGGGTAGGACTTGGGAATTTATAATCTAGCCCAGCTTGCCAGAGCTTACTTCACTCTTGCTGCTTCCTCCAAGCTGATGTGACAGAATGAAACAGGATCCTGCCTGTTCTTGCTGTGCTTTCCCTAACACGATGAAGCTCAACCTAAAAACTGTAATACAAAATAAATCCTTTCATTCCATAAGCTTCTTCAGGTTGGGTATTTTGTCTCAGCAAAGAGAAGGTAACTGTTGTAGTTACTTAGAAGTAGTTACTTAGAAGTTACTTAGAAGTCTGAGCTTTAAGAAAAGTGTAATCTTATTTGCCTATCCCAAATGAAAAGGGGTGTTATTAAGAGGTTTTGTTTCCTTTTTATTTTAGTATGTGTGTGTGTGTATGTGTGTGATGTAAATGTGTGTCCTAAATGCATGGGTGCATGTGTATGTAGGTGCATGGGCACATATGTCCATCTGGAGACCAAAGGTTGACATTAGGCATTCTTCCTTTACTGCTTCTCCACCTAATTTTTTTTTTGTTGTTAATTCTTTTTTTTTAATGGACATACTTAGTGTGGATTCATCATTTCCATCTTTTCCCTCATTTCTGCTCCCATTCTGTTGGGGTCTCTTTTCAGTGGGGTTTCTGATTTCCCTATGTGTTATGCTTTGTGGAAGCAGCAGTCAGTTACTGGGGTTGGGGGGAAGCAATGCCTCTGGGCATGATGTCCCAAACTGTGACTCTTACAATCTTTCTGTCCCCTCTTCCACAAAATTCCCTGAGCCTTGGTGGGTGTATTTTAATTCTACTTCAGTGATGAGCTCTTAGGAGCCTTTGGATCTCTGCTTTGGTAGGTATTGAGTATCCTCAGGGTCTGTTTCCTTCACCATGGCACTGATTGTCAGGCGTATCATGGAAGCAGCACTCTTGCTCGTACCCCCCATTCTCCAATCAGATTCTCCAATGGAAAGTGAAGTCAGCACAGGTTAAATGGAATGAGCATTATTAATTTAGGGAGAATTTTATGAATGTAGCCCCTCTTCTAGACAAAGACTAGTGGGGGCTTGTCATTGGAGAACATAATCTTTGTCTCCATTGGATTTTGACATGGTTCCTAGTTCCAGATAAGGGTTGCTTTCCACTGAGCAGATATCTTAGCCAATAAGGAAGCTATTGGTTACTCACCAAGTCTGTGTGCCACCATTGGACTGGTGTGTACAGCTTATCAGGATATTTGCTTCTGAGTAGTTCAGACCCCTGATTGCTCAGTCCATTGTGGCCACTTTCCCCTCGTAGCTCATGTAGCACTTTCCAGTGCTAGATAGGATAACTCTCTGGGGACTGGCTCTCTTCTAGATTCCAGCCAGTCTCTCTCTCCACTTTCCTCTTTTTTTTTTTTAAATATATTTTATTTATTTATTTGTGAGAAAGAAAGAAGCAGAGATAGAGAGAATGAGACAGAGAGAGAGGAAGAATGGGCGCTCCAGGGCCTCCAGCCACTGCAAATGAACTCTAGATGCATGCGCCTCCTTGTACATCTGGCTTACATGGGTCCTGGAGAGTCAAACCCAGGTCCTTTGGCTTTGCAGGCAAAGGCCTTAACTGCTAAGCCATATCTCCAGCCCCTGTAAAACAATTTTTTAAAAATTTTTATTAACATTTTCCATGATTATAAAATATATCCCATGGTAATTCCCTCCCTCCCCACCCCCACACTTTCCCATTTGAAATTCCATTCTCCATCATATTACCTCCCCATTACAATCATTGTAATTACATATATACAATATCAACCTATTTGAGACAGGGTCTTTCACTATACATGGAGCTCACCAATTAGATTAGACAAGGTAGTTAAAGAGCCCCAAGGATACTCCTGTCCCTGCCTCCCCAGCTCTGGGATTATAGGGGTAAACCATCACACCTGATATTTTATAGGGGTGTTTGGGAGCCAAACTCAGGTCATTATGCACAGCAAGCACTTCATTCACTAAGCCATTTCCCTTCCCAAGTTTTTTTTTTTTTTGAAATGTCAAGAGGTAGTATAAAAAGATCCAACAGCAGGTGGATAAATGTGGCTCAATATCAAATTAGAAGGCTTTCACATAGTTTGCCTGAGGAATATCAGCATTGAGTGTTAAGCATTTGGGAGGGTGAGAGAACAGTATCAGAGAAGCCCTTGATACATAGAGCAAAGACGCATTTTGACAGTAACACTGAAATTGCATCATCTTTAGAAAAGAGTTTGGCTTTTGCATTTGATCATATACCAAGTTAATTTATTCCTTAGACTAATTGTTATTGGTGGAATTGAACTCATTCACCATTAGGTTTGACATGTTGAATGAATCAGATCCCTTAAAAGGTTTCTAACTTTTAAAAGCCTTATACAGACCCACATTTATCAACGCTGCTTTTGACATGATTTGCAGAGAAAAATAGCCTCATCTAGTCCTATCTATTATCCAGCATACTTCTGGAAGCATGGGGACATTTGTGAGGCCAAAAATGATTTCTCTGTTATTCAAGATACACCTAATTACCTTAAACTTGACTTTACTATTACTCTATTATTTATCAATCGCAGCCTAAAACTACAATGCTTAAAAAGTTGAAACTTACAGCAGATTCATTTCCAATTCCATTCGTTTCTAATCATACCATTTCTGATTCTGATATTGCTTTCATAAAAGACTTTTCTTCTCTGTAATGAGATATGTTTCCATAACACATTTCCTGTTACGCTGCCATTCTGCTTTAATGGAACTTGACTTGAAGTATCCATTCTTGGCTCAGGGCAAAGTGAGATTCTTTTCCTGAGCTAGAGCATTAACGATCCCTGTTTTGCTGGTCGTTTCTCTTCAAATCCCTAAGTGATGTACTTAATGGATCTTCTCCTTACCTCTGACGCTTCATTTTATGTTTGTGATTGCTCCTAAGTAGTCCCTTACAAATCTAATCTTTCTGTCTTTTTCTTAAACTCCCTCTTTTCTATTTAATGCCTCACTTGGACATAGTTTGTGACTATTTTTACTTAAATATGTGATCCTTAGTTCAGGAAGTACACAGACATAAAAATAACATAAAACTTTTAGATAGAATCAAGTTTTAAGGGACTGTACTAGTTACTTCCTTGTTGTGACAAAATACCTAACAAGAAGCAAGTTAAGCGAGGAAGGGTTTATTTTAGCCTGCACATTGAGGGGCCACAGTCCAGCATGTTGGAGAAGACATGGTTACAGGTGCGTGAGGCAGCTGGTCACAGTCAGTCTGCAGCCAGGAAGCAGGGGAGGACGAATGCTGGTACTCAGCTAGTTTCTTTTTTTATTCAGTGTAGGATCCTAGCCTATGGGATGGTGCTGTCCACAGTAAAAGTACATCTGCCTGCCTCAATTAGCCTAATCTAGCAACTCCCTCACAGCCATATCCAGCGGCATGTCTCCTAGATGATTCTAGGTGACAATCAATATTAACCATTACAAGTGCTTTAAACAAAGGTCTGACCCTAACTACTTCTCAGTCTACAATGTGTACAGCCTCAAACTGAATCTCGAATGAATACTGTGTGGATCTGGGATTGTTCACTTGTGGTAGTGTGATTGTGTTTGATTTCTCTAAATCCATTTTTCTCTCTTTCTCTCTGAAGTCTCATGACCTGTCTCACCTTGTCTATATTTGTCTCACATGCATTTGTTACTACCTTCTAGGAAGACTGAAATTTGTACCTGTTTTTCTCCACTCCTACTTTAATCTAGGATTATGTTAATGCTTTTCGACTTTCTCTTCCTTTTAACCACAGCTCAGGTAGTCTTTAATATGTAGGCATATGTGTGTATATAGACATATATATGTGTTTGCATGTGTGCAGTTGCATGTACATATGTATGTACACGTGTCTACATATTCCTGTGGAGGCCACAGAACAATTTCATGAGTTCCTCAGATGTGATCCACTATTTTTAAATTTTTCAAAAAATATTTTTATTTATTTATTTTTAAGCAGAGACATATAGAAGAGAGACATAAAGAGAATGGGCATGCCATAGCTTTCAGTTGTTGTTAAGGGACCCCAGATACATGTGGATTTTGTGCATCTCCCTTGATGTAGGTATTGTTGAATTGTACTCTTGTCATTAGGCTTTGCAGGCAATCTCCCTAACCATTGAGCAATCTCTCCAGCCCCTTCATAAAACTATTTTTTTTTCTTGTGATCCACTATTTTTGAGACATATGTTTTCACTGACTTGGTACTTGCTAAATAGGCTAACTAGATGTTTAGACAGTCGCATGATCCACCTGTCTCTGCCTCTCTAGCTCAGGGATTACAAGCACATCCCAACACACACATTTCTTACATGAGTTTTGGGGATCAAACGCAAGGTCTTGTGCTTGCGTATCAGACATGTTACTGACTGAGGTATCTCCCCAGTGCCTTCCTCTTATATTTCCATGCACCTCTATTTCATTATCCTTCTTGTGGGCTTTGGTTATCTTCCATTCTTTCATTCATTGCCAGCCAGCCAACAGAGACTTGTGGCCTCTTCAGTACACAGGTGTCCTATGTAATTTACTAGGAATTCAGACATGAAAGGGACATAATGCATATCATAAATCACATCTTCAAAGCAAGGACATGTTTAAGTCTGGACTCAGCAGGAAGATTACTGGAAGCTGAAAGGAGATAGAATTTGCTCATTGCAAGGGACTATCAACAAAGAGTTAACATTTTGTGTGGTACCTATGAGGAATTTTTGCATTGTTATGTACTTACTAAGACTTGACATTGTTCAAGTATGTTGTACTCATTAATCTCCCAAGAAATCTTGGGAGGAAAAAAAATCATTATATTGTTCTGCTGATGAGAAAATCAGAACTCAGAAAAAAAAAATAGAACTTGTCCAGTATCACATGGATAATAATTAAGTTGCAAAGGTGTGCTTTTACAATTGATTATGAACCCTTTTAAAAATAAATTTAGCACCTCTCACCCATCTTCAATAACTATCAACATTTCACATTCTTTTTTCATCTAATACACCCCCACATCACCCCCTTTTGGCAAAGAAGTATTTTCCGTAAATCTAAGATGCCATGTAAGTTCACAAGTATTCATTTCATACATATGAGCTCAGTGCATAAATACAGTATTGTCACTATGATGAGAAAAATTAAAAGCTTTCCATAATGATGTCTTAATAGTATCTAGTACTAGATTCACTCTCAATTTATCCTGATTTTTTTTTAACAATTAAATTCTAAAAGAGAGCCATGTCAGAGAGCCAGAGCCTCAGAGGCCCCCAACACCTCAGCACTGAAGCAGACCAAAAATGAACCCAACATGGCTCAGGGAAATCTTGCGGAAGAGGGGGCGGAAAGAATGTCAGAGTTACATGTTGGGTCATGATTTTCAGAGACATTTATCATACTAATAACTGGGGGCTAACTCCACAATGCACGACCCATTTTCAATAATAAGGAGGGTCTAATGGGAGGGGACAGATCACAGATGAGCCTAAATAATGGTACCAAACTGCCTGTATTTACTGAAAAGAAAACTAATAAATTAAATTAAAAAAAAAAAAAAAAGGAAAAAAAAAAAAAAAAAAAAAAAGAGAGCCATGGACTGGATGGGGTTAATTTAAGCATGGAGGCTCGTTTTATCTTTAAGAATGTCCTCCTACACCCTTTCTCCCATGTCAGTCATTGTCACTAAAGCCAGATGGTTACTATATGGTTCTTCCCATTCTCTGCATTGTGCTCAGTATTTCTACTTGATCTTGTCTAACAGGCTCCTCAAGCCCCCACTTTTCCTATAAACTGACAGTTTACTCTAGAGGCATGATCAGATTCAGGTAAATGTGTTGTCTTTTGAACCAGATTTTTCTTTAGTGGTGATGACGCTGCGTCTCCAGTCAGGTATGCTTGTTCTGAGCCATGCTTGTCACACGTCTCCATGAAACCTTCTGTTGATGGTTTTCAAGGCATCTATTGTCCACTCAAGTATTTCATGAGGTATCAAACTTCAAATTTCTATATTTTAATCATTCCTGACATACTTATGATAGTAGTTTTCCTCATTCATTACATGGGGCTGAATTTCCAAATTCCATGGATACCAGATCATAAGATAGTATTGAACTGAGTGTGATCCACCAATAATTGAGGCAGATACTAAGTGACTAATGTCATCAGTAGTAGGCATAATTTCATTGTGATACTCAGTCTTACTTAAAACTTTGAGTTACTTATTTCTGAGCATTCCAAAAAGATGTGGAAATGGGGGTGTATCTACTTTAGTTATCATTCTTCTAGAATAAGTATTTTTTATTCATCACTTATTTGGTGGCTCTGAACTTTGAGGCAGGTTAACTGACTCTGACCCTTCACCTACCCAGTTTCATAGTAATGAGTTAGTACACTATTAAGCAGAACCCAAGACTATGTGACCCACCTTTGTAATTTCTAAGTGGAAAGTTTAAAATGCTGCAAGAATGAAAGCAAAGTACCAATGACTTCAATCTTCCCAGCAGCTAAGGTGTTGAAGGAGCCAGGATTCCTATCTCATTCCTGCTATTATTACAGGAGAAATGTCAAGAACCACTAGTAGCCATTCAGTGCCACTTCAGAATGAGTAACTGCCCTTTGTGGGATGATTAACCACCATAATAACTACATATTCTCCACACCTAGGTGGCCAACAGTTATGAATCATTAATAGCATCATTTATGCCTTCATTCTCCTCTCCTGTGCTCCTAGCCAGGGCTGGCTGGAGGAGACTGGGAGAGGGCTTGCTATGGCTAACTTAGTCTTCTGACTCTCTTTCTGCCTCAGTTATTGGTGGATCACACTCGGTTCAATACTATCTTATGATCTGGTATCCATGGAATTTTGAAATTCAGCCCCATGGAATGAATGAGGGAAACCACTATCATAAGTATGTCGGGAAAGCAATCAACACCTTAGAAAGAAGAAGAGATTCTATGAGTAAATTCAGCATTTCTTGTCTGGGCCCAAAGCACTTCTTTTTGTAGCATTGGTGGAATACTATTGATTGGAAGTGGCTTGGTGTTCATCCTGAGCTTGGCTAGACAGGGTGGCAGGAACCAGGTAGGTTTTGGTGTGTCCATGTGAGTACCTGGAGATAATTTGTTTCTCTCTATGCTTTCAGCAGAAAATTAAAAAGGACACCTTTAAATCTCTAGGAGATGCTGGTGCTCAGATAACTGGTCTTGTCACACTTACTGTTTTTAAAGATTGGTGATGTTGGGCAAGGTTGTGTCTAGCCACTATTGCCCTTGGAAAAGCTGGGTCCTTTAGTGAGCACTCAACCCTAGTATAATTGTAATATCGTTGCTAATCCTAGGTGGGATGATCAAGGATGATGCTTAGCATTCCCAAAGGGATGTCACTGGGTTAAAGATATTTAGAATTGCAATATACTTACCCTTCTACACACCCCTTTATGGAAAACTTGAAGGGAAGAAAAAGATTCCTGAACATAGAATTTTGTCAGAGTCCAGTGGCAGCCAAGATACAGATAACAGGGCCAGAGTCTGGTTGTACTGAGGGATGTTTCTAAGGAGAATGAGGAAGTGCAGCTGTCTCAAGCCAGGTGCACCCCATGGGGAGAGCTCTGGAGTCTCTGCTTCTTACCCATCGATATCCCAGTTGGACAGCTGTTTGTAGCCAGTGTGCAGTCTAAAGTCTTTGGGAAAGCCAGCACCCCTGAGGTGGTGGAGTGGGTATGGACATGGCAACCTGTCATTTGTCTCTTTGTTTTTGTACCTGGGCTCAGGAAAGAGGTATTGGATGAAGAAAGACTTTGCTTTAGAATAAACAATAATAATAATCATTAATAATTAATAATTGGCTCTTTCTGTACTACAGAGGCTTATAACACAGTAGCTTCTCAGTTTATGAGAGGCTGGATGGCTTAGCAGTCCCAAGCTGATTGGTGCTGAAGGCCTGGAGGACTCCTGGTTAACCACTGGTCTTCAGTCCATTTTGGAAGGCAAGGATGCCATGTTATGACTTGATCTCTCCTGGAAATGACCTTAGGGACCTGCCTAAGATGTGTTTCTTACATGATTTCTAACCCAGTGAAGTTGAAAATATAGATTAACTGTCATACATGCAATGCCATCATTTAAAAAGCACCTGTATATCTGGAATATTGAAAGTTCTAAGTGTTTGTTGAGTATGTAAATGAAAGAGGCCATGATAGGACACAGTCCAAAGAAGGCCTGCCATAACAGATGCATTACATCTCTCTTGCTTTTCTGGGGCTCCTACCTTGGAAGAGATGCTAGCTAAGGGACAATCATTCTAGCTCATAAACATCAACAGGAACCCACTCCTGTAGATGCATTGGCTCTGAATCTCATCTCTGCATTCAAGCCTAGTAACACTGCTTCCATGCTAGACATGTAGGCAAAGAGGTCCAGGGCTAAGCATTGCACTGTCTGGGGTCACCTGCAGTGAACCAGATCTGGGCTTGTTCCCTTGCACTGGGTGACTTCCTGTTTTCCACGATGATCCAGGGGCTGGTCTGGTGTACACTTTGGAATATCTCAGCTGTATTGCTTCATGGGAAGTGATCCCAAATGTTCATGTATAAAAACTTACATTTAGAGTGTGGAGGGAAGCTATGGCTCCTAGGAGCGACTTGGATGTCTGTCTGTGGATGCCCAAAGAGTTCTGTGCACTTTGAGGGAATACTAAGTTTCATCCCTAGAGAAATAGTATCCCCTTTCTGTCCACTTAGAGAAAGGGCTGCTGTCTACTTCATAGAGCTTATAAAAGTGGGAAGCTGTGTATCCATAAATGCTTATTTCAGAACCAAGAATTTCACATATAGTGTTCTAAGCTAATGGATATACTGAAACTTGCTTGGCAAGTCAAATCTCATATCTTCATTGCTTCAGTACTTCCAGGAACCCACTACACTCCCAGTAAAATCCAAGCACTTCACCAGCATCCTGAAGCTCAGAAGGCTGGGGCTTCTGGTCTTGCCCTTTCCTGCCCTAGGTCCCTGGCTCACTTCCTCCTGGTTCCAGTGGCCTCGAGACTTGTGTGACTGCTCTTCTGTTGGCCTGGACCACTGTTTCCTTACATCCCTCATTTCAGAGGAGTCACTATGGCCTTTCTTGACAACCTTTCTTGACAAAGGCCATTGTATCTCCCTGTCAAGTTGGTTTCTGTGGGGGTTTCAAAAGAAGAAAAGGTCACTTTTAGGTCATATTACATTTGTTGTTAAGGCTCTGTTCATTCTGTAATCTTCCTGTGTCTGACCCCTATTACAATCAGAAATTTGATTTGTGTCTCAGAGTCTAGCTTTATCTCTAGGGCCTGGGTATTGGTGGCTGGCATTCAGATCATGTGGCCTCCTGCTTTTTTGTTTCCTGACAAAGGCTTTGTTTTGCTCAGAGCCCTCTTCTCTGGGTCCCTCTGATTCCCATCTCAACAATATGGAAAAAATTGGTGTTTAATGTTTTATAAAGCACCATAAGCTAGAATGTAGGTGTTCTGTGATGAAGATATGGGGTGATTTTATGTGTGGGATTTTGTGTATATAAATTTGTGTGGTGTGCATGTGTGCATGGGTACATGTGTGTGTTGCTGTTTGTGCACATGGATATCAGAGGTCAGTGTCAGCTGTCTTCCTCAGTTACATCATACATTTTGGAGGCTTCTTACTGGGTCTATAGCTAGCTGATTTGTCTAGACTAGCTAACCAGTAAGTCCAAGGGATCCTCCTGTGTCTACCTCCCCAGTGCTGGGATTATAGACACTTGCCACTACATCTGATATTTTATGTGGATGCTAGGGATCAAAATTCAGGTCTTCATGCTTTCATAGAAAGAGCTTTACCCATTGAGCCATCTCTCCAGCACTCCTGCGTGTTTTAGTGTGCTCTGTTAGGTAGGCCTTCTGGAAAGAGCAGTCTGAAGCTACACATCTCTGGGTGCTCTGCTACCTTTTCTGTCTGATCTACCATGGAGCAGGCAAGAGCAGAAGAGCCCTGCCTCAAAGTGTTCACAAAAATGTGGGAGAAACAATCATGCTACTGAGGATGCTGGAATGCCAGATAGAGCACCAGGGAATGCTGAACCACCCCTCAAAGAGAAGGCTACAGGTCTGCCCAGGGAGCTTGTTCGAGCCCTGCTAAAAACATATCTTCAAAGTAGAGCCCAAACATCTCATTTTCTTTTGCATGTGTGTGTGTGTGTGCTTTTGTGAGGACATATTTGTATGTATAGAGGACAGCAATGACAACCTCAGGTGCTATTCCTCAGGGATGTAGTCAATGTCTTTTTTTACACTTTTTATTAACAACTTCCCCAGTTATAGATCATTTATAATTTGCTCCCACCACCCAAACCCTCTCACCACTGAATTTCTTCCTTCCTACTCGTCTCTTTTCTATTTTGATGTTCCATGCCTTTTTTGGGGGGAGGGGGCAGGGAATAGGGTCTCACTCTAGCCCAGGCTGAACTGTAATTCACATTGTAATCTCAGGGTGGCCTCGAACTCACCATGTTCCTCCTACCTTTGCCCCCTAGATGCTGAGATTGAAGACATATGCCACCATGCCCAGCTCCATGTCCTTTTTATTTTTAATTTTTGGTTTTGAGTTAGGGATTCTTATTGGTTCACCATTCACCAATTGGGCCAGACCAAGTTGTCTCTGCTTCCTGAGTGCTGTGATTACAGATGCATACCTCCATGCCCAATATTTTTACATAGCTACAGGTGATTAAACTCCAGTTTTCATGTTTCACGTCAAGCAGTTTATCAACTGACCTGCCCTCCCAGCCCCTTGGAGTTGTTATTTGTGACTTTTTAAAATCACTGCACTTTATTTTAGGCTGATAGAAAATCAAAAATGGAAAATATAGAATTCCTACATAATCCTTCTCTTCTTAGTTCTCTCTATTATTAGTATCTTGTATCATGTTGGACATTTGCTAAAATTGATGAGCTAACACTGATCTAGTAGTAGTATAATCATGATGTATGATACAATCATGAACTATAGTTCATTGCATACAATAGTATTAGCTTTGAGCATTTTGTATTCAGCGTATTTGACAACTGCATATCTCAGGTATTTACCACTGTGGTGGTATTCAGAAGAGCTTCACTCTATCCTCTTGCACTATGCTTCCTCATATTCTTCCCATCTCCCTCCAATCTATGTCAGCCACTGATAATTTTATTATTCCTACACTTTTATCCTTTCCACAGTGCCATATCGCTGAAAGTTTCCTTCACTTATCAATATGCATTTGTCTTCTCTGTGTCTTTTGTGTTCCATAGTTCATGTTTAAATCTCTGATATTGTATTGGATATGCATTAAATACAGTTTTATATGCTGAATTATTGAAGAATATTGATTGCTTCCAATTTTTGGCAACTGTAAGTAAAGCTGCTAGAAACACTTCATGCAGTTTCCTAAGTGATTGCAAGTTTTTAGTTCATTTGTACATATACCTCGAGACATAATTAGTTGATACATACATCATGTGGTAAGATTATGTTTAGCTTTGCCAGCAAATGACAAGCTGTCTTTCAGTGTGGTTATTTTGTTTTGCATTTCCAGCCCCAGTGAATGAATGCACATTCCTTTTTTTCTTATGGATTTGCTTTTATTGTATATTTTCTGTAAGTTCATTGTACAGTTTCCAGTTTTACAATATTTCCACATTCACCTGTGAAGCAGTATGTGTTGGTATTTTGTTGCTTTATTCTGCTGCACATTCTTGCCAGCACTTGAAGGTGTCAGAGTTTGGGAGCTTAGCCATCCTGATAAGTGTGAAGTGGTATCTCCTCGTTGTTCAATTTGAAATTCTTTAGCTATTTGAGATTATTTTTCCATATGCTTGTTTTCCATCTATATATCTTCACTGGTGAGAAATCTTCCAAGTCAAATAAATTGGTTTGCTCATCATCAAGTTTTAAGAGGTCTTAATATATATTCAATCTTAGTTCTTCATCAGATACATGTTTCAAATGTGTTGTCTCCATTTGTTTCATGTGTTCTCATTCTCAAACATGTTCAAGAGATTTTTTTCTAGGTATTTGAGAAACACTAGTGTAAACTATTGAATGCTATGAGGCTGGAACAGTGTGGTGGAGTTTTCAAAGATAACTTGCAGTCACCAACTGTCCTGGGAGTTTTCATATGAGTCTATGAAAGTATAAGAGGAAATAAAATGTAATAAAGGAAGACAATCAGGGATGCTTTGAGTCAATGAACATTCACATGAACTCTAGAGATGAAAAGGCTGGAGCTAGAGAGATAGCTTAGTGGTTAAGACACTAGCCTGCAAAGCCAAAGGACCCAGGTTTGATTTTCCAAGAACCACTTAAGGCAAATAGATGTACAAGGTGGCACAAGCATCTGGCATGCTCATTTGTTCCCTTTCTATCTGTCTCTCTTTTTCACTCCCTCTCTGTCTCTCTCTCAAAAGTAAATAAATAAAAATAAAAATGGAGAAGGTATTCTGTAGGTAGGATGTGATAAAATCTAAGTTATTAAGAAGCATTGAGCAAATGTATTGTATAAACATGATCAGAGATGCCCTTGGAATGGAAGAACAACATAGGTTAAAACAAGGAAACTACTTTTCACTAGACAGAAGATGGGTATAGAGAAAAGTTTATGACAGATTAACAATCAAAATAGTGATTTATGCATCTTTCATATGTCATCTGTTATCTATCATCTATCTACCTCTCTATGATTGGATAGTATCCTTTAAAACTTCAAATGACTAGGGGCTGGAGGAATGGTCTAGCAGTTAAGGTGTTTGCCTACAAAGCCAATGGACCTCTGTTCAATTCCTGGGGGCCCACATAAGCCAGATGTACTAGGGGGTGCCTGTATCTAGAGTTTGTTTGCAGTGGCTGGAGGCCCTGGTGTGCCCATTTTATCTCTCTCTCTCTCCCTGCCTCTCTCTCAAACTAATAAATATAAGTAAAAAGTTAAAAAATATATTTAAAAAACTTCAAATGGCTGATCAATGTAAAATTGCTCTTAACTTTGCTATCTATTTTGGCAATTGGTCTTGTATTTTTACTGGGTACTACCTCCAACACACATCCAAGCCTAGACAGTCATAGACTCTGGAACTCTCAGAGTAACAGAGAATACAATGACCAGAGTGGCTTCCAAAGTCACTTAGCTTCCAGAGACCAATTAGCTACAAATATACCTATTTGTTCCACCCCCACCTCCTCACACACTGGGATTTCACCATGCCAGGCGTTTTTATAGGATCTGCGGGTGGAACTCAGGCTCTTGTGTTTGCAAGAAAGCACTGCAATGACTGTACCATGTCCCCAGCCCTCTTATTATTAATTTTAGTATATAGAGATACACACACCTGAAAAGTGAGGGTGAGGTTCAAACCCATGATCTTAAATAGAGAATACAAGAAGTTAAAAGAATTAAATAGTAAGATACTTTACCACATGTGATGTGGAGGATAGAAATTCAGCTTTTTTTTTCTTAGTTTTTTTGAGGTAGGGTTTCACTCTAGTCCACGTTGACCTGGAATTCACTATGTAGCCTCAAACTTACAGTGCTCTTCCTACCTCTGCCTCCCAGGTGCTGGGATTAAAGATGAGTGCCACCAGGCTCATCCTTTTTTTTTTTTTTAAACTGACTGTGGATTCTTCATCTTAACCATGCCCTCAAAAAAGTGACTACAATTCTGCATGAATATTTCACTATCAAATACCCTTTGCTTTAGGAACTCGCAAAACCTCAGGGAGAAGCAAGGGCGCCTTGCCTGTGTTGTGCAGAGGTTGTGTCATAGTGGGAGCATTCACCATGATAGGAAGATGTAAGTTTAAAGAAAAGTGAATGTTGTGCTGGCAAAATCAAATGCCTGCTGAGTGCATTTTCTTTCTCATTAATATCAATTGAGCATTTTCCATTTTTCTTAGCTGCTCCTAATTCCAAGGTGGGTGTTATTTTTAAGATCCACAATTAACTGCCTGGTGGAAAGAGCGCAGGGGGTGTGAATGGGGTTTGAGCAAAGTGAGTTGGTGGAGAACTGAGGCAATAATGTCTGTGGGGAAACATACAATTATAGCTTCATGAGCAGCATGCCCAATGGACAGTAATTTCCACTGTATCACAGCTCTCCATTGTGGTCCATGGAGAAGGAAAGCAAGCTGTGCAACCACACCATTTCACACACTCTCTGCCTTGCACTTGGAGGCTGGCATGAGAAGAAACAGTGGTAGGAATTTTGGTTTTTGATCTATAAAATAAATATTGGGTCAGTTGTGTGTGTGTGTGTGTGTGTGTGTGTGTGTGTGTGTGTGTGTGTGTGGTGTGTGTGTATGAATGTATGTGGGAAGGGACAGGTACACATGTGTGTCCATGTGTGTGGTGGCCAGAGGTCAACTCTAGGTGTCTTCCTCAGTTGCTCTTCACTTTTCTCTATGAGCAAGGCTTTCATCACTGTGGGAAAAAAAAAAGTCCTGAGTCAAATCATCTCTATGTAGAAAAGCTTTATTTTTGCTCATGGTTTTAGAAGTTTTGGTCCATGGTTATTGGTTGTGCTGTGTTGCTCACTTATGGCAGCTGGGAGGCAAATAAAGAGTAAAGATGGGGTTAGGGAACCAACATCCCTTCAAAGGGGATACCCACAGTGATGTGCATCACTTCTGACTTCTAATCTCTATCTCTTAAATGTCCCACCTCATCCTGGTATTGTCACAGGGTGAGAATCAAGCCTTCAAGACATTGAGGATATTTGAGCATAAAGGTAGATGGTGGATGTCTAATCATTGCTTAGGTTCCTTTCACTTGATACTTAGAATGGAAGTTTGCCATCTGTTGTGGTTACCTTTGCGTTGCTGGAGTAAAGCACCCAACCAAAAGCAGCTGATGGGAGGAAAGTATTTTGGTTTACAGTCTCAAGGGGAAGCTTTGTTACATTAGGTAGTCTCACACTGCTGGGATGAAACTCCAGACACAGTTTACAAGAGGAAAAATGGGATTTGTTGAAGCTTACAGATCTGAGGGAAGTTCCATAATGGCAGAAGTTGGCTCCCTTTAACAGAAACAAGCTGAGAGAAAGAAAAGCCAAAAACTACTACACCAGCAGTGGAGGGGGAAGCACTCTTCAGGATCTCTAGGCAAAGCTCAAGCACTTTGCAAATCTTGAGACTGGAATTCCAAATCTATCCCCACACCTTAGGGCTGGACACTATGACATGCCCACAGAGACATCTCCTCCAGCCAGGTGTAGACCTAAATTACAAGCTTTTAATAAACTTTGGAGTCAACTGGGGGGCATCCATTCAAACCATCACGTTTTGTCCCTGGCCTCCAATAGATTTGTAACCATCTCACACCGTACATTGTGCTCAGTGCAAATTATAAGTCCCCACAGTCTTTTCCAATTCAAGATAGCTCCGAAGTCTTAAGTCTCATCTGAGATTTAAGATTGTCTCTTAAATATGAATCCTATAAAATCAAACAAGTTGTATAAAGGCACAGAGTAAACATTTTTAACTGTTATAAGGCATAGCAAGGAGATACTGGAACAATGTAAACTTTATAACCATCAAGCAAACATCAAACATCCATAGTTCAAATTCGATATCATAACCAGTGATGGACAGTCTCTGGATTTTTCAATTCTACCTCCCCAGCTGGGCTGAGTATCCAGGGAAAACTTCTATGCCAGACCAACATTATGCTGTATGGTAGCCCTTGTATAGTCCTGGTACATCCAAAACATATTTGTAAACCACTGTTCATCTTCCAGTGGCTTTTTCAGTATATCAGGGTCATCATGCCTTACCTCATGCTGCATCTCAGCAGTAGCTCCTGAAGCCATCTACACTTTATGATTACTCCACACATTTTTCATGCTTCTGAAACCAATTCTAGCTGTGTAGGACACAGCCATATTCTCAATTCAGGGACCAAATAAACTGTAACCTTGAAAAGTAGGTTCCCTCTCCAGTCAACTCTTTTCCAAAAGAGTTTGCATGTTTATCATAATCTTTCCTCAGGCATCCTTTCCATTGTTTCAATGTAAAGAACTTTGGCCATGTTTCTCTGTGGTGAGAGCCAGTTGTACCTATCATTTATTTTTGTTGTTAAAAATTGGTATTTTATACTTTTAATGAAATTTATTAGACATTATCTTAACATATTCAGGATCCTATTACAAACCACTTGAGTAATTTATAAAGAAGAGAATTTCCTTTTTTTACAGTTATTTTTTATAGAACTGGTCTAAGATTACAGCACCAGATGTTATGGCATACAGCAGCTTTCTGCTGTGTCATCAGGTGGTTGAAGGGGCATAAATCTCTCTTATAACAATTCTTCTGGAAGGGTGCTAATGTCATTTATGAGGGCTCCACATTGATGACTTAATTATTTCCCAAAGCTCATCCCCCATGCATGCATATTTGTAGTATGTGTGGTGTGATATGTTGTGCTATGTATGCTGTCTCACATGTATTTGTGTGTGCACATGCACATCTTGTGCAGCAGAGTCCAGAAAAGAAGATCAGGCATCCTGTGATGTTCTTCATCTGCATGTTTCCTTGAAACGGAATCTGTCATTGGCTCTGGAGCTACTGTTTTAGGGCAGATTGGCTGACCAGTAAGGTCCAGTGATGCTTTTGTCTCTGTTTTCCACAGGCCTGGGGTTATAGTTATGCATGGCCACACTCTGCTGTTTATATGGGTGCTGAAGATTGAACTCAATGCTAATCAGTTTCTCTTAGACTTTTCTGCTTCTCTGAGCTGTCTTACATTGTAAGGTTCCACTTACAATGCCATCACATTGCTGACTAAATTTCAACATATTAATTTCAGAGGAATACAAATATTTATACCACAGCATATGTATAATTGATAGGGAGAAAAGGAAAGATGAGTTTTCATTAAGATGGGTTGCTGGTCTGTGGGGTAGGCTATCTCACTAGTTATATCAACCTTATAGTATTTCCATCTTGAACTTTATGCTCCAGCATAAAGATATTTCTCTGTATGCCATTGACCTTGGGGTCTGATAATGTAATTTCAAAATAGTAAAAGTTAGACTCAGAAATGCCAGGACTACACAACATAGAGTGACAGGTGTTGTAGTAGAAGAACAGGTACAATTTGGGCACAAAAATAAGAATAGTCAATTGTGCATTCTAGGTGACTTGTTTATTTATAATGATCCTTGTTCCAAACAGTAGCTGTCAATCCCCCAGCAGGTAAAACTCTGTGTCTAAAATATACATTGCCCACAGAAAATTAGACTAAGTGCTGGGGGAGAAAGAAATATTATACAATAAAGGGAGGCAGAGACTTTTATTTTTACTCACTTGTCCACATCCACCATTTGACTACATGTTATACAACTCTGAAACTTTTAGACTTTCTCCCACATAGTCCTTTACCTTCTAACCCCTCCCAACATACATACAAATTTTATGTGGTGGTTTCTGTTTTGGCTCACATTTAAAAATTGGGAGATTTCATGTACACCCACATTTCTGGTTCTGCTTGAAAACCTAACGTTGTAATAATTGTAATTATTTATTAATGAATTGAAATTTCCCAAATGATCACTTTATTGTTCAATTATTTGAGTAAAATTCACAGATAATTAAGGTTTCAATTATGGAACCATGAGACTTACTTATCATATAAACATTGTAACTCAAGTTTTCTTTCATAAACCCATGTAGATTAGTCAGACATTTCCAAGACGAGACAATAGACAATCATGTCTTCTGTGTGCCACATTTTTCTGAATGGTATAAAATGGTACCTAAGATAGTTGGCTTTGATATATCATATATACATACATACATATATATATATATATATATATATACATATATATATATATATATATATGTGTGTGTGTGTGTGTGTGTGTGTGTGTGTGTGTGTGTGTGTGTGTGTGTTTGTGTGTGTGTGTGTGTGTGTGTGTGTGTGTGTGTGTGTGATTTCAACATAATAAATATGTGCTGTTGTGTTTCCCAAAGTGTTATAACAGTATATAGGTTGACTCATTCCTGTAGAATACCAAATTTTCCTCTCATCAGCTAATTCTGGTTGGGCATTTTGTTCCAGCAACATGAAGGTAAATAGACCAACATCAAAATAAAAAAGACTACTTAGAAAGATGGGACGGGATTGGGAGACAATTGTTGGTATTTAGAGGTAATTATGACCAAATTTCAGAATTATAAAAAGTCAAAATTAAAAAAAAGTTTGTATCCTTTTCTTCTGTTAATCTATCTTTTAAAAATATTTTATTTATTTTTAAGCAAAGAGAGAGAGAGAGAGAGAGAGAATGAGAGGGAATGGGCATATGAGGCTTCTTGTCACTGCAAACAAATTCTAGATACACTGGTCACTTTGTGCATGTGGCTTTACATGGGTACTGGGGAATTCAACCTAGTCAACTGGGTTTGCAAGCCAGTGCCTTTAGCCACTGAACCATCCCCTCAGCCCTTAATCTGTCTTCTGTTAGTTTAGTTCACAGGTCCCAAAAGAAATGAGTGTAAAGGAAAAGTTTTTCTTCCCTTATAGCTTATGCATTCATTTATTTATACCTGTGGCTGATGACTCCTATTGTCATCATTCCCATTTCCTTCTGCCCCTCTTGCCAGGATTCCAGGGCAGTTGGAGACTGACCTATTCCCACAGGACTCCCACTGTGGTATAGAACCACCTGGCATATGGCGGGGGATGGGCGTTAGACAGCAGACAATCAGCAGATTATCAATTGCAGCTATGCACAGACACCTGTAGTAGTGTTCTTCATGCTATATGGCTGAGGAGACATGCAGAGATGAGCTGATCCCAGGTGAGCTTGGTACCTCACCTCTTCCTTACTTTTCTAGAGGAGCTCAGCACTGCCTTAGGATTGGTTTTGGAATTGCCCAAGAGAGACTCATAGAAAATCTTGTTACTATCACCGTCCAGACTGTAACCATTTAGTGGGAAGTCATACAGTGATCAGACTTTCCATAGGAAGTTGGGATCAGTTTTTGGAGTTGAAAACCTGAGGTGGGATTGAGCTGCTCAGCATCATGCAGAACATGAGCGTCAGTGTGAAGACTTGAGTGTAGGAGCTGCAGGAGACACTGCGGGGTGTGGGGAGTGGTGATATCAACATAAGTGCTGCTCACTGTCAGCCTGAGAACCTTTTCTGGGGAGATGGCAGTTGACACTGAGGAGACTCAAAACTCATCAAAGCAGAAATTCAGAGGATACAGAGAGTTTAATACTAAAGGAGAGCATGCCCACCAAGGCTCAGAGAACATTGCTGACAAGGGGTCAGAAATATTGTAAGACCCACAGGGTGGGAAGGAGTATCCCGAGGCCTTGACTGCCTCTCACTGTTGAGACTGATGGGTGCATTCATGACCCCACAGTGAATACCAACAATCCCACTGAGCAGGGCCCTCAGTGACGTGGGGGTAGGGGAAAGGGAATATAAGAGTATAAACTAATGGGAATATGCCCAACATGCAATATGTTCATGCTGTGCATTTCAGAAAATAAAAACATTAACAATAAAAAATAGGATGAATATGATCAAAACACATGATATACCTGTATGAAATGTTGCCATGAAATCTATTATGTTGAAGTATTAATATATACTAATAAAGTTACAAAATAATAGAAAAAAGAAATGAGTAAATTTTCTTACTTGACATCATTATTCAGTGAACAGATGAATATAAAATTACATAATCAAGGTTGAGTGGAAGACATCCAAGGAAAGACTTCAGCACAAGATGGTACAGAAATACAGATGAGAGGGACTATTACCTTCACTTAGGAAGGGGTTGAATATGAATAGCTGCTGAGAAACTATGTCCTAAGATCGAACCAGTTGATGTCTTCTATATACACAGTAATATTACCATTTATGATGTGTAATAGGTCTGTACTCATCTCATCTCATTCCTGGATATTTTCTATCTGCCTCTTTCTTTCTTTCTTTCTTTCTTTCTTTCTTTCTTTCTTTCTTTCTTTCTTTCTTTCTTTCTTTCTTTCCTTCCTTCTTTCTTTCCTTCTCCCTCTCTGCCTTTCTCTCTCTCTCTCTCTCTCTCTCTCTCTCTCTCTCTCTCTCTCTCTTATAGGATCTGACCTAAGTGGATTACTGCCATAAAGGCCAAAGCTGGTATTGTCATAACTCCACCAGTTGTGGGCTACAAGAGGGCCTACACTTATTCAGAGACGCAGAGTCTCCCAAGACCTCATCACTGAAGCAGACCTAAAATGAACCCAACATGGCTCAGGGAAATTTGATGAAGAGGGTGAAGAAAGAATGTCAGAGCCACATGTTGGGTCATGATACACAGAGACATTGCCTCCTGCCCATAACTGATGGCTAACCCCACAATGCATGACCCATATTCCCCAGGAAGAAGGGTCCCTGCAGAAGAGGAAGAACAGGGAGGAGGCTAACAATGGTACCAACTTGACTGTACTCATGGAGTACAAAGCTAATTAAAACAAATAGAAATCTCAGGGTCAGAGGAAGCAAAGGAAGGGCTCTAATGTTCTAATAGGATTTTAGAGCAAGCACTACCAATAGAGAATTATGATCTGGTTGCTAACAGTACCCCAGGAAGTTCTGTCTACAAGAGAACAAATAAAAGTTATAGCAAGAGGACAGCAGCCCCTCATTTCTGAGTAGTTGTTTCATGTGCTACCCAATTGAATCTCACAGCAGCTCCTGAGCTTCTTACCATAGGTGAGGATACTAGAAGGAATTAGGAAACTTTCCTGACATCCAGGCTTACTATATGAGGTTAGAAAACTAGAAGTAATTAAGGAACTTTCCTTATATTAGGTGAGGAAAGTAGGAGTTAGGAGATTTTGCCAGCATCCAGGTTTAGTAAGTGGCAGTTTCTCCTTCATGATGAATAAATTTCCTTGAGAGGTAGAAGGAAAGAAAGGAAAAAAAGAAATATCTAGGCCTGTCAAAGTTCTAAAAGATTGGAAAAACTTCATGACAAGTTGAGCTAGGGTGCAAGGTAGAAGGTACTCTAGAGGATGTGTACCCAGTACCATGAGCATCAGTTTAAAGCAGGATCAGCTCTTTTTTCAGCAGCCGCCAGTAGAGCTTAAGGACCAACTGCCACCATAGCCAGAATTGACGCCATTGGCAGGGGATCTTGGGGCAACAAGAGCAGTTGATGGTGCAGGTCTGTTTGAGAATTAGATGTGGCCGGGCTAGGGGTATGGTTTTACCTGCTAAGGAGGGATCTAGAATCCTGTTTTGGGCTGTGAGCCACCCTTGCTTTGAGATAGCAGAGTGGACCTTATTTGGTGCTCTGTACATACTTCTCAGAACCTTGGTGAAGTTTCTTTGTCATTTTCCCCAGAATGTAGAGTTCTTGGCTTATGTCAAGAAGAGTTTGGGGCACTATGAAGCAGGCAAGCATAGGGAATAGTTTAGACTCCAGGTACACTGCTTGGCTTGAGCAGTAAACACACCCTTCTAAACAACTCACCTGGCAACTTTTTGGGAACCTGGCCCTGTAGTGAGCTGCATGTACCCCTGCCCCCACACAGTCAACTTGCTCTCTCCTGCCCTTGGCAACCATTATTTATGATTATCTCTCATTAAATAAGGTTTTAGAAAGAACAGAAATCATAACATCAGGGGGCCATTCAGTCTGGACTGGCTTGAGGTGCTTGTGCAGTTAAGGCAAACTGTATCCTCTAGTGAATGTTTTGGCAGAAATCTCTGTTTACTATCTTATGTCCATAGATGTCTATAGATGGCTGGACTTCTGGACTCCCTTCAAGACCAGCTGATGTTGCTTCTGTGGGATTGCTGTCTAAAATCACCTCTGTCTCTCTCTCCCTCCTTCTCTGGGTCTTATGAGCTGATGCAGGGGAAACTCACCTAAGACATACAGTATTTATGCTTATATTTTATATATTGAATCATGCTCAAAATTCATGGGAAATTGTGTTCACTGAATAGAGAGCCTGTGGTTTGGAGCTGGATGAATCTTGACTAAATGTACATAGAATCCTGGTTTCAGAGGTCTCTGAGGAAAGTATTGTTCATATCTGGTGTCTTGTTTCATCATGTGTGAAATGTCAATAATGCTACTTAAATATGTGGAGTCAAATTTAATGATTGAAAGGAGCTTTGAATAGCTCCTGGCATGAGCTATTAAAATTCTGCACAAAATAAGCTTGGAGATATCTTAATCCCAGGACAGTCTCATTTAAAATATTTTCATTGGATCATATTGCTGCACAGGTCTCTCTAATATAAAAAGAAAGAGCCTTGTGTGGTGGTGCACATCTTTAATTCTAGCACTTGGGAGGCAGAGGTAGGAGGATTTCTGTGAGTTCAAGGCCACCCTAAGACTACATAGTGAATTCCAGGTCAGCCTGGGCTAGAGTGAGATCCTACCTTGAAAAAAAAAAATTGTGCAATCTGGACGTTCCTGAGATGTGCAGTGTTGCCTGGAGCTACTGTCGTTGCCTCTTGTTATCAACTTCAGGAGGAATTATGGTCTGTGCACAGAAATAAACATATATATATATATATATTTTTTTTTGTTTGTTTGTTTGTTTGTTCGTTCACTTGATATATGCTAATTTTGCACTGATCTTGGTTGCTTCCCTCAAAGGGTCATTCAGAAAGTTTCCATAGTACAAATAAATATTAAAGGCATATTTAGTTCACCTCAGTGAACAAGACTATGGAGACAAATAAGCCCCTCACTGGAAGAATGTGTTTGAAGGTACATGAAATGCTAACCATCGATGTGGCCTTATAACCAATAAGAAATGTGCCTTTGAGAGGACTCTGTGAACTCTCTTCTTCCTCTGCATTTTGGTGGAGGTCATGGTAGTGAGTCCTATAGCTTCAACACAGGTTTGGAAGCATATATACATGTATTGTGTGTGAATGTGTATATATGCATGTTTGTATGTGCACATACATATATGCACATAGAGGACAGAGGTCAACAACTTCTATCACTTCTCTACCTTACTTTTTGAGACAGGATTCCTCACTGCACATAGGACTCACAGATTCAGGTAGACCAGCTATCCATAGGGAGGCTCCTGTCTCTGCCTCCCCAGTTCTGGGATTTCAGGCACAGTCCATGAAACTTGTTATTTTATGTGGGAGCTAGGGATTTGAACTCAGGTTCTGATGCTTGCCTGGAAAGCACTTTACCCACTTAGTCATCTCCCCAGTCCCCGGTGTTCTTTCTGTTTCTTATTCTTAGCCTGTTTCTTCCAAGATTCATTGATAATTACTGTGCTTATGGAACATGGCTGGGAATTCCTGTAGTTTATAAAGCATGGGTATATAATCTTGGATTTGGGGTTTGTTGTTGCAGTCAGGTTTTCATTGCTAGCAGAAATCACCCGACCAAGAGCAGCTTTTGGGAAAAAAGGGTTTATTTTGGCTTACAGACTTGAGGGGAGAAGCTCTATAATAGCAGGGGAAAACAATGGCATGAGCAGAGGGTGCACATCACCCCCTGGCCAACATAAGGTGGACAATAGCAACAGGAGAGTGTGCCAAACACTGGCAAGTGAAAACTGGCTATAACATCCATAAGCCCACCCCCAACAATGCACTCCCTTCATGAGAAGTTAATTCCCAAATCTCCATCAGCTGGGAACCTAGCATTCAGAATACCTAAGCTTATAGGGGGCACCTGAATCAAACTACCACAGGGTTTCTATCCATCCATCTGCCCTAAGAAGAGACATTATTCAACATGTATTCAACAAGACCTTTCTCTTACTTGTCATAGGAGCCATTTATTATCGTGCAACCATTCCAAACACATCAGTCAGATTTTCTTCTCCCTGATCTATGCTATTTTCTCTGCTAGGAATTTCCATATTTTCTTCCCCACACAGTTGTCTTCATTAATAATTGTTTATGCACATCAAGATTCAGCTATAGCTGATCTCCTCAAAAGTCCCCTGTCCTGATTACTGTAACTCATTTTGTCTCCATCTTCTGCTGCTCCCTCTGAACTGTGTGTATGTCTACAGCAGTACCTACATGTGGCTGGTCCCGGGATTGTGATACCCAGTGAACAAATCAAGTCATTCTATTTTGGGCCTTTCCATGTTGGACACATGACGTGTACTCAGTTCACGCTGGTCAGCAGTGGGGCACTCACCGTGCCCTAGTGCACTTGTTGAGGGATACTGTGTGCAGAGCACTGTGCTCACGAGTGGGGGTGATAGTGAGGAAATAGAATATAATCCTGATATTAACTGCAGTCCCAGGGGTAAAACAAGCTACACCGACATTGAAAATCCTATAAGGTTGAATGACTGATTATAACTTCAGTGACTATAGGGAGTTGGAATGGTACAGGTACAGAAGCAAACTGCCTTGGACTATCTTAGCTCCGGAAATGTTGCTCACCTCTACATGTGACTTAACATCTTATGATTATTAGGTGTATCCATTGGAATGTACAAAAGACCCCTAGCTTCCATCAACCCAAAGGCCAGGAGTGTCATCAGATAGCTTCTGATGCCTATAGCTGATATTTTCCTGCTTTGGCGTAACCCACCTGTTTGTTGTTTCCATCAGTGTAGCTGAAACCTGTCTTTAAAAAATCAAAAAACAACAACAACAAAAAATGACTTAATTAATGATTGCTTTTTTTAAAAAATGTTTATTTTATTAGTTAGAGAGAAAGAAAAAGGCAGAGAGAGAGAATGGGCACACTAGGGCCTCTAGCAACTACCAACAAAGTCCAGATACATGTGCCACTTTGTGCTTATGTGGGTTCTGAGGAATTGAACCTAGGTCCTTTGGCTTTGCAGGCAAGCATCTTAACTGTTAAGCTATCTCTCCAGCCCAATTAAATATTTTCTTTGTTCTACTACTATAAAAACTTCACAAAAAATTGTTACCATGTTGGAACCTAAAATTTTAAGAAATCTGAATCTGTATTCCTAGGCTATAGTCATTCATGGCTTCAGAATAAATTACTTCTTACTGTCTTTGAGGAGAGAAGTGTGTTTTATTCATTGATTCTGCCTTCCAGCATCAGAATCTTCCTCACACTAACATGCCAGTTCCACAAGGAAAGGAGATTTCTGTCTGCTATTTTGGTTGATGTTTCTCTCTGTTAGAACAGAGCTTGACATGTAATAGACCTTCAACAAATATTTCATAACTAAGAATGTATTCTACCTGGTAAGAGAATTAAAGTTCTCCCAGAGAAGGGTTATATTTACGTTATCCCACTCATTGCTTTGGATTGATAAATCAGGCATCATTAATTCCATGGGAACATATGATGGAGATATTTCCAATCCTGACCTAACCAAGTAGAAATAATTTAAAACCATATTTCAATTTGCTATTTAGAGGTTCTACATACTAGGATTTTTAGATGGTATGTGGAGACCAAGAGAACCTGCTTTCTGTCTGGCTCAAACATTCCATGAGAGAAGTACTATGCTATTGTGAGCAAAGTTCTGCCCACACAGCCAAAAGGCATTCTCAATTGTTCGTTGTTTTATTCCAATTTAGGGAGTGAAGAAGACCATGTTTTCCACATTCAAAGTCATTTCTGGTCTTCCTGCATTGTTAGGCAGCTATTTTCTCCTCCTTTCTCTAACCTGGAAGCCTGAATAGAGGACTTGGGAATCTCTGGCCCATGATCTCAGTCATAGCAATGTCACTGTGATAATTTTTGAAAAGCCCACAGCAGGAATCTCCTGTAAGATTTTAATTTTTTGTTTATTTTTATTTACTTATTTGAGAGCAACAGACAGAAAGAGAAAGAGGGAGGGAAGAGAGAGAGAGAGACAGAGAATGGGCACGCCAGGGCCTCCAGCCACTGCAAAGGAACTCCAGACGTGTGCACCCCCTTGTGCGTGTGGCTAACGTAGGTCTTGGGGAATTGAACCTCGAACCGGGGTCCTTAGGCTTTACAGGCAAGCACTTAACTGCTAAGCCATCTCTCCAGCCCTTCTGTAGGATTTTTTTGATGGGAACTTGTAATAATACCTTGACAGCCTAGAATTATAAGGTGAGATGTGAATTACAAAGGATAATTCTAAAACTAAGTATTCATTGGCTATAGAGGTAGCTCAATGGGCAAAAGGCTTGCCTCTCAAACATAAGTACCCAAGTTTGATCCAAAAAACCCACATAAAATGCTGATCATGGTGGAATCCTGGTGCTTGGAGGTAAAGAGAGAAGGGTATCCGGAGCTTCTGGGATAGCCAGTCTAGCCTAGTTGGTGAGCTCCAGGAAAATGAGAGGCCTGGCATTCAAAAACTGTCAGTGGCAGTTCTCCGGGTAGCATCGGAGATTGTCCTCTGGCTTCCATAAACCTGGATATGTATATTCATATGTACCTGCCTACACATATGCAGTTATGCATATTAAAACACACATTCCCACATGCTACTAATACATGCATTAACAGATTAATTAAGTAAAATAAAAGCACCTATTTAGCCAGGCATGGTGGCCCATGCCTTTAATCCCAGCACTCAGGAGGCAGAGGTAGGAGGATCGCTGTGAGTTCCAGGCCACCCTGAGACTACAGATGAATTCCAGGTCCGCCTGAGCTAGAGTGAGGTCCTACCTCAACAAAACAAAACAAAACAAAACAAAACAAAACAAAACAAAACAAAACAAAACAAAACAAAACAAAACAAAACCTATTTAAAAAAGACTAGGAGTCCAGTGGGACAAATTTTGCTGCTATACTGATCATAGGAGAGGAAAAGTCATAAAAAAATGTAGAAACATTTAGCTGGTAACTTTCACCTTATGATATGCTGTTTGTTTGTGTTACTTTTTGGTAACAAAGAGTTGTCTATTTTGAGTTACATTTTAGGGGAACACATTTTTTTTATTTTGCTTCTTAGAAAAGGATAAATCCCTCAGTTCAAAGTACATGGCTATTTTTTTTTTTTTTTTTTTTTGTTTCACAATGCCAAATTTTGGGAGGAAAAGCAGGGAAGGACTTAGAAGGAACAGGGAAAGGTCAGAAAGGGGAGCTTTGGAGTTTCCAAGGAGAGAAGAGCGCACAAGGCAGCTCAGTGCTTCCATATCCAATGCGAAACCTGCACCAGACTTCTCTGTCCCTTCATGCCACAAGGGCAGTCTGTGGTGGGCAGGGAGAAAATGATGAGGAAAGAAATTGAGAGCAAGGGAATTCTTAGTGTGGTGATGGCAGGCAGCCCTGTATCTGCCTTCCCATGTGTCTCTGCTTCCTACCACCCTCCAGCTGAGCTGTAGAGTTGCATCTATTAGTATTTGTGCCTAGAGGGCTGTGCATCCCTGTGAGATCCTGGAGATGATGGCTTGAAGTTAACTTGTCCCTGTGGGCTTTGAACATTCAGTGATTCACCCTGCTGGAAAGTGTGACTGTTATTATTGATGCCCTTGGGAGAAGGGTTACTGTGAAAATGGAATCATGGGACAGCCACTCATTATTCCTCAGCTCATTTGAAGCCTTGCATTGGAAGACACATAGGCATTCTTAAAAAAAGCATTGCTTTGTGAGCAAAAGAACGAAGTTATGCATTCTGAAATGAGATCTCAAAATTTCAGAGCAGGATCAGTGGACTGCCTTTTTTTAGGGAAAAGAAAAAAATGCTGCTAGTCGTCAGCACAGTGGTCTCACCTTCATCTCTCACTCTTCCTGCTAGGGAAAGACGCTGAGAAGGAAGCTGATGATGGCTCTACACCCAGCACAAACCACACAGAGCTTGATTCTCTGCCCTTGTCAGGTCCTTCTACCGCCTTACCAGAACTGTAAGATGCTGTGTCTTCATTTCTCCTATGACATAGGGCATCTTAACTTACAGATATGTCACGCAGTAAAGCAAGGATTCATATCTAGGTTTTTATTTCTTTTGGTTTTATTTTGCATGTGCACTTTTTTGTTATGTGTGTGTTTGTGTATACATGTGTTTGTATGTGTGAATGCTGGAATTACAGGCACACACCACCAGGCCCAGCATTTATGTGGGTGCTAGAGATCCAAACCAGGTCCTCACACTGTGTGTAAAGAGCGGTAAGTGACTGAGCCAAAATCTCCCCTGCCCAAACCTGTGTTTTTCTTACTGAGGAGTCTATAATCTCACCTATGTGTTATCAATACATAATAATTGATCAAACCAACCTCTACTTCTCTGGCCCAAAGCAGTAGAGAGCACAATTGTGAAGGCTTCTTTTCTATGTAAACACACAGCTTAGAGTGGGACGTGTTACTGGAGAAGGATGAGCGTAGAAGGATGAAAGTGTGGACATGGATCGGTAGCTGGAGAATTTTACCAGAGGAGTCATTGCCTAGCCTTTCCTGGGTTGCTCACAGCTCCCTTAAGCCTTTCTGCCTGAAATCTTGAATGCTCCCCAGAGCAGGTAGCAATTTGATTTTTGAAGTGGAAAAGGGTGCTCTTTTTCATTAAAATTGACTGAATAGGAGTTGTACTTATGATTACTTCTCCATCTTACAATAGCTTACATTCCTTCCTTTGAGTTCAAGAGATGCCTATGGTGAAAGGAGCATGGCCTTGAAGCAGAATTTCCGATGTCCTACAGTGAAATCCACCCTGGCAAGCCAGGAGAGCAGGCTGCCTCACAGGAAACAGGCTTGCAATGCTGTCCGTAATGAGCAGTGACCACAGACAAGTACCTTTCTGGTGGATCTCAGATCCATCATCTGTGAAATAGCGGTGATACTAACTACTGTATGAGATTCTACATAAACCTGCAGACAAACTACTTTCAAGGGCCTCTGTCCCCTAACTATTTCCATATAAATGTTCCATGTCTGTTATTTCTTCCCAGCTAAGCAAATTTGATAATGTCTTATTTCCTGGACAGGTTTCAGAGTAAATGCCATATCTTACTGTAGTGGTTTTTGACTAAGGCCAGTTTACTTCCAGGTAATCTTTGGCAATGTCTTAGGACATTTAAAAAAAATATTTTAAAATTATTATTTATTTATTAGAGTCAGAGGGAGAGGGAGAGAGAGTGCAAGAGTGAGAATGGGTGCACCAGGGCTTCTAACCACTATAAATGAACTCCAGATGCCTGTGCTCCCTTGTGCATCTGGCTAACATGGGTTGTGGGGAATTGAACCTGGGTCCTCTGGCTTTACAGGCAAGTGCCTTACCTGCTAAGCCATCCCTCCCACATTTATATTTTAAGTTTTTTCTTTATTCATTTGAGAAAGAGAAAGAGGCAGAGAGAGGGAGAGAGAGAGAATGGGTGGGCCAGGGCATCCAGCCACTGCAAACAAACTCCAGATGTTTGTGCCACCTTGTGTATCTGGCTTACATGGGTCCTGGGGAATAGAACCTGGGTCCGTTGGTTTTGCAGGCAAGCACCTTAACTGCATAGCCATCTTCCCAGCCCCCAGGACATTTCTGATTATTAAAACTAGGGGGTTCTAAGGTGCTACAGACGTCTTGTAGTAGAGGCCAAGGATGCTGCTAAATGTCCTGGGATGCTGGGTAGAGATTGCATACCAAAGAGTTCTCTGGTTTAAACATGAGTGGGGCTGAGGCTGGATGGAAAGCTTGCAGCTCAGCACCAGAGGTATACAAGGCAACTTTTCCTTTTCTCTCCCATCTATACTCTTGGTGGTCTTCTTGTTTCAACGGTGTGCATTTGTGGTCACCAACCTATGCTTGATGCCCTGCCATTCCCCTTCCTTCAGAAAGCCTCTGGGCTTTGTGGGATGTTGAATTATAAACACTATTTCATGGCTGAAGAGATAAATTAGCAGTTAAGGCACTTGCCTGAGAAGCCTAAGGACCCAGGTTCAATTCCCCAGTACCCATGTAAGCCAGATACACAAGGTGATACATGCATCTGGAATTCATTTGCAGTGGCTAGAGGCCCTGGCATGCCCATTCTGTCTTTCTATCTGTCTTTTCCTCTCTCTCTCTCTCTCTCTCTCTCTTTCTCTCTCTCTCTCTCTCTCTCTCTCTCTCTCTCTCTTTCTCATATAAATAGATGAATAAATAAAGTACTTAAAAAACTATTTCCTTGAGTCCACACTGTGTTTGGTGATTCTACTTTCAAGTTCTGCCTGAGTTCACAAGGGGAGATGAATGAGAGCCAGGCCTCATTTTGGTTTCACAGTCCTGGGATGGTGGCCACTGAAGAGCCACATGGCCTATCGCTAAACTTCTAGGTTCCCCAGCAAGAGTTGAGTGAAATCTTTGCAAAGGACAGGGTCCTTGGCCTACTTTAGGGAGGCGTGTCTCTTGTCTCCTGGACTAAGACCCCCACAGCCAGCAGTAGTTGGTCCAGTGTATAGAAGGATGGAGATAATGGGACTACTGAGGGTCATTTTGAAAAGTCTTTGAATTCTACGCATGAAAGGTGTCATAGCTACAGGTTGGTTTATTGTTAGAGAAACAATTTACCTGAGTTATCATGACAATAGTTTGGCCTCTGTATAAATACCTCTTTAAAGCCTATAAATTGTTAACCTACATATTTTATGTTGCTGCATAAAGGAGAAATGGTCTGGGATTATCCAGACTCTCGGTGGCTGATCCAAGTGTGAAGCATGGGCTCAGAGGAGGCTTCCTGGGAATTGTATGTCACAGTATTAATAGCTGAGCTTTCAAATGACATCTTTTTATTGTTCTGTTCTATTTTATTTCTTTTTTTTTTTTATTAGTTTTGTACTCAGTGAATACAGTCAAGTTGGTACCACTCTTAGCCTCCTCCTACCTGAACCCAACATGGCTCTATTTTCTCATTTCACATGGCACTGGGCTAAGCGAGAGCATTCTTATGTGAATATATGCTTTGATAACACATCTCCATGTTCTGCTGCCCTCTTCTTCCTCACCCCTCCCTTTCCTCTTCATCTCTTTTGTTCCCCAGACAGTTGTGGCTGCTTTCATGTTATATGCACATGTATAATTTTATGCATCTGTATACTGTCTAGGAACCACAAATAAAAAAAAAAAACAGGTGATATTTGTTTTTATGGGGCTGACTTAACAAGCTTAATATGATTTTCTTGTTACAACCACTTTTCAGTAATTGATATAATTTTGTTCTTTTTATTGACTGAAAATATTCCATTGTGTTAATATACCACATTTTCTTTATCTATTCCTCTGTTATTGGACACCTGGGTTGGTTCCATAATATAGCTATTGTGAATACTACTGCAATAAACATTGAGGCACAGGTGTCTCTGTGTTGTGTTGACTTGGACTCCTTTGGGTAAACACCCCAAAGCAATCAATTAATAGGCTAAAGAAATGAGCAGACAGTGCTCAAAAGATGAACTACAGGAGGCAATGAACATATATAAACTGTTCAGGTTCACTGGTCATGACAGAAATGCAAATCAGAATCACACTGAGAATTTTTCTCAAATTAGTTGGATTGGCAGTACTATGAAGACAAGTAACAAGAATATGTGGACAAAAGAGAACCTTTACATACCATTGGCCGGAAGTTGAACTAGTGTAGCCACCGTGGAAGTCAGTACGAGCATCCCTCCAAGGACATCTTCCATTTGTGTGAGTTGTACAGCCTTAATCTTTATTCTGATGTTTCACTGACCATTTTTTTTTGACGATTTCATATATGTATATTTGGATTAAATTCTCCCATGAGTACCCTCTGCTTCCCCCTTACACTGAAGCCCTTTTTTCTAACAAATCCCCTTTCTACTTTCCTGTCTTTAAATTTTTTTCATTGTTATTTTATTTTTGAGACACACAGAGAGAGACAGAGAGAGAGAGAGAGAGAATGAGAAAAAGAGAGAATGGGTGCTACAGGGCTTTTCAACCTCTGTGAACAAACTTCAGGAGCATGTCCCCTTGTGTACATGTGTGACATTGCATGTTTTTTTTTTCTTTTTCTTTTGGTCTTTTTTTTTTTAATTTTTATTAACATTTTCCATGATTATAAAATATATCCCATGGTAATTCCCTCCCTCCCCACCCCCCACACTTTCCCGTTTGAAATTCCATTCTCAATCATATTATCTCCCCATTACAAACATTGTAATTACATATATACAATATCAACCTATTAAGTATCCTCCTCCCTTCCTTTCTCCACCCTTTATGTCTCCTTTTCAACTTACTGGCCTCTGCTACTAAGTATTTTCATTCTCACGCAGAAGCCCAGTCATCTGTAGCTAGGATCCACATATGAGGGAGAACATGTGGCGCTTGGCTTTCTGGGCCTGGGTTACCTGACTTAGTATAATACTTTCCAGGTCCATCCATTTTTCTGCAAATTTCATAACTTCATTTTTCTTTACCGCTGAGTAGAACTCCATTGTATAAATGTACCACATCTTCATTATCCACTCACCTGTTGAGGGACATCTAGGCTGTTTCCATTTCCCAGCTATTATAAATTGAGCAGCAATAAACATGGTTGAGCATGTACTTCTAAGGAAATGAGATGAGTCCTTTGGATATATGCCTAGGAGTGCTATAGCTGGGTCATATGGTAGATCAATCTCTAGCTGCTTTAGGAACCTCCACACTGTTTTCCACAATGGCTGGACCAGATTGCATTCCCACCAGCAGTGCAGAAGGGTTCCTTTTTTTCCACATCCCCGCCAACATTTATGATCATTTGTTTTCATGATGGTGGCCAATCTGACAGGAGTGAGATGGAATCTCAATGTAGTTTTAATCTGCATTTCCCTGATGACTAGTGACGTAGAACATTTTTTTAGATGCTTATATGCCATTCGTATTTCTTCCTTTGAGAACTCTCTATTTAGCTCCTTAGCCCATTTTTTGATTGGCTTGTTTGATTCCTTATTAGTTAACTTTTTGAGTTCTTTGTATATCCTAGATATTAATCCTCTATCAGATATATAGCTGGCGAAGATTTTTTCCCATTCTGTAGGTTGCCTCTTTGCTTTTTTCACTGTGTCCTTTGCGGTGCAAAATCTTTGTAATTTCATTAGGTCCCAGTGGTTAATCTGTGGTTTTATTGCCTGAGCAATTGGGGTTGTATTCAGAAAGTCTTTGCCAAGACCAATATGTTGAAGGGTTTCCCCTACTTTTTCTTCTAGCAGTTTCAAAGTTTCCGGTCTGATGTTAAGTTCTTTAATCCATTTGGACTTAATTCTTGTGCATGGCGAGAGAGAAGAATCTATTTTCATCCTTCTGCAGATATTTATCCAGTTTTCAAAACACCATTTGCTGAAGAGGCTGTCTCTTCTCCAATGAGTATTTTTGGCATTTTTATCGAATATCAGGTGGCTATAGCTACTTGGGCTTACATCTGGGTCCTCTATTCTGTTCCACTGATCTACATGTCTGTTTTTGTGCCAGTACCATGCTGTTTTTGTTACTATGGCTCTGTAGTATAGGTTAAAATCAGGTATGGTGATACCACCAGCCTCTTTTTTGTTGCTCAGTATTATTTTAGATATTCGAGGTTTTTTGTGATTCCAAATGAATTTTTGGATTGTTTTTTCTATTTCCATGAAGAAAGCCTTTGGAATTTTGATAGGGATTGCATTAAATGTGTAGATTGCTTTTGGTAAGATTGCCATTTTCACGATATTGATTCTTCCAAGCCAGGAACAAGGGATGTTTCTCCACTTTCTAGTGTCTTCTGCAATTTCTTGCTTGAGTGTTTTAAAGTTCTCATTGTATAGATTCTTTACTTCCTTGGTTAGGTTTATTCCAAGGTATTTTATTTTTTTTGATGCAATTGTGAATGGGAGTGATTCTCTGATTTCATCCTCTGTGTCTTTGTTGTTAGCATATACGAAGGCTACTGATTTCTGTGTATTTATTTTGTATCCTGCTACATTGCTGTAGGTTTTGATCAGCTCTAACAGCTTGCTAGTAGAGTCGTTAGGGTCCTTTATGTATAGAATCATGTCATCTGCAAATAATGATAACTTGATTTCTTCCTTTCCAATTTGTATCCCTTTTATGTGTGTCTCTTGCCTTATTGCTATGGCTAAGACTTCCAAAACTATATTAAATAGAAGTGGAGACAGTGGACACCCTTGTCTTGTTCCTGATTTTAGTGGAAAAGCTTCCAGTTTTTCCCCATTTAGTAATATGTTGGCTGTAGGCTTGTCATAAATAGCCTTTATTATATTGAGATATGTTCCTTCTATTCCCAGTCTCTGTAGGACTTTTATCATGAAGGGATGTTGGATTTTGTCAAATGCTTTCTCTGCATCTAGTGAGATGATCATGTGATTTTTGTCCTTCAACCCATTTATGTAATGTATTACATTTATAGATTTGCATATGTTGAACCATCCCTGCATCTCTGGGATAAAGCCTACTTGGTCCGGGTGAATGATCTTTTTGATATACTCTTGTATTCTGTTTGCCAATATTTTGTTGAGAATTTTTGCATCTATGTTCATGAGGGAGATTGGTCTGTAATTTTCTTTTTTTGTTCTATCTTTGCCTGGTTTTGGTATCAGGGTGATGCTGGCCTCATAGAAGGAGTTTGGTAGAATTCCTTCTTTTTCTATTTCCTGGATAGGCTTGAGAAGCAATGGTGTTAGCTCTTCCTTAAAAGTCTGGTAAAATTCAGCAGTGAATCCATCCGGGCCTGGGCTTTTTTTAGTTGGGAGATTATTGATAACTGCTTGGATCTCCATGTTTGTTATAGGTCTATTTAAGTGATTAATCTCATTTTGATTTAATTTAGGTAGGTCATATAGATCAAGGAAATCATCCATTTCTTTCAGATTTTCATACTTTGTGGAGTATATGCTTTTATAGTATGTCCCTATAATTTTTTGAATTTCTCTGGAATCTTTTGTGATGTTACCTTGTTCATCTCTGATTTTATTAATTTGTGTCTCTTCTATCTTTCTTTTGGTCAGATTTGCTAAGGGTTTATCAATCTTGTTTATCCTTTCAAAGAACCAACTCTTTGTTTCATTAATTCTTTGGATTGTTCTTTTTGTTTCTATTTCATTAATTTCTGCCCTAATCTTTATTATTTCTTCCCGTCTACTACTTTTTGGTTTGCCTTGTTCTTCTTTTTCCAAGGCTTTAAGGCGAAGCATTAGGTCGTTTACTTGCGACCTTTCTAATTTCTTAATATAGGCACTTAAGGCTATAAATTTACCTCTTAGAACTGCCTTCATTGTGTCCCAGAGATTTTGGTATGTTGTGTTCTCATTATCATTTGACTCTAAATTTTTTGATTTCCTTTTTGATTTCTTCATTGACCCACTAATCATTTAGTAGTGTATTGTTTAGTTTCCATGATTTTGTGTATGCTCTATAGCCTTTCTTGCTACTGATTTGTAGTTTAATTCCATTGTGGTCAGATAGAATGCAAGGAATTATTTCAATTTTCTTGAATTTGTTAAGATTTGCTTTGTGTCCTAATATATGGTCTATTTTAGAGAATGTTCCATGTGATGCTGAAAAGAATGTATATTCTGCAGCCTTTGGATGAAATGTCCTGTATATCTGTTAGGTCCATTCCTTCTATGACCTCATTTAGTCCAGATGCCTCTCTGTTTATTCTTTCCCTGGATGACCTGTCAATTGATGAGAGTGGGGTGTTAAAGTCACCCACCACCACTGTGTTTGGTGTTATCTGTGACCTTAGTTCTAATAGTGTTTGTTTGACGAATTTGGGAGCCCCCATGTTAGGTGCATATATGTTTAGGATTGTAATGTCCTCCTGTTGGAGTGTGCCCTTAATCAATATAAAGTGACCTTCCTTATCTTTCTTGACTAACGTTGGACTAAAGTCTACCCTGTCTGATATTAGGATAGCAAGCCCTGCTTGTTTTCTAGGCCCATTTGCTTGAAACACCGTCTTCCAACCTTTCACCCTAAGATAATGTCTATCCTTTGTAGAAAGGTGAGTTTCTTGGAGACAACAAATTGTAGGATCCTGCTTTTTAACCCAGTCTGCAAATCTATGTCTTTTCGTTGGGGCATTGAGACCGTTGATATTAAGAGATATTATTGAAAGGTGTGTATTTATGTTTGCCATTTGTGTGTGTGTGTGTGTGTGTGTGTTACTTGTTCTACCTGTGCTCTCTTCTGTTAATTGGTATTTGAGTAAAGCTGGTTTTTTCTAGGTTCCTTATATGTGTGCTTTTCCTTTTGTTCAGCATGGAGGATTCTATCAAGTATTTTCTGTAGAGCTGGTTTTGTCTTCAAATACTCCTTTAACCTGCTTTTGTCATGGAATGTCTTTATTTCTCCATCTATTTGAATGGATAACTTTGCAGGATAAAATAACCTTGGATGACAGTTGTTATCTTTCAGAACTTGGAATATATCACTCCAAGCCCTTCTGGCTTTAAAAGTTTGTGTTGAATAATCTGCTGTAATCCTGATGGGCTTGCTTTTGTAGGTAACTTGATTTTTCTCTCTAACTGCTTTCAATATTTTTTCTTTGGTTTGTGTGTTTGGAAGTTTGAGTATAATGTGGCGAGGAGAGGTTCTTTCTGGGTTTTGTCTGGCTAGGGTTCTAAAGGCTTCCTGTATCTGTATTGGCACCTCTTTCCCAATTTGGGGGAAATTTTCCTCTATGATTTTGTTGAAGATGCCTACTATGCCTCTGGAGTGGAGTTCTTCTCCTTCTACTATGCCCTGAATTCTTATATTGGATCTTTTCATAGTGTCCCGAATATCTTGAAATTCCCACTCATACTTTTCTATAAGTTTGTCTTTCTCTTTGTTGGACTGCATTAGGTCTGCCACCTGATCTTCTAGCTTAGATATTCTGTCCTCTCCCTCATCCATCCTACTGGTGAGATTTTCTACAGAGTTTTTTATTTCATTAACTGTGTTCTTCATTGCTAGTAATTCTGACTGGTTTTTTTCTTTATTATTTCTATTTCCCTATTTATGTCTTGTATTGCCTTCTTTATTTCATTAAATTGGTGTCCTGCCTCTTCTTTGATTCCTTTGATTTCCTCTTTGATTTCTTCTTTGATTGTTTTCATGTGTTCTTTGACCTCTTTGAACCTATTTATAATTATTCTTTTGAACTCTTTCTCAGGCATTTCCTCTAACTCTTTCTCATTGGAGGACATTTCTGATGCATTAATACTTTTAGGTGGATTTATATCGTCTTGCTTTTTAGTGTTTCTTGTGTTATAATGTATATATTTTTGCATCTTGGATTAAGTTAATGCTTGGATTTTCTAGCTAGCTGTGTATTCTTAGCTGTATCAATTGATTTGATGTCATATATTTTCAGGGTAGGACCTTAAGGTATTAGGTGTGGCTCTTAAGACTCTCAGAGTATCTACAAAGATGTTCTTAGGGGTTGAGTTTCCCTGCTATAGGAGTATTCAAGCAGGCTGAGTGGAATAAAATACAGGTAGATTCTAAAATTTAACTAAACACTGTACACATTCAATCAAAAACAGCCCCGAGTATGTATGCAAGAGTAGTTATTATAATGACCAGATCCTCTATCAACAAAGAGGTTTAGATTTCTGGTCTGTTGAGGTATCCAAGTCAGCTTGTGACCAAGTAAGTCCCTTCCCTGGTGCAATCCCAGTTACCTTGGGTGATTGTGGTCTCAGTCAAGTTGCTGCCTGGGTTGTGGGGCTGCTGTTCTGATTTCTGGAGCTGGGCACTTGCTTTTCCTACGGGGCAAACTGAGCCTCTGCTGCTGTTGTAGCTGCCACCACCGGAGCCATCACCGCTGCTGAAGCTGCTGCTGCCGTGTCCACCGCCGCTGCTCACCCCGAAGCCGCTGCTGCGGTATCTGCCGCCGCTGCCGCTCCTGGGTCCGCTGCTGCTGGGGCCGCTGGTACCGGTGCTGGAGCCGCTGAAGTTGCTGCCGAACTCTGCTCCTGCTTGGGTCCTGCTGTCAGCCCAAGTTGGCGTGGCCGGTCCCAGGCCGCTGCTGTGTTCGCTGGAGCTGGGTTCAGGCGGTGGGGGAGGGGAGGGAGCCGCGGCTGCTCTGGTTGTATCGCTGTTCCATGTGTGCTTCTACCTCGCGGTCTGCTCCTCCCTCCGTTGCTCGCTGCCGCTCTCCCCTCACGTTTCCCGAGTTGCGGAGAGCGCGGTGTGAGGGGAAAATCCCGCACCTGGCTTGTCCTGCAGCTCGAGCCGAGAGTCCGGCGGCTTTCTGTCGCACCGCAGCTGCGGCAGTTGGCCGAGCTGCCCCGGAGCCGCTGTTCCCGCCTGTGCCGGCTCTGGATGCTCTATAACTCTTCTACTTCTCCGCTGCCGCCTCAATTTCCTATACACCTCACTTTTTAGTAAAAGTGTGTATTTTGCTGAGTTTTTTTGGTCTTTTTCCCCCCTAAGCTGCTTTGGTGTGGTTCCTACGCCGCCATCTTAACCGGAAGTCCTCCCATTGCATGTTTTTGTCACTGTGTGTCTGGCTACATGGGACCTGGAGATTCAAACATGCATTCTTAGGCTTCACAGGCAAGTGTCTTAACTGCTAAGCCACTCCCCAGCCCTTTCATGTCTCTTTAAATGGCCCACTGAGTTAAATTAGGGTTGCCATCATGATCATGGGTGGGTGGTTATTTACTGGCATATAAACCACTCACCGTTTTCGGTTAGTATCTCATATAGTTTAGGCTGGCCTCAAACTTGCTTTATAGTTGAGGCTCACCATGATCTTTTGATCCATCTGCCTCCACCTTCCAAGTGCTGGGATTTTAGGCATGCACCACCATATCAAGACATTTTCCCATTTGCCCCAAGTTCCTGGAATCATTCTTCTGTTTAGAAAATGCCACCTTTCTTTCACAGATAACTTACAGCTTTGAAATAAGAAATATAAGCAGGAAGGAATTTTCCATAAAAGTAACTCGGGATTTTATTTCCAGGACTATAGTGTTATTGAATATGAATGCAACAGGCCTATAACCTCATGGCACTTGCATTATATTAAAAATGTGCATTTGATAAAGCCTCAGATACAAACCAAGAGTCAGGGCAGTTTTTCAAAGCCATTGTGCAGAGTCTTGTGACAGCCATAAATACCTAAATATCAGATTAATAATTTCATTCTGACAAGGTTGCCATCATGGCCACATATCACACAATCTGTTTATTCAGTACCTCAGGAAAAAAAAAAAAAAGATAGTATGCTTTTTTGTGAGATGTTTTCAAGATTAAAAAAAAAAGCAAAAACAGTGACAACAGAAAGTATAAAACAATCAGGAAATATTGAAAGTACAATTCTGAATCATATGTTAATAATTTGAATTATTCTCATAAAAGAAACAGAAAGTGAGGGTGTCTGGTAATGTCTAGGAGTAAATATCTGTCTGTGTTTTTGTTTTTATTGTAGCCCTTATTGTCTCTGTGTCCTTGGACAGTATTTGCCCTCTAGTTTTAAAGTTTTTATCCTGAGAAATGAGAAAATAACCCCCATGTGAGTTCTTTTTGTATGTGTATGTGTGTGAATACGTGTGTGGGCAGGTGTGCATATGTATGCTGTCATCCTCACAAATACCATCCGCAACTTTTTGAGGTAGTGTCTCACTCTAATCCAGGCTGACCTGGAACTCACTCTGTAGTCTCAGGGTGGCCTTGAACTCACGATAATCCTCCTCCCTCTGCCTCCCGAGTGCTGAGTGCTGGGAATAAAGGCGTGCACCACCCCGCCTGGCCCATGCACATTTTTTTATTATTGTTTTTTTTTTGTTTTAATTTTTATTTATTTATTTATTTGAGAATGACAGACACAGAGAGAAAGACAGATAGAGGGAGAGAGAGAATGGGCGCGCCAGGGCTTCCAGCCTCTGCAAACGAACTCCAGACGCGTGCGCCCCCTTGTGCATCTGGCTAACGTGGGTCCTGGGGAACCGAGCCTCGAACCGGGGTCCTTAGGCTTCACAGGCAAGCGCTTAACCGCTAGACCATCTCTCCAGCCCCCATCCACATTTTTTTGAGACAGCCCCCTCCTGGGACAGAGGTCTTTCATAGGATTTAAACATTGTCGATGGTCAAGTTCAGCCATTGGAACTTGGTACCAGGGCTAAACTCTTCCTGAGACCCTAGTCCTAACCAACCAGCTGGTCCTGTGGTTCACTTGTGCCAGAAGATAGCACACCACTATAAGCCCATCACTTTGCAAGGGGAAGGCAGACTCCCCTGATCACTTGGGAACTTCCAGCTGTGGGTGAGTTCTTCCCTCAGATGGGCCCTGGCCCTGGTCCAGGCCCAGCTGGGAGATCCCCTAGCCTTTACTGTTCACACGGGCTCCTTTATCCTCTCCAGCTCCCCACATAGCAGGAGCTCCTTGAATTTTCTTTTCTCCCTCAATCCATGCTTTTTACCAGGCCCTCCACATGGGATCTCTAGCCATGTGGGTGCCTTTCCTTGGCTCTGTACTTCCCTCAATAGATATAATAATTCAATAACTATCCTTCTCAGTCTTCTTTTTCTTTGATTAACATTAGAAGTGAACCTAGGGTTTGGGGTGCAGGAACTGTCCTGGACCCTGAGCACCCTGTTACAAGGGTTTCTTATTGGCCTATTGTTCACTAATTAGAGTAGGTTGGCTCACCAGTAACTTCAGCATCCCCTCTGGCTCTGCTTCCTTGGTGATGGAATCACAGGTATATACCACCACACCCTGCATTTACATGGGTACTGAGAGGGAAGCACTCCCAGTAAGCTACCTCCCTAACTCCTCCCCTGCCCCAGTAAGGGCTTTGCAAAAAGGAAATGTTTGTGTGTGTGTGTGTGTGTGTGTGTGTGTGTGTGTGTGTGTGTGTCCCTGTCCAGATGACTGGAACATAGTAAATAGAACAAAAGAAATCTTGTACCAGTAGTGCCTCTGGTGAATGTGGTGTGCAATTTATGCTCTATTTACAAATAGGACATTTTGAAATTTTAATGTCTTTGACTTTAGGAACCCTTGGAGTTGAGAGGGGTAGAAATCAATCCGATTTATGACAGCTTTTCATATATGTGCAGCTCAAATAAGCAGAGATGCTGAATTGCAGGACCTGAAGCTGCCCCAGGGAAACGTGAAGGATGGTCCCTCAGGTGCTGTGGCCAGTTGTGAGCTTCAATAAGAGCAGAAAGAACTTTCTTGGACCTGTCAAAATGCACATGAGTAGAAATGCAGCTGGCTGGGAGGTGATCTGCATAAATGCATGACCATTACCCTTTTCTCTTCTGAACACCCGCGTAACAATGAAGAAGGAAAATCTTAATAAAGGGCATTTCACTTTTTTTTTTTTTTGTCTATATTGGTCTTCTGTACAAATTGAAAGTCACTCATTTTCAATTTTCATTCACTTACTAACTGTGTGATTCGGGCTAGGTTATTAAATGTTTCTAAGCTTCTATTCTTTCATCTATATAGTAGCACCAACCAAAGTGTCTGTCCTTACACTCAAGCATGAAGACTGCATGAGATCATACATGGGACTGTTTTGTCACTGGTAATACTACACGCTATCATCTGTTGCCCCAGAGTTCTTGTCTTCTGGCTTTGGCTCACTGTTTCCATTTCCCAGGGAGGAGTGTTTGAATGGCAGGTGGGTTTCTGAGCTTCTGACAGCTGCTGCTGGAACTTCTTAAGTTCAGGAGTTTTGCTACCTTCAGGATGACCTCAGACTGTGGCTAAAAAATGAATGTTTGAAAGTAACAGGAGAGGAAAGACATCTGTAATGAAGCACCTTGTCTTTGAATTCTTGGCTGCATCCATCTCTATATGTGCATATATTTATTTATGAAGTATAATCATGTTATTACAGATGATATTTTTATAACTCTTCAGTGACATTTTCCATGGCTAGCTTCTTCACTGTTCTTTTTGGAACAAAACTTGGTCGCTGCATTTCCTAAGGAGTTTAAAGAACATATGTATTTTAATCTTGGGCTTTACACTAATAAACACACACATACACACCCCATACAATGGGAGTATTTGCCATGATTTACAACCAAATGAAAACTTCAGGAATTATGGATGCTTTCATCTCAGGATAACATTTGCTGTTTGCTGGGAATGAATGTCAGCCGTAAAAAATAGATGGGAGTTGCTTATTTAGTGTTCTCATTTGTTGTAGCGAGTCTGTCAGGCGAACCTGACAACAAGATGAGCATCTGCAGCTTGATTCATACAGGAGGAGTGGGAGACCTCTGCAGAGACTGGACTGCAGCCTGGTGTATGAGAAACAGCATGGGCTAATATGAAAATCCAAATAAACCACACAGCCAGAACCCTGATGGGAGAAGGGGAATGTCACTTGTACCTTTGGCCATCAGATAGTGACATGCAGTTTAGAGCATCTCCAGCTTGAAATCTGGGCTATTGGGGAAGCTCTCTTCCAACATGGAGATTTAGGTTGCAAATTAGTTTAAAAGCTTAGCTTCATATGGACAAAGTCTACTACACACCTATTAATTTGTTCAAGAGGATTTCTTAAACACCCACTATGCTCTATGTAAATACCAGTGGGGGAGAGGAGTGGGATGAGGTGCATACAGTGTCTGCTCTGAGGTGATGAGTGGGAAGCAGAATTACCCCTGCCTATTTAAGCAAGTCTAGAGAACTACCAGGAGCACCCTGGCTCTGAAAGGAACAGTTTGTGGGCAAATAGGAGAACAGAGAAAATTTTCATTTGCTCTTATGGGTAAGGATTGTGTCTATAACAGAAAG